>NC_088870.1:21790545-22131716 GCF_032884065.1 Artemia franciscana
ATTAGAATCATGAGGTATAGATCTGAATACGGATTGTTTTCCCATGGACCATTATATGTTGCAAGTTCAAGAGTCGGTAAACCTGACAATCTATTTATATGCACAGACAATGGGACAGCAAAGAATGTTGTATATTCGCAAGTTTTACGTAGTTAAAAACATATATATATATATATATATATATATATATATATATATATATATATATATATATATATATATATATATATATATATATATATATATATATATATATATATATATATATCTATATTCACAGGTGGGACATAGGGACACAACTACAATGGCGCGTAACTAATATGGCGCGTAACGACTTACGCGCGCGGGGGGGCTTGGGGGGGGGCGCGAAGCGCCCCCACCAACTAGGTGTTGGGGTGGCGCGAAGCGCCACCCCAACAGCTAGTATATATATATATATATATATATATATATATATATATATATATATATATATATATATATTTATATATATAGAAAATATATATGATAATTCTATCTTTAAATCAGACAGTTCGCGGTACAGAACTGTAAGTAAGGAGTGACGCAGGTTAATAGTAAAAAGTTTTTCTGAAGTCACCCTTTCATTCCCTTCTTTGTCATTTCATTTTTTTGCTGGACATAGTTCCTAGCTTTTATAACTCTTGTAAATAGGTACTCGGTTTTGGCTTTGAAAACAAGGTTAAATTTGTTTCTATCCCTATACACTTTAAATCTTATCAAAATAAGATCAGTAGATAAGAATAAAGTTTTAACTGTGTCTCTGGACTAGTTGACAATAACTGCTTAATTCAAAATTGGCGAAGGACAGCTAAAAAGTCCTTTTTAACAAAAAAAATATTTATTTTAAAATACTTTTCAGCTCTTTGGTTAAAAATAGTCTTTTAATTAGACAAAAAATTTTTCCTCAGGACCCTGGGCTGCTTCAGAGAGCTTATTTAAAATCCCTACTAGAAGACCTAGAGGGCGAAACCGCCAAAAGATGGGCCGAAAGTCCAAGGTAAGTGAATTATCATCTTTTGTATATTATAGAAACTTTTCAAAATGTAGATGAAGATTTTAAAATCAATTTAATGATTGTATATTGTGAAATTCTCTGATGAGCCAGTAACAATTATAATAATTTAATGGAATTAAATTCAGTTTTTTATTTACAAACAAAAACATAACAACTAAGTTACTAATAACCAACCCAAAAAGAATACAAAAATGCACTTTTGACAGGGCAGATATAACCAAAATAAAAACGATGATCAATCTCTCATAAACAATTCTACCCTAAAAAAAACAAAAGGAACAATAATAGTAAATAAATAAAACTAAGAACGTTTTCCTAGTAAATATTTTCTTAAATTACCTTTAAATAACCCAAGGTGCTCGGCCACCCGAATGCTTCCTGGAATAGAGTTTTATGCATGGGGACAGGGAAATCTAATAGGGAAACCAGCTCTAGTTCCACTTCTATGTGGCATAATAAAATTATCGCATGACGAGCTTAATACCTGTGTAGTGACCTATTTTCACTAAAATAGCCACTAAAAACCTCGAGACTTACAGAGTTCTAATAATGGTATTGAAAAATGCCTAACTGGCAGTCTTACATCTGTCCTGCATCAAACCCTTGTATTTTGTTGAAGCCAGTTTAAGTGTTGGTGATATCTTCTACAAAGCCTCCAATAAGATGTAGGCCTACTGCTTAATTCTGAGGAATCTGAGCCCATTTGAACTTAGCATAAAAATTGCTTTTGCCATAACAAATGTATATCGTTTTGGGTTTTATTTATGCTTCAATAGCAAAATGTGTTTTTTTTTTCGTTTTAAGCTTGATTTGCATATTAAACTTAAGCATTACTCTATTAGATTTGTTTATTCTTTTACATTAGTAGTTGTTGTTTGTATTTTTTACTATGATTTTTAATTTAATATCTGTTTCATTTACTATCATTTACTCGTTAATAGTAACTTCTGGTCGTTTTGAGTTTGAATTTTAACAGGTATTTGTATCTGCTGTTCTTAAGTCTAATGTGGCTTTTAATTTTCTTTACAAAATTCTTTTTCGAAAATTCCTTGCTTGAAAATCAAATTTTTTTTTTCAACATCAAACGTTCATCAAAGTATCAAAACTAGTGCCAAAGTAACAATATCAAAGTAAAAGTATAAAAAATTAAAGAAAGCGTTCAAGTAACCAAGGTATCAAAGCGTCGATCACTTTTGACTCTTAAAGAGTGAACTAGAACTTTCTACACTCATCAAATGAGCCCTCTCTTGAGTTTATGCGACCATACCTTCCATAAGAACAATATATGCCCCCAGAGCATGAGTTACAGCGCCTGCCCCCTGGTTCTGAAGGATTGTGTTGGCACACTAGTTTTTGTTATCTGTTGTTTTTAACAAACTGTCTATCTTAAAATTGTATCTGATGCGTGGGGTGGGTAATTAGCTACCCTTTGATCACTTTTAATTTTTTAAAAGTGAGTAAGAACTTTCAATTTTCAATCAAAGAGCTCTCTCTGAAGCTTATACAAACATCCCTTCCATAAGATCCTGGTCGTGTCGACACTGGAGTTTCGTTATCTGACCTTTTGACAATTTTTAACCATAAGGTTATCTCAAAACTTTTATCTGATGCATTTGAGAAAAAAGGACGCTGGGGGGGGACTAGTTGCCCTTTGATCTCTTTTGACTGACAAAGTGAACTAAAACTTTCAATTTCTAATCAAATAAGCTCTCTCTGTAGTTCATACGACCGTCCTTTCTGTGGGAACCATATTTGCCCTCAGGGCGTAATATTCAACGCCTGCCCCTGGACCTCTGAGGGTTACGTCGACCTCGGAGCTTTTGTTGTATGATCTTTGAACTGTTTTTAAAGAAATGACTTCCTCAAAATTTTTATCGGATGTATTTGGGGGAAAAGGGCGTGGGGGCCTGGTTGCCCTTCAATCACTTTTGACTCTGTCAAAGGGCACTAGAACTCCCGGTTCCCAATTGAATGAGCCCCCCTTTGAAGTCTATACGACGACTTTTCCTCTTGGAATAAATAGTTAATAAACCATAAAACGTTGGAGCCGTATGGCCTTTTCTATAGGCATGCCTCTGATTTCGTCTGATACTTTGAAGATTTTATGGGGTAGGGGTCTTTTCAGGTTAATTTTTAAATACAATACCATGCATACTAAGTTTTTGTTTTTATAGCCTTCCACTTTTGCATTAATTATCCTTATATTTAGGATTAACAATGATATTTACCTTGAAGAGGAGTTGAAAGAATCCCCTGACGAATACGACGAAGAAGTTCCATTTGACTTAGACCTGACTGGCTTGAAACACCAATCAATACGAGATTCCGAGTACTTACGTCATAGTAGTTTAGGATTTAAGTCATCTGGAGGTAATATTTTTCAAGTAAATCGATATCACCACGAGTTAATTCAAATTGCTTATGGTTGTAAATTCCTGCAACTACAATACTTCCAAAGAGCAGAAATCTTATGAAAAATGACACTTTCCTACGTTAGGAATTGCAAAAAGCTTATCAATATTCCACATAGAAATGGTCAAAATCATCAAATAAATATAAAATATTTCAATATAGTCCTATAATCCAAATAACAGTCACTGTATTTTATACCCTTTGCTAATTTGTGTTAACAGCCGGTGGTTTTAAGTTCAAAATCACCACTCATTAGGCTGTGACTTTTTCTAATGCACTATAGACATTCGCTTCTTTATCCATTTTTAAATAAATATTTTATTTCAAATTCATTTATAGGTCTTGTTTTTGCCAATTCTGTTCCGTCTAATAATGAAATTTTGTTACATAAGGCATATAAGGCTTTCAGAAGGCAATAAACCATATCTAAATTCAGTTTTTATTTTTATTATACCCCCCAAGTACTTAATCTATTCTTAGCATCATAAATCTATATATATAAAAACTAGCTGTTGGGGTGGCGCTTCGCGCCACCCCAACACCTAGTTGGTGGGGGCGCTTCGCGCCCCCCCAAGCCCCCCCGCGCGCGTAAGTCGTTACGCGCCATATTAGTTACGCGCCATTGTAGTTGTGTCCCTATGTCCCACCTGTGAATATAGATATATATATATATATATATATATATATATATATATATATATATATATATATATATGTATATATATATATATATATATATATATATATATATATATATATATATATATATATATATATATATATATATATATATATATATATATATATATATATGTGTGTGTGTTTTTAACTACGTAAAACTTGCGAATATACAACATTCTTTGCTGTCCCATTGTCTGTGCATATAAATAGATTGTCAGGTTTACCGACTCTTGAACATGCAACATATAATGGTCCATGGGAAAACAATCCGTATTCAGATCTATACCTCATGATTCTAATGATTGCCCTTGAGCTTTGTTGATGGTGATTGCTAATCGACCATTCCCTGAGTCGCCATCGTCATTTATATATCCCCCTGTGCACCCCGGCGTCCCCTTTGTAGTTATGTCCCTGTGTCCCGGTCGTCATTTATATTCCCTGTGTCCCGGTCGTCATTTGTGTCCCGGTGTTCCAGTCTGTGATTTCTCTTTGAGTGTCCCGGGCGTCATTTATATTCCTTGTGTCCCGGTGTCCCGGTCGTCATTTATATCCCCCTGTGCCCCCCGGCGTCCCCATTGTAGTTGTGTCCCTGTGTCCCGGTCGTCATTTATATTCCCTGTGTCCCGGTCGTCATTTGTATCCCGGTGTCCCGGTCTGTATATACATTCGTTTTTTAGTTTTGTTTTTCTCCTTTATTTTTTTCCTTTTTTCTTTTTTTTCTTTTTTAGTTTATTTAGATTTTTAGATTTTTTAGTTTTTTTATTAGTTTTTAGTTTTTTTGTAGTTTTTACCATTTTTTTAGTTTTTTTAGTTTTTTTTTTACTTATGTCCTGGTCGTCATTTATACTCCCTGTGTCCCGGTCGTCATTTGTGTCTCGGTGCTTTGTTGATTGCTAATTTATATTATATTTATATTTATATTTTTTATATTTATTAATATTTTTTTAGTTTTCTTTTTCTCTTATTTTTCAGTTTTTTCCTTTTTTTTAGTTTTTTCTTTTTTAGTTTTTAGTTTTTTTTTGTTTTTTACCTTTTTTTAGTTTTTTTAGTTTTTTTTAGTTTTTTAGCTTTTTTAGTTTTTTTATTAGTTTTTAGTTTTTTTTAGTTTTTGCCTTTTTTTAGTTTTTCAGTTTTTTTAGTTTTTAGTTTTTTACCTTTTTTTAGTTTTTTTTAGTTTTTTAGCTTTTTTAGTTTTTTTTCTTTTTAGTTTTTTTTGTAGTTTTTACCTTTTTTAGTTTTTTTTTCTTCTTTTGTATTAGTGTGAAATAATTCAGACGTCATATGCGGACAAACACGACGTCACTCGACAGACAGACAGACAGACATAACCCACAAACAACTTATTTTTATATATATTTATTCATATTTTTTTTAGTTTTCTTTTTCTCTTTTATTTTTCAGTTTTTTCCTTTTTTTTAGTTTTTTTCTTTTTTAGTTTTTAGTTTTTTTTAGTTTTTTACCTTTTTTTTAGTTTTTTTAGTTTTTTTAGTTTTTTAGCTTTTTTAGTTTTTTTATTAGTTTTTATTTTTTTTGTAGTTTTTGCCTTTTTTTATTTTTTTCAGTTTTTTTTTTTTAGTTATTAGATTTTTACCTTTTTTTAGTTTTTTTTTAGTTTTTTAGCTTTTTTAGTTTTTTTTTCTTTTTAGTTTTTTTTGTAGTTTTTACCTTTTTTAGTTTTTTTCTCCTTTTGTATTAGTGTGAAATAATTCAGACGTCATATGCGAACAAACATGACATCACCTGATCCACAGATCCACACACAGACAACTTATTTTTATATATAAAAATAAGTTGTTTGTTTGTGTGTCTGTCTGTCTGTCCGCATATGACGTCTGAATTATTTCATCATATACCAATTCAAAAACAAATGTATATACAGACCGGGACACAGGGAATAAAAAAACTAAAAAGAAAATACTAAAAAAACTAAAAAAGCTAAAAAACTAAAAAACTAAAAAAAGGTAAAAAACAAAAAACTAAAAAAGAAAAAAATCTAAAAAAACTAAAAAAAGGTAAAAACTACAAAAAAACTAAAAAGAAAAAAACTAAAAACTGAAATAGGAAAAAAAACAAAAAGAGGAAAAAACTGAAAAATAAAGGAGAAAAAGAAAACTAAAAAAGATAAAAATAAAAAAAATAAAAAAGGTAAATGTTTCAAGCCGAAGTAGCTGAGTTGGTAAAGCGTTATGTTCCAGGTTCTAGGTCCGAGAGGTTCCAGGTTCGAACCTTGGCTTTAGCATTAATACAAAAGAAAAAAAAGAAAAAAGGTAAAAACTACAAAAAAAAACTAAAAAGAAAATACTAAAAAACTAAAAAAGCTAAAAAACTAAAAAAAAACTAAGAAAAAGGTAAAAAACTAAAAACTAAAAAAGAAAAAAACTAAGAAAAAACTAAAAAAACGGTAAAAACTACAAAAAAAACTAAAAAGAAAAAAAAACTAAACACTAATAAAAAAACTAAAAAAACTAAAAAAAAACTAAAAACTGAAAAAGAAAAAAAACTAAAAAAAGAAAAAAAACTGAAAAATAAAGGAGAAAAAGAAAACTAAAAAAGATAAAAACTACAAAAAAAACTAAAAAGCTAAAAAAAGGTAAAACCAAAAAAAAACTAAAAAGAAAAAAAGAAAAAACAAAAAATTTATTTCATCATATACCAATTCAAAAACGAATGTATACCCCGCGAACCCAACAGCTAGTTCTAAACATATTCCCCCTCCAACAGAAATTTCATGGAAATATCCATGCTTTTGTGATAAATGACGCGAAATAAGTTACTTTGATTCCAAATCGACAAAACCCACAATAAAATCAAGTGAAAAATAACCAATATATAAGTACATAAAGGAAGATAATTTCTTAAAGTAAATTGACAGGCGAAAACATAAAGAAAAAAAGACCAAAATGGGGATTTAAAGGTCAGAAGAAAATACTGAAGAACATATAAAATGAATATTTCGAGAGAACAACCGTCTATGTTCTTCAGCGTGGACAAAATAATGTAATCAAGGAAAATGCTAAAGAAAAAATCAAAAAACAAACGCGGAAAGTCAACAAACTTAATTTAAAAAAACACAAAAATTAATAGATAAACAAAATTCAATAAAAGCCAGAATTTATAAGAAATAAAACCAAATACATTACAATCATAAAGTGAGTCATTCGCCAATATCCGGGATTTGCACAAAATCCAAAAGATTCTGAACTGCCATCGACGGATAGTAAGGTTCAGAATTTTTTGGATCGTGTGCAAATCACGGATATTGGCGAATGACTCACGTTATGGTTGTTAGGTATTTGGTTTTCTTATTATATTTGGCTTTTATTGAATTTTATTTACATTTTAATTTTTAATTTTGTTTTTAATTGGTTTAGTTGATTTTCCGTGTTTGGTTTTCGATTTTTTCTTCGGGATTTTCTTTGATTATATTATTCTGTTCGTGCTGAAGAAGAGAGGCAGTTGTTTTCTCGCAATATTCATTTTGTGTGTTTCTTCAATATTTTGGTTTGGCCTTGAAGTAAAAAAACTTGAAGTTTTTTTTATGTCACGTAAAGGAACATCAAACAATAATGGATCATGCACTGAAACAAATAGGAGCAAAGAATTTTTAGTTTCGTATTTTTTCAGTTGTTTGCAGTATGGATTTGGTCCTTTAATTCTTTCATATGCCTATTCTAAAGATAATCAAATATGTGTTATTTCAAATTGATTTTATTTTCATAATTTTATTACTTTTAATTTATTATTATTACTTTATTTAGTTTTATTATTATAGGTACCGGGAGCAACAATTTTTTTCTTTATACCTTTTCTTCTTTGAGTTAAATTTAGGTTACTTTAAATTGCTCTGAATTATTTGATTTTTTACTTTTCTTTTTCTATGATTCGTCACTGCGATAATTAATAGAGGAGATGCATATTTATATCTAATCGTAGAGTATGCACCTTTATCATTTATTTAGTCAGGTTAAGAACACAAATTCAAAATCATGATAATCGCTGTCATAGATTTTAAGGGATTTAAGCCGATTACTTATACGATTTTTGCTTGAAGTTTAAGACTGAATCGGCCTTGAAACTTTCTTTCAGGTAATGATGAAGGTTTTCAGTTCGAAGACTACTCAAAACCAAGATCAGATACTAATCTACCTGCCTACTGTAATCCTCCTAATCCTTGTCCTTTAGGATACACAGGTAAGTCTAAATTTGAAAGGAAAACGGATGCCTTATGTAACCTATACCTCCGTTGAGTTGGTCCTAAATTTCAAAATAAGAAGTCACTAAATCACAAAATAAATCAGCGCTTTTTACCACCAAGAATCTAAATTTCATGCTTATTAGTTGTAGTAGCTTCTTCCCACGCAGGCGTAAACCCATTTTATCTGCAAAATCCACATATTTAGAGTATTTTCTAGGAATATCTGCTATTCAATTCCTTACTTAAATGATTTTTTTATGGATTATCCGTGTTTTTCTATTTCTAATACCAAATCTTTTTTCTTCAACTATATTATTATTTTCAGCATATATAAACAAACATAAAAATCTGTCGTTTTTTGCGCTCTCCCAAGTAGTTTATGTGGAGAACACGTATTAGTGGTACGACCCTCTGCTACTTAGCACCAGAAAATTCAGTTTTCATCCAAACCAACATGTACACACTTTCCCTGGAAGCAATGTATGCCAAGAGTAAAGTTATTCTATTCCACTTTTTTTCATTATCATTACCAGCAAAAGCAAAAAACAAGATAATATAATTTTGTTAAATGGACTACAGAACGATTGAAACTGAACGTTTAAAATCTTTAACGACGTTTTTCTCGGAATGAGTTTCCGACTCGCAGGACATTTTCGGTCCCAGGTTGCAATTTTTTGCGTTCTAATTACCAATTTACTTGCTTCACAATCACTTCAGTTATGAAAAGACCTTAGACTTCTTGACTACTTCAACCGTTAGCTCTTGATCTCCAGGCCCAAATTTCCAGTTCTTTACTCAGTGTCAAATTTACACGCTCTTGAAGATTTGCGCAGGTTGACGTTTATCATCAGGACGTACTTACACTTTTTTATCATTTTAATGATTTTTCATGCTTAGGCCTAGTTACGAAAGATCAAAATAATACAGGTGTATAATTAAGTTTCCAATTATCTTGAAAAAATTATTTCATCTGAACTATATGAAAAATAATTATAGAAACCAATTTTCAAAATTTTACCATAAAAACTATTCTTGAAAAAATATTTTATAAAAATTGTGCAGACGACAACACAAGCGGTTTTGTTCCCTTGCTTGGGTTTTCTTTTGACTAAAAAAAAAATATATATATAGAGGAATTGAAATGACTTGATAAAAGAAAGAGCTTTAAAAACTAGGCCCATGCTTTTTATTTGTCTAATTTTTGTATTAGAGATCTCAGTATAATGGTCCTCCTGTATATGGCTCAATTTTTATTTATGTTTTCTATGGAAAATTCAAAAATGAAAAAAAAGGGAAAACAGATTTGAACTACATTATTCTAAGGTACCAAGAGATACAATAGTATCTGAAGTGCCATATACTAAACTGGAAGTAATAAACTGTTTTCCTTATGGTAAAAAAGGTAAATTCTTTAGAAATAATTTATTGGTAAATATTTTCTGCTGGACAAACATCTAAATCATCTCTGCAACGACCCAGTCCTTCATTTAGCTGTAAGAGCTTAACTTGCTCTGTCTTGACATAGTCTTGCAGTTTACGATAGAAGTGTTTGTCTACAAATTCCATTATAAGCATAGAGTAATAGATAACAATACCAATCAAGCCGACATTACGTGCCATTAGAAATCCGTTTGCCATTTTATTCCCTAAAAATTGATTCTTTTAGAGCACTAATTACGGTTAAGATACTTGGACCCGACTGAGTGAGAAGAATGATAACGGAATTTGTAATTACAAAGATCTGTAGCCAACCAAAGCCCTCTTGAGAGTGTAGCCAATTGTAAATCGAGCCGTCCTGTTTGGTTTCTTCTTTTTTCTCTTCGATGAGATTTTCGTTTGGTGGATTTTCTTCTTTTTTTCCCTCTCCTTGTTTCTTTTTTTGGTTTATTGGTCCTCGACCTCCCATGCCTCTGAAATTTAAAAGTAACACTGTATAACGCTCTTTTCTACTATATTATTTTCAGCCTTTAATAAAAAAAAAAAATAAATAAAAAAAAGAAGTTTTTTCGACTGAAAGTAAGGAGCAACATTAAAACTTGAGACAAAAAGAAATTATTACACATACGCAGGGGTTCGCAGCCTAAAGAGTGAGGCATTGACGAGGGGAAAAACCCCCTCAAATACGTAGTAGTTTTTGTTCGTTTTAAGTTTTAAAGTTGCTCCTTTCTTTCAGTTAAAAAAAACTATTTAATTTGTTCTTTATCTATTTATCTTTTTTAAATAATACTGGGAAATCCGGAACCCCCTTAATGTAAAATTTCTTCCCCTATGAACGATTCCTCCATGAACAGATTCTTCCACTTATACCCCTCCGCTGACCTCACCCTCCCAACCAGAAAAATCCTCGCTGAAAGCGTCTGTATACTTCCCAATAACCTTTACTATATGTAAACAATGGGCAAAATTCATTGCTTGAAGCCCTTCCCCTGGGGACTGTGGGGGATTAAGTCATCCTCAAAGAAATAGCTTTTAGATTTTACGACTATGCTGAACAAAATGGCTATCACTGAATTTTGATTTGGTGAATTGGAGGAAAAATGAGCACGGGAGGAGGTTTATCTGCCCTTTAATTTTCTTGGTCACTTAAAAAGGGCACTATGCCTTTTATTTCCACTCGAATGAGCCCTCTTTGGATGTTCTAGGATCGCTAATTCGATATAATCACGCCTGAAAAAAAATATTAAAAAACAAACAAAAACGCATTCGTGATCCCTCTTGTGGCAAAAATTACAAAATCCAAAATTTTTGCAGATAAGTACTTGAAACCTCTACAAGAGGGTTTTCTAATACGTAGAATCTAATTTTGTGATTTTCATTAAGATTCTATAGCTTTCAAGGTGTGTTTCACTTTTTTTTCAAAAATAAGATAAATTTTCTCAAGCTTGTAAATTTTGATGGGTAAAATTAAACTTGCTGAAACGTATATATTTGAAATCAGTGTTTTGGTTAATTGAGCTGGGTCGCTCCTTACTTACAGTGAGGAGCGACTCTCACTGTAGTGTATCACTTATAGTTCGTTTTAACATTTATGTCTTCCTCTCCCTTGGCAAGTATTTACCCCAAATTGTCACAAGATATAAGATCTCTTCGAAACAAATTTACCCAATAGACTTTTTGGAAGCAGTATGAGGTAAATTTAAATGCAACTTTCCCAAATTTGGTTGAAATGTACTCCACTCTATCTATTAACATTGGTAGATTCACCAAAGTAAGTCAAAACTTGGGCCTCAATTCACTATTGCTGGTTGAAGTGTATGCATGTTACCGAAAACTCCTCAATTTTCAAGATAATTTCCATATATATCTACAAAGTCAAACGCAATCATGAATAAAACGGTATTGATCCAGGCAAAAGTATTTTTGAAAAAAAATCCTACGAGGAAAAATCTGAGAATGTAGAAACAGGAATAAAAGAATAAAAGAAAGAATACAGCACTGGATTGAACAGTCTCTACTGAGGGAGCTGACAACCCTTCAGCCGGGACACCCACGGGGGGTTTTGGGCCAGTAATCCTGTGCTTTTGCACAAATTTCCTATTTATCTTCCCTCGATTCCTCCAGGTAACCATTTAGAGCTGGTTCGAATCTGGCTGATCTTACAGAGTGACACCACTGACCCCCCATACAAACCAAATAGCCAGCGATACTAGGACTTGCAACCCTGTCCACACTGACGAAGGATTTCAATTCTAGCTTACTACCACTCAGTTGGAGAGCTCTAAATAAACTAGAAATTTCCACAAACATCAGAAGTTCAGAAAACTAGATACAAATGCGTGCTGTTGGTTAGATTAATTAAAAAAGATTTTTCAGTTTTAAACCTCAGAAATTATTTACTATACCCTTCTCACTCAAAAATTAGCTCCTGGCTAATAAATTGGCCTTATTCGATAAACTAAATGTGTGAGTTTGTCAATGACGTGAGTAGGCTGATGGTCAGGGGTGTTCATCTCCCTTACTAAATGTGATTTATTGCCTAAATCAATTATTCTCTGCTATAATGACTAAGAATAGCTTCCACGTATTTTTTCCCTTACTTGAGTGGATGTATACCATATGAAACTACACCACTTCCCCACTTCCCACTGCCTTATGGGAAACTATTTTCAAAACTAAAAAGAATATTATTGAAGTTATTCAAGGCACTTTGAATTCAAGATTTTTTAAAATAATTCAAGAGATTATTCAATGTCCCTAAACTATTGTTACCCAAATTGTTGTAATTGTAGAGATTTGATGATTTAGAAACAAATACCTGAAATTATACCACGTGCAATTCCATTAGCAAAGAACATACGACGACTGAATAGCCTATGAAATATTTGGATATTCACTTCAATGAGTTCCTAATTCAATTAGACTATTTCAGGGCTTCTATTGATTTTTAGCAAAATTTCTTCAAGGCTATGGGTTCATCCAATAAATTGGACCAAAGTAATTCAAGGGTAAATAAAAGATAGAATGAACAAAATGCCAATTTTAAGCATATTAGCTTTCCTTAACATAGTAAGCAACTGAAAATTTCTATAGTAAAAGGGAGTGTTCTAATTCGCATTTTGTATAGTCAAGATTTTATGAATTTACAACATTAGCATTTGGAGCTCGGATGGATAATTTAGCATTGGTGTAATTACAGGCCTTTTACCAATTGCTTAGTAAATCATTCTCTATTCAGTATGCCATCAGCAAAAATAATATATTACTCAAATGAATAAACAAAAAAATATATGAAGACAAAGAATTTTTCGACAGTAAAGGAATGTGCAAGAATTTACAGACTACATAGAATATATTGCATTTGTCATCATAGATCAGTGGTAGATCTCGTGCATAGTATGCAGGAGGGGGCTCGTTGGGTATATTTCTAAAAGTGCCATTAAATGTTCATAGTCTCTGAGTGGTTGTGATTTAAAATACTGTGATTTACTCATTGGCTTTGACGATAAAGTCTATAAAAAACAAGTTTTTTAACGGAAAGTAATGAGCGACATTAAAACTTAAAACGAACAGAAAGTATTCCGTATATGAAAGGGGCTTTTCCTCCTCAACGCCCCGCTCTTTACGCTAAAGTTTGTACTGTTTTAAAAAAAATGTAGTTAAGAGAAAGAGTCAAACTTTAGCTTAAAGAGCGGGGAGTTGAGGAGGAAAAGCCCCTTTCATATACGGAGTGATTTCTGTTCGTTATAAGTTTCAATGTTTTAATGTTTCATTAAGTTTTAATGTTTTAGAATTAATGCATGTTTTGATTTTGGCGCTACCGCACATAAATAATTAAAACGAAATTTGAAAATAATATTTTTTTTTTGGCTAAATGGCTTTCTCCTAGTTTTAATCGGAAGATCTTAAGAAAAAAAGGAGCGAGGGAGGTGCCTTAGTTGCCCTCCAATTTTTTCATTACTTAAAAAGGCAACTAGAACTTTTAATTTTTTACGAACGTTTTCATTAGTAAAAGATATACGTAAGTTACGAATTAACTTACGTAACAAACTTCTATATTCGTATGTTTTTATTACATATATAAGGGGGTTCGCCCCCTCGTCAATACCTCGCTCTTTACACTAAAACTCGAATGTTGTCCCAATGCCTTAAGAATGACCCCTGAATCACAAAGGCCGTAGAATAAATAGTTGAAATTACTAAAAATACCTTAGCGTAAACAGCAAGGTAATAAGAGGAGGTGAACCCCTCATATGTATGATAATTTCTGTTCATTTTAAGTTTTAATGCTGCTCCTTACTTTCAGTTGAAAAAAAACTTTTCATATTTATTTTTTCATTGTTTTTTTAAATAATGCTAGAAAGTCCTGCGTCCCCTTCATTGAAATTCTCTTCCTCCATGACAAATTCCTTCATTCCCCCCTACCAAACTGAAACAATCACCCTGAAAAAGTCTGTACACTTCCCAGTAGCCATTAGTAGATATAAACAACGGTCAAAGTTTGTAACTTGCAGCCCCTCCCACGGGGACTGTGGGTAGTAAATCATCCCTAAAGACATAGTTATTAGGTTTTTTGACTATGGTGAATAAAATGGCTATCTCGGAATTTTGATCCGGTGACTTTGGGGAAAAAGCTAGCGTGGGAGGGGGCCTAGGTCCCCTCCAATTTTTTGTTCACTTAAAAAGGGCACTAGAACTTTTAATTTCCGTTAGAATGAACCCTCTCGCGACATTCTAGGACCACTGAATCGATACAAGCACCTCTGGGAAAAAAACAACAACAACAACAAAAAAAAAAAAAAAAACACGCATCGTGATCTGTCTTCTGGCAAAAAATGCGAAATTCCACATTTTTGTAGATAGGAGTTTGAAACTCCTACAATAGTGTTCTCTGATACGCTGAATCTGATGGTACGATTTTCGTTAAGATTGTATTACTTTTAGGGGGTGTTTCCCCCTATTTTCTAAAATAAGGCAAATTTTCTTAGGCTCGTAACTTTTGATGGGTAATACTAAACTTGATGAAACTTATATATTTAAAATCAACATTAAAATTCAATTCTTTTGATGTAACTATTGGTATCAAAATTTCGTTTTTTAGAGTTTCGGTTACTATTGAGCCGGGTCACTCCTTACTACAGTTCGTTACTGCAAACTGTTTGATATAGGAAAAATGTTCCCACTGCCTGTTTCTTGCTACGGGTAGAAGCTTCAGGTTATTACCAGTTCTTTTTTCGCCTCCTACCAATGGGAAGTTTTTGCAAACTTTTCCTTCAACTTGTATGACAATTTATAAAATTTCAAATGTTCAAATGACAATCGCATGACTGTTCTCATGAAAATTCATGTAAGGCCGTATGCAGAATTTTTTTTAAGCAGCTCAGACATAACCTTAAAAATAAACAAATTATTCTACAATTTACATCTTAAACATTTAAATTCTTCTGGACTTGAAAGTAAAAAACTTTTTTCAGGGAAAGTCGGTTTTTCAGGGAGAAAGGGAGGTTTTTCAGGGAGGCATTTTAGGAAGATCCTTGACGTTCTATTCCGCCTATAGCGGAATAAAAAATTATTAATACCATAAATAAACTAAAAATATATCTTGATATATGCTTTTTCGTACTGTTGCTGAGTCCATTGCTCCGCCTCCTAGAAAAATCCTCTGAGTTTCAAAATCATTTTAGAAATAAAAGAGAAAAGGACGCAATTGAGCAGCTTAAAGCGGCAAATTTATTTTTTTTTCAGTTTTTATCTTCCCAAAAATTCAAATAACAAAAGTATGTACCAAAACACCAAGTTTTTAGGAATATATAAGAGACTTTTCTTCGGCATTAGACCTGTGGAGGGGAGCGTCATCCAAATTGAAAAAATAGTGTAATAAAATTTTCTTGGATTTTTGATTTTCAGGATGATGAGAGAACTTAGAGAATTTTGATAGGAGGTAAGAGAATTGGGCCTCTAGGAAAGATCTTAACTTCCTATTCTACATGTGACTAAGTCAAAATTGTTAATTCCATAAAGAAATAAAAAAAAAATCCTTGAATTTCACTATTTCATGTGAAAGGGGGCTTGCTCATTTCACACGAATTTGTCAAAAGAAAAAATGAAAGGAAAAATCTTTAAAGTGGCAATAACTATCCAAATACGCAGTTTACAGCAAAAAATTGGTAACTTTCTTACATTTATCTAGCCAAAAATTCAGAATAGACAAATGAATTTATCATGATCCATTTTTTTTTATAATCTTTAGTATACACATTTTCAGCACGAGCACTCTGGGGAGAATGGAAATACAGCTTAAGGTCATTTCAGATGATAGTGACTTTAGCTTTTTTCTTTTTATTACAGAAAAAGATGGATGCATCGAACAGTTTGAGAACTCAGCAGCTTTTAGCAGAGCATACCAAGCTGCGCAAGACTGCATGTGTGATAACGAACACATGTTTGATTGTTCGACAAGGGGTTCAGAAAATCAGCCAATTAGTTTCCAAAAACCAGTTAATTCTGCTCTTAGGAGGATAATGGCAGAAATAAAACAAATCCCAAATGAGCATAAGACATTGGCAGCAAAGAAGTTCTTTGAAAAAAGGGTAGGAATTAATTTATCATTGCTTACTCGTTGTGATTCAAAAAGTATTATGTACTAAATTTGTGTCAAGTTGAAATTTTCAACATATTTTCTAGGCTGAAAAATATCAAATCTAAGTTCTTTCAAATGAGTTCAAATCAAAGGTGCATCCAAGATTCTTGTTCGGGGAATTTTCAACAAATTTGTAAATATTTAAGTAAAAACTGTGGAGACCTAGACTACCCTGGACTAAGAAGAAACAGCCACCATGCATTCCTTTTCTCCCTCGACCTTCTCTGCCCGACATTAGTTCATGTATGTTCTGTAAGTTTTATGTCTTCTGCATCTCTTGCCATCAGCGTCAGAGGATCTGATTTACTGAAAAAGTCAAATGCTTAAATTGGTGTAAAAACAAATAATGATTTCGATCCTTTTGTATTTTTTAAAATAAAATATCATGATTTACAATAAATATAAATAATTTTAATTGATGAAATGACGTAACACATCATAAATTCAAAGCTGTGTGGGAGGATGTAAAATTTCCCAAATAAGCTATCGTGGTGTAGGGAGAAAGTTAGCAAATCCATTATATGCGAGTAAAACAGCCACTCAAATCAACCGAGATGACATCATTCTAACGTTTTAATGCTCAGTTTTGAAGTAGAAAAGTTCGTGATACAATTTTTTTTTTCTTTTCCAACGTTCTGTTTTGCATATTGAGGTAATAGATGGCATTGCTGTCAAAATCGAAAGCTTAATACCTTTAATTTTAGACTCTCTTCAGCTCTGTTAACCAAAAATCCGAGGAAAATGGGACTTATTGGAGGCCACCTTCCCTGTACACACACACCTAGAAGACGGAAATACATGAAAAAGGCATAGGTCTGAAATATTCGGGTAAAAGGTATTTCTCTACGTTGGAAAGAAAATTTTTTTCCAACCTCTGCTCTTACCACCCTTGACATATTTTTCAGTTCAGAACTCCCCACTCTCACGTTAGAAGCCTTTTTTTGGTACTCAAAAATTTCAAAAAAACTTGGAAAAATTACATAGAATTCACGAATCTTCTGCCGCTTTTTTCAAACTTTGCTTCTTGTTGCAACAGTAACTCATGACCAAACGATGTGTTTTGTTTCTTTGAGAAAATGGTGGATTGACCCATGTACCGTTAAGACAATCTTTCCCTGTTCTTACATAACTCTCCCTCCATCCTCCTCTCTGTCTTTTTCACTCTCAGCTGCTCTCTATTTCTCTCCCTCCCAGTCCTCTTTTTTTTGTAGAATCAATGCAACTTACTAGTAATGTAGAGCTACATTTTGTAGCCTAATTTTTTCTTTTTTATTTCATTCTTTATTTTTCTTTAACGGATTCACCATTTTATTTCTATAATTATGCATGTTTTTTTCAATTGAATACTTCAATATTTATACCTTGCAGGTTGAAAATCCATATCTTGTTGGGGAAAAGCTACCAATTGCAGCAAAAAAAGGTTTCGGCAGTTTCTAAAGGTGTTTTTCATTACTTTACTTTAGTTTTATGGAATATATAGTGTGGACAAGACCTAAATTTTTTGTGTATAATATTTTCTTATTTGTCGTATCATTATTTGCTTTGTAAGCCAGCTAAAGAGTATGCCATTAAATCAAATCATCTAAAGGTTTTAGTTGACATTTTGTTGTTTTATACTTACATAACTCTACCTGTAGACCACAGAAGCTCTCCCTGGCACCTAGAAGATAAGTTGTATTTTCAGTCAACAATCTGTAACCAAGACGATTCCCATCTCCATCAGAATCAACGAAAGCCACCCAAATGCTAAGTATCGGCTCTGAATATGGCTAGCCAGGTTTTATGATGAATCTCGGGGCATTTTCCTCCAGAGGACAGTTAAACGCAGACCAGTAGCTTTGTTTTCGGGCATTCTTTGGGCTGACGATAAATGTGCCCAAACCATGTGATCAAGTCTTTTTTATATGCGTAATTTAACCTATATCGTCCTTCTGGAAGAGTTATTTTCTCATTTCCTTATTAAAAACCTTATTAGTAAGATGGAGATCTAAAATTTTCCGTAACCACCCATGGCTAAAGACTTTTAGAGCTTCAACATCAATAGCTTTCATAGCTCATGCTTTGCTTCCATATAATAGAACTGATCTGACCACTGCTCCATAAATTCAGATTTTAGTGACGTGAATTTAATGCTCGCCCCAATATTGTTTTGTCAGTTGGTATGAACTGTCATTTCTGGTGATATTCTATGTTGAATGTCAAGTTTGTAGCTACCATGTATGTCCATCAATAAACGAATATACAATAAATTTGCTACTGTTTCAAGCTTTATCGCGCGAAGGAAAATTTTACCATGTAATAGATTTTGAAATTTTTTATCATGAGACCAAAAGTTGCAACATATTTGGCACTTTCTCTGAGCATCTTTTGTGATTTTATAGCTAAATCAGGGAGTATGGCTACACCATCCGTATTTTTTATATCTGTAATAGTAAAGTCTGGAGATACATATGCTCCTTGGGGTGTTGAGGTCGTACCGACCATTGTCCAGTTGATGCAAAATTTAAAGAGCCAGAGAGTGTTCAAGAGTGTTTCTCGATGTAGCAAACTTTTAAAGATAAAACTGAAGAGTTAATTATTCAAACCCTTTGTTATGACTTAATCTCAGCAGCACTCAGTGAAACTGTAGCCTGACAAACAGTTCAGTATCATGTCACTGATAAATTTGCCAATATTCAATAAAAATACAAAGAATGACAATTTCTGTAAAAACATGGTCTAATTGAGTTATTTACGAAAAATTTATTGGGTGGACAAAATAAATTAGGGATGCACATAGTTAACCACTTACACCACATTGCTTATGAGCACCTAAGAGGGAGAATCGGGGAGGGGGTATACGTGATCAGTGGTCTGCTGTAGCATAATAGTTATCCTGGTTCGTTGCAGTGGTTCTTTTTGATAATTAAGATTCAACATCATCCAACTCTTCAAATCCTCTTCTTGGCAATTTTCTTCATTTTCAAACGGTTCGTGTAATGAACTCTAATTAGGCAGCGGCAAGTTTCAATAGTAACTGAAAATCTAAGAGAGGAACTTCGACATCCATAGATGTATAGAAAAAATTGTCCTATTATGGTAGTTCCAAATATATTAGATTCGTCAAGTTTAATTCTACTGGTCAAAGGCCAAGAGCCCCAGAAAATTTGCCTGATTGTCAAAAGAAAGAGGGGAATATCCCCTAAAAGTCAAGAAATCTTAAATACCCCCATAAAATACACCAAAAAACTCAGCGTTTATAGAATTCTACTGCCGAATGTGCAGGCTCAAATCTTCAAAATGTGGGATTTTGTTTTTTTGCGTTTATTTGTTTTTCGGATGTTTTCCCCAAGGATGACTGTATTAAGCTAATGGACCTAGCGTAAAGGTATACGGACTATTCTAATGGAAATTGCAAGTTCTTGTGCTCTTTTTACGTGATCAAAAATATTGAAGGGCAGCTAGCCCCCTTCCCCCTCCCCTCTCCCTAAAGTAGTGAGATCAAAATTACGATATAACCATTTTGTTCAGAATAGCTTAAAGTTCTAATAACAATGCTTTTGATGATGTTGCGACTCATGGTCCCTGGAGAAAGGGCTTTAAGTTGTATTGGGCGAATTGGCATCTGGCGTATTGGTATCGGGCATTTTTTATAATAGTTTTTTGCCTTCTATACGATTATGTGAAGAGGCTGCCTTTGTTAAAGCTGATTATAGTACTTCTTAATCAATACTGTGTTACCGACTCTGCCAAGAAAGTACGATTAACCGCCAAATTTGAGCGATTTTCAATTGAAATTTGGCAGGGAATGGAAAATTCCGCGAGAAGAGTTTTCCATGGTAGAAAATTTTTGTGGGAGATTTTATCCGAAATTAAAAGTTCTAGTGTCCTTCTGAAGTAGCCAAAAATATTGGATAGTAGCTAGCCCTATCCCGCGCCAATTTTCCCAAAAGTCATCCGATCAAAATTTCGAGATGGTCAAATTAGTCAAAGATCAAATAATTGTATCTTTTAGAATGAATTGACCTCCACAGAACAAGAGGGGGTGGCTTCAAACTGTGAACTTTAACCACTGTTTACATGTAGTATTGAGTAGTGGAAGGGCTAGAGCTGTTTTTCGGAGAGAGAGAGATTTTCCGTAGGGAGGATTATTTTCTACGCGAAGGATTATTTTCTACGAAGAGGATTTTCTGTTGGGAGGTAATTTTCTTGGGATGAATTTTCCAGACAATATTTTACAAGGGGAAACTTGCCAGAATTCATATACAAAATTCGGTTTAATTATCTTTCTTTCTCGTTGGCGACTCCATTTTAGGTTTGGGGACGTCAAGGGGGATTGTTCAGAGGTATTTTTGGTAGGGTTGAATTCTCTGAGGGCTTTTTCGTAAGGGGGTGTAATATCCACAGGAAAAATTCTCTATCTGGAAATTATCACCGTAAGAGATCTCCCATAGGGGAATAATGGTCGAGAAAATGTCTTCATCTGGAAATTTGTGGGGTATAAATTTTCTGTTTGAGGGGATCTCCGAGAAATTTTTCTACATAAGGAGGATTTCTGCCATAACCTGAAAAACCATTAGAAATCAGAACCAGTTTTTTCCCGGGGGAGGGAATTTTCAGAAAAGATGAAATTGTCTGGGAAGAAATTTTGGCATCAGCAATTATGAAGGACTAACTCTGGCTTATTATGTAGTAGGGAGAGGGATCAGTCCTCAATGTATCAAAACCATATTTTTACGCTAATTTTTTTTTAGCTTTTTGTCAACATTCATGTAAATTTAGACGACGGTCTGGTGATGGAGACTGTCCCTCCCCAGACCGTTTGATTATGTCTGAATATAAGTAAAGCTGAGAGATTACACCCTTCTTATTTCAGGTTTTGTTTAATACATAAGTTTGGACCGGCGGTTAGAGGGGTCAACCGTGTCACATAAATTTAGATAGTTTAGACAAGAACAAATGCTACCATGAAATGTTTTCTTGCTCGTGAGGGTGATATCTCTCATTTTTCAATTTTTCGAAATTTTTTCTAGCTCTTGAGGGTGATATCTCTCATTTTTCCATTTGTATGCGATTTTTGATGGCATCTTGTTCCTCATGGTCATTGCCCCCTACTGGCGTTCATAGGGGGTTTCCTCAAAATTTGCCTGGTGAAAAAAAACTTTACTCGAATGCTTTCCCACCTGTGGTAGCATACGAAAATTTAGAGGAGATTAAAAATATTTTCTTCAAATTTAGGGGGGCGGCCAAGTTCGATATTATTCAATAAAATACAAAGAATGACAATTTTAGTAAAAAGCTCGGTCTAATTGAGTTATTAAATAAATAAATAAACTAGTTTTTTTCAACTGAAAGTAAGGAGCGACATTAAAACTTAAAACGAACAGAAATTACTCCGTGTATGAAAGGGATGATCCCTTCTCAACGCCCCGCTCTTTACGCTAAAGTTTGACTCTTTCTTTCAATTCTACTTTATTAAACAGTAAAAGACTTTGGCGTAAAGAGCGGGGTGTTGAGAAGGGATCCTCTCCTTTCATACACGGAGTAATTTCTGTTCGTTTTAAGTTTTAATGTCGCTCCTTACTTTCAGTTTTTAAAAAAACTGTTTTTGTTTTTTTTATTTAATTTCTGAACGTTTTTTGTATTAATGCATGTTTGATTTTAGCTCTCCGCACTTAAATTATTAAAATGAAATTTGCATATTAATTCTTTTTTTGGCTAAATGGCTTTCTCTTAGTTTTGATCAGACGATTTTGAGAAATAAAGGGCGGGGAAGGAGGCCTAGTTACCCTCCAATTTTTCGGTTACTTAAAAAGGCAACTAGAACTTTTAATTTTTAACGAAAATTATTATTAGTAAAAAATATACGTAACTTAAACGTAACAAAATACAGGTTAAACGTAAACATACGAAGTTTAGTGAGAATGAATGAATGCTTTTATTTAGTGATTACTCCGTATATAAAAGGGGCTTTTCCTCCTCAACGCCCCGCTCTTTACGCTAAAGTTTGAATCTTTCTCTTAACTCTATTTTTAGAACAGTAAGAAACTTTAGCATAAAGAGAGGGGCGTTGAGGAGGAAAATCCCCTTTCATATACGGAGTAATTTCTGTTCGTTTTAAGTTTTGATGTTGCTCCTTACTTTCATTTAAAAAAACTTGTTTTTTTTTTTATTTAATTTCTGGACGTTTTTGAACTAATGCATGTTTTGATCTTGGCACTCCGCACATAAATAATTAAAACAAAATTTGCATATTAATTAATTGCAATTAATCGGAATATTTTGAGAAAAAAGGAGCGAGGGAGGAGGCCTAGTTGCCCTCTAATTTTTTGATTACTTAAAAAAGCAACTACAACTTTTAATTTTTATACAAACGTTTTCATTGGTAAAAAATATGCGTAACTTACGAATTAATTTACGTAACGGAATTCTATATTTGTATGTTTTTATTGCGTGTATGAGGGGGTTCAACCCTCGTCGATACCTCGCTCTTTACCCTAAAGCTTAAATTTTGTCCCAATACCTTGGGACAATGAGCTTTGAATCACAAATGCCGTAGAATAAATAGTTGAAATTACTAAAAATACTTTAGCGTAAAGAGTGAGGTACAACGAGGAGGTAAGCCCCTCAAATGCGTAAAAAATTTTGTTCGTTTTAAGTTTTAATGCTGCTCCTTATTTTCAGTAGAAAAAACTTTTCATATTTTTTTTATCGTTTATTCAAATAATGCTAGAAAATCCTGCGCCCCCCCTCAAATCCCCACCCCTAAACAAAAAAATCCCCCTGAAAACGTCTGTACACTTCCCAGTAACCATTACTAAATATAAACACAGGTCAAAGTATGTAACTTGCAGGCCCTCCCACGGGGACTGCGGGGGAGTAAGTCGTCCCTAAAGACATGGTTATTAGGTTTTTCGACTATAGTGAATAAAATGGCTATCTCAGAATTTTGATCCGGTGACTTTTGGGAAAACATGAGCATGGGAGGGGGCCTAGGTGCCCTCCAGTTTTTTGGTCACTTAAAAGGGTACTAGAACTTTTAATTTCCGTTAGAATGAGTGATCTGTCTTCTGGCAAAAAATACGAAATTCCACATTTTTTTAGATAGGAGCTTGAAACTCCTACAATAAGGTTCTCTGATACGCTGAAGCTGATGGTGTGATTTTCGTTAAGATTGAATGACTTTTAGGGGGTGTTTACCCCTATTTTCTAAAATAATGCAAATTTTCTCAGGCTCGTAACTTTTGATGGGTATAACTGATTTTGATGAAACTTATATATTTAAAATCAGCATTAAAATGCGATTCTTTTGATCTAACTATTGGTATCAAAATTCTATTTTTTAAAGTTTCGGTTACTATTGAGCCGGGTCGCTCCTTACTACAGCTCGTTACCACGAACTGTTTGATCTACAAAATTTATGGAGTTGGAAAAATAAATTAGGGAGGTACAAAATCCACCACTTCCACAACTGTACCTATCAGCACCTAAGAGGAAGAGTGAGGGAGGGGGGATACTTGATCAGTGGTTCGTTATAGCACTCTAGCTATCCTAGTTCGTTACAGGGTCTCTTTTTGACTTTTGAGCTTCACACCATCCAACTTTTCAAAAATCTCTTCTTGGCATTGTTCTTCATTTTCAAACGGTTCGTGTAATAAACTGTAAGTAGGTAGTGGTATGGTTTAATAGTGATTGAAACTCTAAGAGAGGAATTCCGACATTCATAGATATTTAGAAAAAATTGGCTTACTATACTGATTCCAAATATAAGTGTCATCAAGTTTAATTTTACCAGTCAAAGGTTAAGAGCCTGAGAAAATTTGCCCAATTTTCAAGAAAAGAGGGAAATGCCCCCTAAAATTCAAGGAATCTTAAATACCCCCTAAAAATCACACAATGTAATTCAGCGTTTATAGAGCTCTACTATCGAATTTGCACGCTCCGATCTTCAAAAATGTGGAATTTTGTATTTTTGCCAAAAGAATGATCATGGATACGTGTTAATTTATTTTTTGAATGTTTTCCCAGGTAGGTAGGTAGATTTTTATTTAAAACCTTTATATCACATACATATCAATTAGTCGCAAAAAGACCGTTCTGGCCTGTAACAGTGACTACATTCATTTTACTTCAATCATCAATAATACTAACTCATTAAATACACAAAATATATACACAAAAACGAACATATATATATATATATATATATATATATATATATATATATATATATATATATATATTAATACGTATATAAAATATATAT
Organism: Artemia franciscana; assembly: GCF_032884065.1. NCBI lineage: Eukaryota > Metazoa > Arthropoda > Branchiopoda > Anostraca > Artemiidae > Artemia > Artemia franciscana. The sequence goes on from NC_088870.1 coordinate 21,815,192, forward strand.
ATATATATATATATATATATATATATATATATATATATATATATATATATAAAATAATTACTCAGGCCTGAAAAATTCTGATAGCCCACTCTCATTCAAGACGCTTCTATTCGCCATCTTGATCGTTTATCCTTGAAAAAATGCATTTTTTTTTGGCGCTTAAGCTGTGGAAGACTCTCAGACTCCCTCATCTCAGATACTCATGGAGTGCATTCTACATTGTCGAACCTATGTGTCTTGTCACATGTTCCAATCGCGTTGTACTCCTCACCTCATTAATCAGATAATTTCCATGTCGGTTAAAATACTCATGGTAAAATAAATTTACCATATAAAATGTTTAAAATAAATTCTTAAAACTTCAGATCCTAAATTATTCAAGCACTGAAAAAACAAAATGCATATCTTCATATCTCTAATTTGATCTAAGAGACCTACTTTCTTATGATTTGTGTAAAAATCACTCGCCCATATCATACATCCATAATTAATATAAGAAGATGCTAACGAATGGTACAATGAAAGCAGCACTATAGTCAGAAAAAATATTTAAGTTTACGCAACATCCCAGCACCTCTTGACACTTTACATGAAATCACATCACTGTTTTTTCTAGCTGAGTTTATTGTCCACTATAAATCCCAGATATCGATTTCTGAGGTGACTGTATCGAACTAATATACCTAGCATATCAGTAGAGGCCTCATTCGAACGGAAATTAAAAGTTCTAGTGGCCTTTTTAAGTGATCAAAAATATTGAAGGGCAGCTAGCCCTCTTCCCACTCTCCTCTCTCCAAAGTCGTCAGATTAAAATTTCAAAATGGTTGAAAGTTCCAATAACAATGCTTTTTATCATGATACGATCCAAGGTCACTGAGGAAAGGCCTTTAACTTGTATTGGGCGTATCAGTATCTGGCGTATAGGTATCAGGCATTTTTCATAATGTTTTTTTTTTTTTCCCTTTTATACGATAATGTGAAGAGCCTGTCTTTGTTAAGACTGATCACAGTAATTCTTAACAAATGATATTTTTCCTACTATGCCTAGAAATCACGACAAACCGCCAAAATTTTAGGTATTTTCAATTGATATTTTGCACGAGACGTTCCACAAGAAGAGTTTTCCATGAGAAGAAATTTTGTGGGGAAGCCTTTCAGGTGAATCTTTACAGCAAGAGGAGGGGATTTCCTAGCATTATTTGAAAAACCGTAACAATGAAATAAAAAAATTAATTAGAAGTAAGGAGCAGCATTAAAACTAGAAACCACTCCATATATGAGGGGGGGAGCTGCCCTCCCCGAAAAAATTGAGTAAAAACATCGTGGCAGTGTCGCTACCATTTTGTGTATTGTGGATTTCCTGGCATTAATTTAAAAACTATCAGAAATTGAATCAATAGAAAATATTTTGCAACTGAACTTAAGGAGCAGCATTAAAACTTATAACGAGCAGAAATTATTCCTTACATCCAAGGGCCGCCCCTCATCTCAATACCTCACTCTTTGCACTAAAGTTTTATTACTTTAGAAAGTAGAATTGTGAAGAAGAGTCGAACTTTAGCTTAAGAGTGAGATATTGAGGAGGAGGTAGCTCGCACCATAAAACAGGACAATTTCTGCTCGTTTTAAGTTTTAATGCTGCTCTTTACTTTCAATTGAAAGAACTTGATTTTAATTTGATATGTTTCAAGTGGAGCCGAAGTAGGAGAGAACGAGGGAGAGGGATATGTGACGAAAGAATATGTGAATCATAAAAGCAATATTCCGGAGACTGAATATCATAATGTCAAAGTGATAAGTTCAGGCTGACTAAAATTTAATAAAATAAGAAACAAGAAGAGAGTTTCTGGTTCTCAGAGAATTTCAAGTCTTGCAAGGCGATGAGAAAAAGGGTCAAGAATTTTTGCACCTTTATTCTGTATTGCCTGGAAAGGTTAAAAATGAAGTGGGAACGAATATAAATACATAATTCTATATTATCCAAAGTAAAATTTTAATATGAATAGTAAAGAATGTTAGTAATTGGAAAAGGAAAAACTTGTTTTACTCAATGTAAACAATCTGAATTTTGGGCTAGTTTTGTACGCATATGATCAGAATGACTGCGGAAAGATAAGGACTAAGGAAGTATAATTCCCATATAACTATATGTCTTCACCCTTTTGATCCAACTTGCAGATAAAACTAGCTCATCAATTCCCATTTTAGCAACTCCTTGCTCAGATCTCCCAAAGACCATAAACTTTGTCTTTTAATTGTATTTAATTGTTATAAAAAGTAGAGCTGTGGCAAAGAGTCAAACTTTAGCGTAAAGAGCGAGGGATTACAGAGGGGACAACCCATTTCATATACGGAGTAATTTCTGTTCGTTTTAAGTTTTAATGTCGCTCCTTACTTTCAGTTAAAGAAACTTGTTTTTGTTATTTAATTTCTGAACATTTTTGAATTAATGCATTTTGATTTTGGCTCTTCGCACATAAATTATTAAAATGAAGTTTGCATATTAATTCTTTTTTTGGCTAAATGGCTTTCTCTTATTTTTGATCAGACAATTTTGAGAAATAAGGGGTGGGGAAGGAGCCCTGTTGCCCTCCAGTTTTTCGGTTACTTAAAAAGGCAACTAGAACTTTTAATTTTTAACGAACGTTTTTATTAGTAAAAAATATACGTAACTTAAGAATTAACTTACGTAACAAACTTTTATATTCTTATATTTTTATTGTGTATATGAGGGGGTTTGTCCCCTCGTTAATACCTCGCTCTTTACACTAAATCTTAAGTTTTGTCCCAATTCTGTAAGAATAACCCCTGAATCAGAAAGGCCGTAGAATAAATAGTTTAAATTATTAAAAATACTTTAGCATAAAGAGCGAGGTGTTTATCTTCTCCTAAATACCTCTCTCTCTATGCTAAAGTATTTTTAGAACCCCTCATATGCGTAATAATCTCTGTTCGTTTTAAGTTTTAATGCTACTCCTTACTTTCAATTGAAAAAACTTTTTCATGTTTATTTTTTCATTGTTTTTTCTTATAGTAATGCTAGAAAATCCTGCGCCCTTTTCATTGAATTTCTCTTCCCCCATGACATATTCCTCCAATGAAAGATCCTCCCACATAGCCCCCTCCCTTCAACCCCATCCCCAAACCAAAAAAAAATCCCACTGAAAACGTCTGTATGCTTCCCAATAACCATTACTGTATGTAAACACTGGTCAAAGTTTGTAACTTGCAGCCCCTCTCCCAGGGACTGTGGGGGAGTAAGTCATCCCCAAAGACATAGTTATTATGGTTTTCGACTATGCGGAACAAAATGGCTATCTCAAAATTTTGATCCGTTTACTTTGGGAAAAAATGAGCGTGGGAGGGGGCCTAGGTGCCCTCCAATTTTTTGGTCACTTAAAAAAGGCACTAGAACGTTTCATTTCCGTTAGAATGAGCCCTCTTGCGACATTCTAGGACCACTTGGTCGATACGATGACCCCTGGGGAAAAAAAACAACAAATAAACAGCCTGTGATATGTCTTCTGGCAAAAAATATGAAATTCCACATTTTTGTAGATAGGAGCATGAAATTTTTGCTATAGGGTTCTCTGATACGCTGAATGCGATGGTGTGATTTTCGTTAAGATTTTAGGACTTTTAGGGGGTGTTTCCTCCTATTTCCAAAATGAGGCAAATTTTCTCAGGCTCGTAACTTTTGATGACAAAGATTAAATTTGATGAAACTTATACGTTTAAAATCAGCATGAAAATCCGATTCTTTTGATGTATCTTTTAGCATCAAAATTCCGTTTTTTTAGAGTTTCGTTTACTATTGAGCCGGGTCGCTCCTTACTACAACGAACTGTTTGATTTTCACATCCAATTCTGAATTAGCGTGTCTCTGAACCTTTTGGAATATAACAGGTTTTTATGGCACTTGATATTAACCAAGTGACATATAGCAATAGCAAATTCTGTCAGTCTGTTGGTCTGTCGGTCCCGGTTTTGCTACTTTAGGCACTTCCAGGCAAGCTAGGACGATGAAATTTGGCAGGCGTATCAGGGACCAGACCAGATCAAATTAGAAATATTTTTTTCCCGATTTGACCATCTGGGGAGGAGTGGGGGCCCGTTAATTCGGAAAGAATAGAAAAAATGAAGTATTTTTAACTTACGAACGGTTGATCAGATGTTAATAAAATTTGATGTTTGGAAGGATATCGTGTCTCAGAGCTGTTAATTTAAATCCCGAATGGATCTGGTGACACTGGGGGGGGGAGTTGGAAGGGGGAAACCTAAATTCTTGGAAAACACCTAGAGTGGAGGGATCGGGATGAAACTTGGTGGGGAAAATAAGCACAAGTCCTAGATACATGATTGACATAACCGGAATGGATCCGTTCTCTTTGGAGTAGTTGGGGGGGGGGGGGTAATTTTGAAAATTTAGAAAAAGTGAGGTATTTTTAACTTACGAACGGGTGATCGGATCTCAATGAAATTTAATATTTAGAAGGATATCGTGTCTCAAAGCTCATATTTTAAATTCCGACCAGATTTGGCAACATTGAGGGGAGTTTGGGGTGGGGGAACCTAAAATCATGGAAAACGCTTAGATTGGAGGGATCGGGATGAAACTCGGTGGGAAAAATAAGCAAAAGTCTTAGATACGTGATTTACATAATTGGAACGGATCCGGTCTATGGGGGGGGGGTTAATTCTGAAAATTAGAAAAAATGGTGTATTTTTAACTTACGAAGGAGTGATCGGATCTTCATGAAACTTCACATTTAGAAGGACCTCGTAACTCAGATCTCTTATTTTAAATCTCAACCGGATCCAGCGTTACTGGGGGGGGGCAGTTGGGGGGCGGGGCGGAAATCTTAGAAAATACTTTAAGTGGAGAGATCAGGATGAAACTGGATGGGAAGAATAAAAACCTGTCTAAGATACGTGACTGACATAACCGGACAGTATCTGCTCTCTTTGGTGGAGTTGGGGGGTGGGGGTGGTAATTTAGAAAAATGAGGTATTTGTAACTTACGAAAGGGTGACCAGATCTCAATGAAATTTGATATTTAGTAGGATAGGTGATCGGAACTTAATGAAATTTGATATATAGAAGGAATTCATGTCTCAGAGCTCTTGTTTCAAATCCCGACCAGATCTTTTGACATTGGGGGGAGTTGGAGGGGGTAATCTTGGAAAACACTTGGAGTGAAGAAATCGGGATGAAGCTTGGTGGATAGAATAAGCAAATGTCCTTGATACGTGATTGACGTAACCGTACCGGATATGCTCTCTTTGGGGGAGTTCGGGGGAGGGGTTCAGTGATTTGGCGAGTTTGGTGCTTCTGGACGTGCTAGGGCGATGAAAATTGGTAGGCGTGTCAGGGAGCTGCACAAATTGACTTGATAAAGTCATTTTCCGAGATTCGACCGTCTGGGGGCTAAAGGGAGAGGAAAAGTTAGAAAAAATTAGGTATTTATAACTTACGAGTGGGTGATCGGATCTTAATGAATTTTGATATTTAGAAGGACATCGTGACTCAGAGCTCTTATTTTAAATCCTGACCGGCATTAAGCCTCTGATTTTCCTTTTAAATCAATCTATTGATTCTTAGAATTTTAGAGCTAAGGCTCTTAGCTCTTCTTGCCTAGTCACAAGTCCCATCTGAGCTCTTAGCTCTTGTTACACAAAGTCAGGTCACAGCTTGGATTTGAATCTTTTTGAACCGAGTTAGAACTTAGCCTATTGTTGTATTGAGCAACGACCTGGATTGTTTTCATACTGAGCCAGGGCTTTGATCATTTCCGCACCGATTCATTAGGATCCAATGCCAATGGGGACTTCGGGGACGCCGGGAAGCTTATGATGGGAGAGGCAAGGGGGCTTGATCACCCTTCAATCACTTTTTGCCCTTAAAAGAGCGCAGTAAATTGCAATTTTCAATCAAATAAGTCCCCTTTTATGACTATCCCTCTCATACAAAGTGGCCAGAGCCGAAGATATGCCGAACACTCATCGCTCGTTACAGTGCTACTACATTTACTTCTGTTTATATTTATAAAAATCCTAATTCATAATGAGTTATGACAAAGTTTAGAGCAGAACACAAGAAAGAAATTTTTAGTTATTATACTGGGTCTAAATGGGGTTTTTGAGGTCTTTTAGGGGTGAACTTTTTCATCACTGAATTTCTTTCGGATTTTGTTTCGACCCACTTTTGCATACAAAAATAACTTCTCTCGATAGAATTAATTAGTGTAAGAACAATCCTATTTACATTACCACTAATCTGGTATTGTTCTTTGTCTAACTGTAGTTTTTGGGCGAGTGGCTCAATTTTGGAATTAGAATTTATAGCTATTCAATTTTAGCTTTTCATGTTTTATCTGTTTGTTATTTTTGATGATTCTTCATTTTGTTTGTTTTCTAGGTTCGCTTTCCGTTCCGTTTCGTTTCCTATTGCTTGAAAACAATTGCTTTTAGTTTTTAGCCTTTTTTTTATTTGCATTACTCAAGAAAGTTTAATTACAATTTTGGATTATAGTTCTTTTAGTTGGAACTATATTTCTCGTATTAAAGTATTTTTTTTTTCTTTTGTTTTCGTGGGACTACTTTAATAGCCATCCACTTTGTATTCCTCTGATTGTCTATTCATTAGTTCAATAGTTATAAATGTTGCTATATTTATATACCAACTATGATGTGTAAGTAGCATAGAAATTATGGGGTTGATTGATAAAAACAAGGTATGAGAATTTGAGGATCTTACTTTTCTTTACGTCATCTTGCCGATGTAGAAATATTGATCTTGACTCTAGTTTTATTTTTGTCCCCTAAGATATCCTGATACATGACACTAATACGTGAGATTATTCCATCTACCTAGCATTCGTGATTTACATCCTTTGTAGCTGTTTCATTGAGAAGGACCTACGTAGGGGAGTCTTAGGGTCCAGGTTTCCAAGATATCTCAAAGTATATCAATTTGTTAATGGTTACCGTCTTGTATACTTTAAATGTTTTTCCTTCACCTTCAAGTATGTCTTGCATACGAGCTTTGCAGGAGCCTACGCATTCCGAGGTTGAACGGCCTATTAGTAGATTGTGTGTGGATAAACTAATAAATACTTTTATGATACTGATCCACTACTGGATTAAAATATATTTAGTATTTAAACGAGGAACCCTTAAAGTAGGAAAAATAAATAAAGAAAGGAACCCCTTTTTTTTAGCCCTATGCTTAGACTAGCAAGTCTTATTTTTGCAGCTCCACCACTTGTTCGAGTAAATCCTTCCGAGATTGAACTATATGACATTGGGGAATTTGGCAAAATCTAGTCTTAAAGCAACGTATTTGCACCGAGAGAATAATACCTTCCTACCTAATGAAGAGTATTCATGCATCAGCCGTGACTGATGCAGAAGACGTCACCGAATCTCTAGTTCTAAGACTATAAACCATAATTTTACCAATTACCCTACAAATGGCTCCCCTAAATTCTCTAGCGATTTTCAATTCTGATTTCTCATTCAAATTATCTTAGTTATTCCTGCTCACTGTAGAGAAATTATTCTATAGTATTCCTGCTTGCATTGGTTTTAAAGTTATGTATTCGTGGAAAGACTGCATCACCAGACTCCGGAATCGGTATAAACGTTGCAGTCAAGTGGTGATGAGGCTCGTCTTTTAAAACGAAGGCTGTAAGATCAAACTACTTAGCAGCTACAATTGTCAATGTAGCTGTAATTCTGCAATTCAAGTGAAAGCTGCGACCAGTTGATGGCGTGAGGACGAGGATTCTTTAATCAGCTTTCAGTTGCAAAATAGCTCGTCATCAACAATTACTGCTGTTAAAAGGGTTTACAGTCAATTTTGAAAAAAATTAAGACAACACTAACCTTCAAGAATTCTGGTTTTTTAAAAGTGGTAACTTCTAGGACGTTTCACCAGCCTCTCAGAGATTTGATAATTTTAAAGTCTAGAGACTGGTTTCTTTGTACAGAAATCTTATAAATGGATAAGAGAGAGGTTTTCATAAATAGTATTTATCCCATTTTTTGTTTTAATTAACCTTTAGTGTTGACTCTGCTAGAGACAATAAACTTCAAATATTTCATATACGTTTTTTGAGATGGAAGTTGTAGCGAATTTCTTTTAAACGAGTGTTAATTTTTCTAGTTTTACTAAGAAAAGTACAGGTTTTTTCGGTAAATATCAAAATTCAAATATGCAATATTCGTTCTATGATAAATATTTGCGTCATTCTTCAGCGTTACGGTATATTTTTAAAATACACCTGCATTAGTTATTTTTCTTAAACATGATACAGCGTTGTCACTGTAGGTTCTACAACTCTTCATTTCCGTCGAATAATTAAGATAAACTGATTTTAAAATCTTTCGGAGATCTAATTTTATTTCACAACTTAAAAAAATAATCTAAAGTACATTTTATTTTATGCAGCAATATTTTGCAAACCTCTCCAGGGGTATACCCAGGTGCTCCGCTGGGTATAGGGTTCAGATGATTCGTCTATGAAATGGATTTCTAAATGTATAATAAACAAATACAAAGTTGAAACAATAGGGGAAAATCTTTTCAAGACAGTGGAAATCAATTCTGTGAATATTTCGGCCCTATGTCCAAGGGCCGTCTTCAGGACATTACGAGAAAGAGAGAGAAAAAAATATGTATATACAAATAAACTTACATTAAAATGTGAAAATTAAAACTAATAATGTTGAAAACTTTTTTAAAACAGCCGTAGCATCCTTACTTCAACGAAGTTAAACCAGGACTTCGTCGCTATTTTTATTTTTAAATGTATAATGCACCACTATAATCGACGTGTAATCAATAAGGCTTACTCTGTATATTTACAAAAACGGAGGGAAGGGACTAGATCCAGCCATCCCTTGTCAGATTATTATAACATCTCTGCTATTATAAAAAGGATTATATTCGGAACTACTAGAGGTATAAGGTTTTTCTGTACGGATACTGCTTACATTGAGAGACCTTTCCAACGGAAAAGTGTCAACTCGCGTTGTTAATGGAAGCGTTACCGGCGCGTGCTGGCTAGTCACCATAGCGCCCAGCCGATGACAAATGGTGATAATCTTTCATCGCTTGGGAACAGGTGTAAACAGTATTGTACCCTTGTGAAGCAATTGATTCTTGAATGATAGTTTTGTGCCTGTATTGCACTTACTGGGCACGAGATCAAAGTTTAGTGACCTTACTAGTGCTACAATCATACGATACACGGTTAAGGGCTACAGTTAAACAAGAATAAACGAGTAAGGAAAATCAAACTTGAATTAATAGAGACAGATTGCGAACTCACTAATGTCATTCACCAAGTGTTTGTTACACGTTATGCTAAGAAACATAGCAGGGAACTTTAAAAAAGAAATATCCCTAATTTAATGAGCTAAAATCGTATTAATTTTAAATTTTTTAATTTTTTTTGTTTTCCTTCGAGTTCAGGTTGTTCTTGATTTTCACTTTTTTTTTTTTTTTACATGTGCATTTATGGCCACTAGAGTCACTTTTAGGCACACATACAGGTTGTACCATCCAATGCAGGCTAGATATTGAATAAAATCCATATAATGCCTATACTTGAAAAACCCCCTCACACCTATACTTGAAAATCCACCTCAAGCCTATTTAGAACCACAGTATTTCATCCTTGACTCTATAGGACAGTGTTCAGGTATTGATTCATAGTTAAGAAAAAGATATTTTACTGCAGTATGTACGGCATAAATAAAATACAAAATTATTTAAAGGGATTTTTAATTGTTGTCCCTATTATTCTCTGCAAGCTGTTTAATTTTTGAGTTTTTCCAATAGCTTTTCAGTCCTTATATCCCTCTGTTAAAGTAACGAAAAAGTTTTATTCAAAGTATAATAAGTAAAATCCATATCAGTTTTTTCAATAACATATCAGTCAGTTTTCAATAACTGAAAACTATATAGAATAGATAGTAACTAGTCTTAGATTTATATGCTGTCCAATGGATCATGTCTTTCAGGAGTTCTATTCGAAAAAGCAAACACTAAGCCTGCCTTGGACCCATTCTGAGAATTTTATTTAGGAAATATTATTATCAAGAAACTGTAGTTAGGCAATGTGTCTATACCGAGAGTCGGGGAGGGAGGACCCCTCCAGGGAAAATGCCTCCCCAGGAAATACCCTCCCGGAAAATACCTCTCACTGAAAAAACTCCCCATGGAAAATACCTCCGTGGAAAACAGTCCTTCCGGCAGAAAATTCACTCCTATTTTCCCCCTGGATAATTACAGATGTCAATTAGAAGGGAAATGAAAACTTCTAATCGGCTGTTTAAATCAGAGGCAATCCTATGGCATCGTTTATAGTAAAAAGCCATAAGGGTTCAATGTATTAATATTTGTTTATTAACTGTTTTCCCAGAGGCATTTCATATAGAAGTGGAGGTCGCATAAACTTTGAAGGGGGCTCATTAAATTCAAATTAAAAGTTCTATTGCCTTTTTTAAGAGCCAAAAGTAATCGGAAGGCAAAAAGCCAAAAGCTAGACTTTTTTCCTCAAACACATCTGATCAAAATTTTTAGATAGCTATTTTCTTCAAAATAGTCCAGAAGTAAAAAAAAACATGCATCCGGGTTTGGTGAACACCCCCCCCCCTTACAGCCCTGGGGTAAGGTCTGTAAGTTATGTAAATTCCTCATTGCTAAGATCTAAGGTTGCTATGTGAAGGATGGTCGAACAAACTTTGGGGGGGGGGGCTCATTCAGTTGGAAATTAAAAGTTATAGTGCCTTTTTCTAAGATTTAGCCTGCTTTTCAACCAGTTACTACTGAATGAGTTGTTACCTACTATAGTGTCTTAAAAAAAAACTATTATTTTAGTTCAACGGCCCTTGTGTTTCAGCAGTCATTTTTAAAGAATTATGACAAAAAGTCCAACTTTAGCATGAAGAATAACGTTTCGAGGGGGTTGACCCCGTTTCCCATAAAAGAATAATTTCTGTTTGTTTCAAGTTTTAATGCCAATCTTTACTTTCAGTTGAAACAAAATGTTTTTTTACTTAATTTCTGATCATTTTCCCAATCATTGAACAGGCTTAACCAAGATATGATGTGGGCTACCAGCCCAATAAACACACGATTTATCGCTGTTAAAGCGTATGAACTAATAATTGTAAATTGGCTGGTAGCTTCCCCCTTTTTCAATTTCGTGCTTTATAATTCAAATATTGGGTTGAAAATAAAATTTTGGACAAGAACTGATAATTTAGTCAAAATTTTCGGTATTAGTTTTGTTGAATAAGTTCCTAATATAAGAGCTTTAAACCTCTACAATGGGGTTCTCTTATTGTTTTTTAGTTAGAGAGGGAGGGAGATGCCTTAAAGGGTGCATTTTAAAGACAAAACATCTCAACTTTCATTTCGCCTTCAGATAAATACAGAATTAGCTCTAAGGGCGAAACGGGCGGAGAGTGAAGATGGAAACTGATATTTAATCCCAGGACCCTAGATATGACTTTTTATTTGGAGGGGGAGGCTCATTTTTTGGAAGGGAGAGGCACAAAAACTGTAATAAACGCATCCAAAATGTGTTATACACAGTTTCTTCTAAGGAAGAGGCGGGGGTGGGGGAGGGCAAAGAATAATATTAAACCTCAAAGTGATCAGAATTTATTCTGTTTCTGAGGGGGACTGCCTCTTCCTCATCCTAACTTCCATCTCATGGTCGTTGGAACTTCGGAGAATGATCATTCGATCAGAAAGTGACAAGTTCTAGTCATTTTTCTTATAAGTTGAAAGTAATTGGAGGCCAACCAGCCCTTGTCTTTCAACTGTTTTTGACATATGGTACTTTTGTTATCCCTTAGGACATCTGATCGACATTATGAGGTACCTAGAATGTACTTTCTCTTCGACTGCTCAGTTTTGTTTGTTGGGAAATTTTCCAAGGAGAGAATTATCGGGGATGGAGGGGGAAGTTTTCCACGGGGAGGTATTTTCCGGGGCAATTTTCCGATAGAAGTATTTTTCAGTGGTGTTTTTTGGAGGGGGGGTACGCCCCTAGACCCGTCTTTGCTATTCGTTCAAAATGAGTGCGTTTGGGGAACTAAAGCTTGTCTAAGTTGTCCAAGGACATCCCCTTCTACTTTGATATACAAAAAACTACAAATTTAATTGTAGCGTTCTTGTACAATAGTTTTTGTAATAGCTGAAGCAATTCCTACCCAAATAAGCAACTCTTAAAATATCTTAGCTATGCCACTGATTATGAGATACGGACAGTAAAAAATCCTTTTGGAATTGGCTTGCCAAAACAAGATTATTCTGAAAATATAGTATAAAAATAAAACATGACCGAAATTTGTCCTGTAAATAAGTGAATGTTGCCCGCCTCAACCACATCATTTTCGGTTAAAGTTTTACTTTTTATGTCTGTGCTTCAAGAATAAATGCTCTATCATTAGAGCAATTAAGATAAAAAGTCCAAACCTGTTATTTGTTACTGTGTTGCAGAATGAAAAGACTCATTGAATTGTGTTTGCTTCTGTCCAAAAGCGATCAGTTCAAACGTTTTGAAATTACCGACAGGCTGCAATCACCAACTGGCTAAATCTGGTATACTCCGAAATTCTTTCAGAAAAGTACTAATGCGATTTTAGTGTAATGACCAGAGCCTTTGGGGGGGGGGGTGACCCTTCTTAAACATGTCACTTTTACTTTACACGTTTCTTACTTCTGTTCGCTTTACATGTTTATTACTTCTCTTCACTTTAAGTTTCCTCGTCACTTTTTACGTGCATTTGGATTCTTTTGGTTTTATCAACATTTTATAAGCAATAATTTATGATTCGGATTGTCTCTGACACAATTGACAGTCTTGATTACTTTCTCTAATTGATAACTCAAATAGTTTTGCCCTTTCCACAAAGTTTTGTTTTCCAGTAAAGCTGAAATTTATTTGCCGATTCTTTCATTTTTGAATAATATATAGGGAAAATAGGGAAAAAAAAATCCCAGTATGTAAATACAACATGCGTAAACAATCCGTTAAATTAAGCCAAGGTGCTTTTCAATTTGCTTAATTACAAACTACATGCAAAGAATCTTAATGTAATTACTTCAAAAGCCCAAGATTACATAGGAGCATTAAATGGGCGGAGCCAAAGGAGTCTTTAACTGAGACTTGAATGAAACGGTATTCAAACTTAGTTCTAAGTTTCGAGTGTTTACTGATTTTCTTTGGCGCCAATACTAATAATGTCTTTTAATCAGTTAGGCTAATCATGTTGAGCTATCGCCGTGCCAGGGTTCAAACGATACTAAAAGGGATCAGTGCCTATAGAACTTATCACTTAGAAGGAAAGAGCCTCTTGGTATTACTGAACTTTTCAAGGATTATGGAATAGCGATCAAGCTGAATCTGGTATGTTTTTTAGTTTTAGTTGTAACAACAGCAACAAATAAAATATACTAGAATCTAGATTATCCATAAAAAACACAAGAAACACTTTAGCGTAGACAGATTCAAAGAAGAGAGCCTCTCCCCCTTCTTTCTGAAACCTCGTAATTTCTACAATTTGGGATAATGTTTTCATAAAGTTCATCTGTTCTTAAGATTAAAAAAAAATATATCCCACTTTCTTCCCTTCAAAAACCGGCGTTAGTAAAAAACAAATATGAAAATCATGTAAACAACACACGGTCTATGGTCAGTAGGAAGAGAAAGAGATTAATTATATGAACATATCGTCTATATCTAGCAAGGTGTCCTTAGCATGGAGAAAGACCAAAAAAACTAATAATGCAGTTGTTTTTCTGTTGTTGTTCAGGGAAGTAGCTCTTTCGCTGTATATTCGACTTCCATGGGCTGTGTCAGGGAGTAGCAATCAGATATATTCGGTTTGACTCTTTTCTTTTTATTCCTCTTTGCTTTTCCTTCTTTATTTATGTTATTTTTGTAATTCTTCCTCCTCTATGCTGAGGACACCTTATTTAATACAGGCAAAATAATCGTTTAATTATTGTTCTTCCAACTGGCAATCGACTCACTTGTTGTTTTCAAGATTTTGTTCTTCATTTGTTGTTTTAGGCTAATTTGGCTTTAAGTCTTTTGTTCACCTGCTTTAGTGTTCTAGTTTAGTAAGTTTCTCAAAAGTAGAGAGTTTTGCGAGACGATGCATTGAGTCGACTTTTTAGTGTAGCCATAAAATAGCATGCTAATTTGGAGGTATCCAAAAGTCTCTAAAGTTTAACCTCCTTTCAGAAGAGCTATATTCGATGAATAAAAATCTTTTCTTCTGGAAACTGAATGAGACCTAGATACAAGGGTTTAGCTGGGGGAGGGGACAATTGCCCCCTAATAACGTAGAGAAAAAATTGTTATATATCCCATACCCCTTGACTATCCAGAGATGGATCCCAATTGCCCCCCAATCAAAATGCTGGAGATTCACCCGTGCCTAGATACCTTAACATTTATTTCAGAAATGACGCTTTTACTTCAAAGTTCACAAATACAAATTTTTAATTAATTGTATTTTTCATCAAAAACATGATTTTAACCCAGCTTTAAAAAAGTAACACTAGAGAGATAGGGCAAAGCATTTTCCCGAAAGAATTTCTAACAGTGATAGAAAAATATACTTTTTTTAACAGTGATAAAAAAAAGCTTCGTCAAAAGCCACAACACCCGTTCATGGAAGACCTCAATAAGAAATTGAATTTATTAAAAGTTTTGCCAAAAAGAGGTTTGTCAAAGAGAAATAATAATTCAAACCAAAACATGTAAAAAAGGTAATTAATTGGTAATTAATTACCAATTAATAAGTAAAACCCAAAACAATAAGATATCAGGACGAATAATCACGCAAGGCGAAATGCGAACTGATACTACTATTGATGAACAAATAAATCCTAAAACGAACAAAAATTAAAGTGAATAATAAATTTGAACTTTGAACATAAAGAAATTGCCAAATGTAAGAGTGGGGTTATTACCCCGTAAACTCTCCAAAGGCCAGCGGGTTATTTGCGCTTTACGGAGATAAATAAAAAAGAACTAGTTTTTTTAACTGAAAGTAAGGTGCGACATTAAAACTCAAAACGAACAGAAATTACTCCGTAAATGAAATGGGTTGTCCCCTCCGCAATCCCTCACTCTTTACAGTAAAAATTTTAATTGTTTTAAAAAGTAGAATTGTGGCAAAGAGTCAAACTTTAGCGTAAAGAGCGAGGGATTGCGGAAGGGACAACCCATTTCATATACGGAGTAATTTCTGTTCGTTTTAAGTTTTAATGTCGCACCTTACTTTCAGTTATAAGAAACTAGTTTTTTATTTAATTTCTGAACGTTTTTTAATTAATGCATGTTTGAGTTTGGCTCTCCGCACATAAATTATTAAAATACAATTTGTATATTAATTCTTTTTTTCGCTAAATGGCTTTCTCTTAGTTTCGATCAGCCGATTTTGAGAAATAAGGGGCGGGGAAGGAGGCCTAGTTGCCCTCTAATTTTTCAGTTACTTAAAAAGGCAACTAGAACTTTTAATTTTTAACGAGCGTTTTTATTAGTAAAAAATGTACGTAACTTAAGAATTAACTTACGTAACAAACTTTTATATTCTTATATTTTTATTTTGTATACGAGGGGGTTTGTACCCTCGTCCATTCCTCGCTCTTTACACTAAATCGTAAGTTGTGTCCCAGTTCTTTAAGAATGACCCCTGAATCAGAAAGGCCGTACAATAAATAGTTGAAATTACTAAAAATACTTTAGCATAAAGAGCGAGGTATTTATCTCCTCCTAAATACCTCGCTCTTTATGCTAAAATATTTTTAGAACCCCTTATATGCGTAATAATCTCTGTTCATTTTTAGTTTCAATGCTGCTCCTTACTTTCAATTGAAAAAACGTTTTCATGTTTATTTTTTCATTATTTTTATAGTAATGCTAGAAAATCCTGCGCCCTTTTCATTGAATTTCTGTTCCCCCATGACATATTTCTTCAAGGAAAGATCCTCCAAAAAAGCCCCCTCCCCTCAGTCCCACCCCCCAAACCAAAAAAATCCCCCTGAAAACGTCTGTACACTTCCCAATAACCATTAATGTATGTAAACACTGGTCAAAGTTTGTAACTTGCAGCCCCTCCCCCAGGGACTGTGGGAGAGTAAGTCATCCCCAAATACATAGTTATTATGGTTTTCGACTATGCGGAACAAAATGGATATCTCAAAATTTTGATCCGTTGACTTTAGGAAAGAAATGAGCGTGGGAGGGGGCCTAGGTGCCCTCCAATTTTTTGGTCACTTAAAAAGGGCACTCGAGCTTTTCATTTCCGTTAGAATGCGCCCTCTTGCAAAATTCTAGGACCACTTGGTCGATACGATGACCCCTGGGAAAAAAAAAATAAATAAACAAATAAACACGCACCCGTGATTTGTCTTCTGGCAAAAAATACGAAATTCCACATTTTTGTAGATAGGAGTTTGAAAGTTTTGCTATAGGGTTCTCTGATACGCCGAATTCGATGATGTGATTTTCGTTAAGATTTTATGACTTCCAGGGGGTGTTTTCCCCTATTTTCCAAAATAAGGCAAATTTTCTCAGGCTCGTAACTTTTGATGACAAAGACATAAATTTTAGAATCTTATATTTTTAGAATCAGCATAAAATCCGATTCTTTGATGTATCTCTTAGCATCAAAATTCCGTTTTTTAGAGTTTTGTTTACTATTGAGCCGGGTCGCTCCTTACTACAGTTCGTTACCACGAACTGTTTGAAAACGATCTCTGATTCGAGAAGGCCGTTTTTATTTGTCATGGCATCAACAACTATACAACAACAAAAATGTCAAAAGATAAATTAAATTCTACAAAAAGGGGTTTGATACCCCCCCCTTCTTTTATTCCCTCTAAGCTTTTTGAAAATCAGTTCCGTTCTAATTAAAATGTCACGTAAACTCTCCAAAGGCAAGCGGGTTATTTGCAATTGACGGAGAAAAAGATCTATAGTTCGAGAAGTCCGTTTTTATTTTTCATGACATCAACACTATACAACAGCAAAAATGTCAAAAGATAAATCAAATTTTACAAAAAGGGTTTGCTACCCCACCCCCTCTCTCTCTCTCTCTCTTATTCCCTCTAAGCTTTTTGAAGGTCAGTTGCGTTCTAATTAAAATGTCACCTATTTTTAATTGCAACTTATGTTTTTTTATTTATCAAAACATTTACAAAAAAGGTCACCATTATTGGAAAGGATTATTGACAGTAGACTGATTATTTACTGTACAATGAACAGTTCCTGGTAGTCTAATCGATTTTTAAATTTTTGCTGTTATAATCGTAATAAGAAATATTTTCGAAATTTTTTTTTTCGGCGAAGCGGAAATGACGCTCTGGCCTTTAGAAAGTTTTGGGGGGCAGCAGCTCGACTATGATTTATATTCGTTTCAAGTTTGATTTGACTGGTCTTTTTACTTGTCGTTTGTTCCAGGATTGATTTACTCAGCATTTGTTGGCTTTATGTTGGGTGTGACTATACATTTTAAGTTTTCTTTGTTTTGGATTTCATTTATTCATGAATAGGACCTCTAGATATAAATTTCAACTGACCGGGAAAAGGGTTTTTTGGTCTTTTTTTTGGAGCCTATTTTTATTTGAGAAGGGGAGATGACCTTGTTTTAAAAATCAATTTTTAATCTGGCTCATCTTGATCCAAAAAATTAGGATGTTTTAAGTTGATCATAGAAAAGTTTTGGTTCATTTTTGAGTTATCTATTTCCCTCTCTCCGACAGCAAAATGAGTGCTCATTTTGACCTGAAAGTGATCCCTTACAGTTTCCAGCCACTGAATACCCAAGCTCAAACAAGTTCCTTTTTCCACCGTAGAACTTAAATGTAATCAACTTCTAATTGCATATTTGCGCCTTTTGCGTCACAGGTTTTGAGGGTTCTGTCCTTGAGGGTTCTTCCTTGGAGGCATATTTATTGGAATGTTCAATTATTACAGCGCTAATTTTCACGAATTCACCTTTTATTGTGGTGGTATATTTTTTTTCTTATTAATCATTACATGATTTTTCGGTTGTTGTTCTCTCCTCGTTTTCAGGAACACAAAGAAAATTTAATTATGGAGGCTTAATGCTCTTCAAAACTAAATGCAGCCAAATGTTTCCATATTCTCCACATGTGCCCTTGTTTATCATTCAGGATAGGAGTATTCATTAGAAATAAATATTTATAGCTAAAAAAATCTTCACTATCCCTTACACTACTCCACTTGAATAAGACGCTATGTTTCTTAATGCATATTAAATAAAAGAAACAATTTTTTTCAACTGAAAGTAAGGAGCAACATTAAAACTTAAAATAAATAGAAATTATTACCTATGTGAGGGGTTACTCTTCCTCAGCAGCTCGCTCTTTACGCTAAGGTTTCTTAGTACTTAAAAAAAAAACTTTTTGTTGTTCTAATTAAACAAACCTTAAATTTCAGGAGTCGTTCTTAGAGAACAGGAACAAAATTCAAACTTTAGCGTAAAAAGCGAGGTTTGAGGAGGACCAACCCCCTTTTGCTGTTTGAAGAGCTACTTAAGCTACTGAAAACACTGAAAGGAAAATGTTTCAAAGAAATCTCAAAGCCCTTTTTTTTCAAATAACTTTTTTCAAGACGAAGCCACTACAATATTAAAGATCAAGGTAACCCATTCGCCCTGTGAATAGTCGACTCGTTTGCCATAAGTTTTCAACCTAAAATCTATGTCATCAATCTATTCTGATTCCATGGGCTTTTCCATCACACAAAACTCAGAGTGTTTGAAAAAACTCAGTCACCCGATTGCCTACAAATCCGGTGGACATTGAGTCAGTCATAAGTCAACCTAAGAATCTTAGCCTCCCACTGCAATTCTGCTGGGCTTTCCCAGTAAGCAAAACTCAAAGTGCTTGAAAATATCTAAGTCACCCGATTTGCCTTTAAGTCCAGTGGAGATTGTTCGCCCTGAGTCAATCCAAGAACCTCTTTCTCCCCCATTGCAATTCCAGTGGGCTTTCCCAGTAGGCAAAGCTCATGTAATATGAACAGTCTCAGTCGCCCACTTACCTGCAAGTCCTGTGGACATGGTCAGTCGTAAATCTTTAAATCATTTTTAGTTTCCAATTGCCTTCAAATGACTCAGTGAAACATTGGTGCCTGCACCTAGGGAAGATTAAACTAAGATTAGCGGCATTTAATCTAGTAAATCAGGACGCTATTCACACCATAAAGTGTACCATGCGACAATTTTACCACAGGGTATTAATTGAAGCAAAGAGAAACCGAAAGCTTACTTGTAAGAAACGTTGTGACTCGAAAGCTTTTCGTTCTTTTTGCTTATTTAAAATTTCGCATAAAAAAATAATACATTCTATGTTCTTTTTACTAGCCCAAAATTTGGCATAACAAAAAATATATATCAGAACGAATATAAAATATTGGGCTTGTCGGGCTTCCCTTTCTAACATAAGCTTAAAGAAACATGATTGGCTCAAAAAAAGAACTGTGACGTCACAAAAATAGATCAACGGCATTAAAACACACTTTTTGACAAAGAACCATAGGTCAGTAATCTCTCTTTTTCTCTTTGGCTAAAAATAGTCAGTAGTCTAGTTTGTTTTTGTTTTTTTTAACCGTCAAAAAAGCCCTCAAGCCCGTGATTATTTTAATGTAGTGTTCCTCTTACCTATTGGCTTAGCAAAAATAGGCTCCGTAAACTGTCCACCTGTCTAGCAAAACATTTTTTAAGGCAACTCTTGCAAATTTTTTCCAATGGTATTTAGTTAGAAAATCAGTAAAACACAAAACTTAATTGATGGTGAATAAAGACTTTTGTTCGTTTTTTTTTTTTTTTTACTTGTTTACCCACCTAGTAAAAAGCAAAAACTTCTATTGGGTTTTGATTTAGATAAAGAAACCTATTTCCGGATCCGTAGCAATCATTTCTAAGAAAACATTTTCTCCCGGAAGTCTTAGCTGACTATGCAATAAAATCTTTCCTAATTCAATTCACTCTTCATAGAAAATAAACGAAATCACCAATCCTGAACTATTATAATTTCATTTTTCTAGGCATGCGTTAGACCTGCAAATCCCTAATATAAATTCCCATTCCCTATAAGGCAATTATTAGTTCTGACCTAGTATCACATCAGCAGTTAAACAAGTTCGGAGTCCCATTTATTATCATTTCAGTCTAAAGGTATTCGTTGATCTTAAATTGGTTTGCATGAATCGCTTAAAGTGATTCAACAACTTTTCGTTTTAACATAATACTATAGGTATAATGGCTATATTGCGAGGAGGATACTCCCTCCCCCCAAAAATATGCTAAACTGATTATTAGCAATGAAGTGAATGACTCAACGAAGCTAAATTGTGTATCTGTCTTTTTTACTTATTTTTACTTATTTAAACTAAGTTATTAATTTTAGAGAGTTGGAGACCCGGATTAAAAGTCTAAGCAGTAAAAGTTACTTTAAGATAAAAGTTTTGTTCATACTTATTAGTCTTTCTGTAATTTATTGTCATTCAAATTCGAGGATGGTATGTGACACATCACATGCCATCTTCGTATGGCATGTGACACATGATGACACTTATATTATGCCACTCGTGCCATCACATACTTATATTTCTTTTTCCAAACGTTTTTTCAACTATACTTTGGGAAATGAATTACGTAGCTACGATTCTTGGTATGTATTTAGTTTATTGCGCTATCCACCGGTGAAAATACTGTCTGATACATTAGATTCCATGCTTTGGGTTGGTTTTTTTTTTTTTTTTTTTTTTTTTTTTGTCATTGTCAGTTTTTTAAGGTCACTTTAACTATTCTGGTTTCCAAACTTAGTTTCACAGTTCCTCAGGATATAAGCAATGTGCATTATCTAAATTGCTCGGAATGTATCGCGTCTCAGCAATTTCATGTTTTCCTTTTTAATGCATAAAGATTAATAGGCTTTTATAGTGTTCACCCTTATTTGACTTTTCTTTAATTTGATTACCTAATTTTGATTTTGATTAAATTTGTATAAGCCAGGGTCTCATTTTGGGATTTTGACTTTTATTTTGAATACTCGTTACCGGGTGGTCTGCCGCGGACTGATTAATGTTTTTATGCTGTTTTTGCCTTCTATTTTATTCTCTCTATTTCTTTCTAAGAAGAAAACAAATTCAGGTGGTACTTACATGATAAATATTGAATATTCTGAATTTGAAATCTCTGTGGTGTTTTTCGGCAAGGCTTTTCTGTGAGTTTTTTGGACAAGCCTACAGCTTTAACTTGCATCGAAAGAACAAGATGCTTATACCATTAGATTCATTAGTTTTAGACGTATTGATTTACTGAATCAGAATTATGATGTTCTTAGAGAATAATATGTACTTGTTTAGAAGACTCGTTTTTATACGTTTCTAACGTATTTTGATGTATTTTTTAACCGAAAAATAAAACTGAATCTCGGGTATCGATTGATTGCAAAATAAAGGTCTTAGATTGAAATTGAATTAAAAAAAAGTTTTTCCAACCGAAAGTAAGGAATGACATTCAAACTGAAAAATAGAAATTATAGAAATGAGACAGAAATTACTCCGTATATGATTTTGTTTTATGGTTGAGTATTACCCCTTCCTCAACCATCGTTGTTTAATACGCTAAAGTTTGACTTTTTCCCCAATTCTGTAAGAACAACTACTGAAACACAAGGGCATTTTAATTGGAATAAGAGTCCCCCTCTTTGTAAAATAACCCTTGGAAAATTCTCCCACAAACTTTCTTCCCCAGGGAAAATATTTCCTGTTTGAAATACTCGAAAGCTTAAACACAAATATCAAAGAAATTTAAAACAAACTATATGGTTATCTATACCTTTTAGAAAAAACGGCTAAGAAATTATGAAACTTAAAAATAATGTATCAAAGTAAAGATATGGGGAGGGGTTAAGTTTTCTCAATTAAATCTGTAATTTAAATTTTCATTGGAATATTCACTAAAAATAAGGGCAATACCAAAAAATGATTAAACCCTTTTACCATCAAACCATATATTTTTTTTTTTACACCAATTTAACTTAGTCAGTACCAGAATTTAATTAAAATCATTATTTAAACTGATGAGCTAAAATCAGAACCAGAAATAAGTATATTTTATTTAATTTTCTCTTTTTTTTTGTGCTATAGACTTAATTGGTTTGCTGAGCAGGTCACATCATGAAATATCTTGCAAATTTTTAGAAACTCTTTTCACTTCGTTTAGCTTTACATTTTCCATTGATTTTATGGCTAACGAATCGCAAAAACATCATCTTTCTTAAGTAAATGTTGCCAAATTTAAGGAAATATAAACATTTAAACATTGTCTTTTTCTTAAATGAGAAGATATCGTGAGATATTCACTAGGGTTAATTTAAACTTCACGTGATAAAAGAACAACCGTGACATGCTTGGCATTCTTAGAATGCCAGGCATGTTGATTCAAGCAGGGATAATGGGAACTGCTTTAAAATTGAAGAAAACAGACAAACATTCAATATAGCAATGTCCTTTCAAGAAGTTTAGGAGTTCTAAACAAGAGACTAAGAAGACCTTGAAAATAAATACACATTTGTGAAGTTTCAACACTTTTGGACTTTAAACTGTGTGAGAAAGTCCGAGATTCTATCTCAGTGGGAGTCAAACTCGTTTAAAGTATGCCACAGTGAAATTGGTCTTTTATAGTTATTACAAGGCTAAGCCCATAAATAGGTTGTTGGCAAGTTTGGACACAAAAAAAAGGTCCAAAAATTGCATTTGTATAAATTGACATGAAAAAAAATCAGTAAAATAACATTTCAAAGCTCCCTGCCCTCTCTTCCTCTCCCTCTTTCTCTACTTGCCTCTCTCTTTCTTTCTTTCTTTCTCATCAAAGGCTTTTGATGACACATCACAAGCCTTAACAAACAGCTACAGCTTGCATTATAGCTTTACAGTTTGATATACCTCAAATCGACGGTTCAGAATGCCATCGTTCAATAATTTATCAACTTCAACAACTTAAACCAGCTCTCCGTAAGTCGAAATAAAACTTCTTTCATTCCGCAGTAATGTTTCATTCCGCAGTAATGTTTTATTAGAAAAATAAACTCTTAAATGGTTCCCCTCTCCGTTTGTAACTAAGCTAAAGCTGCAAGTGCTTGTATATGATACATGAAAAACATTAGTAAACGACCTTTACTTGCCCTCTAGTTTTCACAATTTGATTCAGTTTTCATAAGCTTAATGGGTTTTATATTATATTAAAAATAGTCCCTTTTTGCCATCAGGGGTATGAATCGTATACCTTTCTTGAGACAGTTTCATCATTTATTTTGGATTTAAGTCACTTATAGCCACCTTTATGGAATAGCTTGAGATACGGGACACCAATCGTGGGGAGGGGGCTAGGTGCTTAAAAAACCCATTTTCGGTAATTTCACTAAAAGGAATAGAATAAAACAGGTTTTACTTTAAATTTTGAAAAACGTCTCTTTCTGATTCTTCATTTTTTTTTTTTTTTTTTTTTTTTTTTTTTTTTTTTTTTTTTTTTATCGTAAAAATTCCTTATTGCCCTCTACCGTATAAGATTTGGCACCACTTTTTGAGGTATCTCGTGTTGTCACTTTGAATATCCTTAGTTTTCTCCAGTGCCGAACTGTCAGTTGGTAGCAATATTCTCTAAATTTATTTTCCAAATTGAAATCTTGCTACGTTTATAATGAATATTTTTCAACGTTCTTATTCTTTTTTAATACAAATATATGTAAATTTTTATCTACAATTCTTATCATATTTTTCTCCTTAAATTCAGCTGATTTTGTGCAGTTTTTATACTTTTTTTTAACTGTCCACTTTCATAGTTGTTTAAATGAGACAGTCATATGAAAAAAACTTTGAGGAATACAAAGTATAAAATATTGGAATTTTCAAATGACAAGCTATTTAGGTTCTGTAATTTGAAGGGTATTCAGTTGGACTCCCGCTTTAAAGTTTCAATATTTTGTAAAAAATATTGTGAAGAGGAAAATGTTCAAAAAAATGAATAAATAAATATTTGTTCACAGTTTATCCTTTGTAAAGACATTCTCCACTTTATTTTCACCCTTTCTTAAAGAAAGTATGAGTTGGTCACTTATAGTGGTTTGAAGGGCGTTAAGCTACAAAGCTATTACGCTGCATGAGACGCAAAAATCTGAAAAATGACTTTCAGGTTACTCCACTGTTAAGAATGGACACCTTCTTCCTCTAAATATGAGGTCCCAAGAACAAATATTTCTGAGAGGTTACAAGTACTGCATCCTTAATGGAGCTTTAGAATCTTTGGAAACTCATGGCTGGATTTGAAAGTCTGGATCTGTTTTTTTTTTGGATCTGTATTTTGATATTACTGTAGATGCCTCAAGATTTCTTACAGAAGAACAAGATTGTTCTTTTAATCTATATTGATTGAGTGGGACTAGCGAGAAAGCTATGTTGCCTCGCACTTTGGAGTTTTAGAATACTTTTGCAGCATTCTCTGTCTTATGATTACCAGTTTTTCCAAGATAGCTGAGCATATATCATAAGTTGACTTTATTAACTTTTTTTCAAGGCTGTAGGACCTAGCATTGATAAAAGCTTTTGATTGAATTCGCCAATGCCTTCAGCTTCATTGTGACAAGAATGAGGGTATGCAACGCTGATTTTAAGTCAAAAAAGATTTCTGCTTGTTGAATAAGGGGTTTTGTGTTTTAATTTTGCTTTATGTTCTAAATTGAAGACGCATATTGTTCCTGAAAGATTACTGAATTGTTTTTGAGATCTTATATATCAATCAGCTCCCAAGATCAATAACCCGCTCAGCAGAGAAGAGTTTTCAAGACGCATCAAAATGTAATTTTGGCATCAAAACCATGTCGATGTTGTGATTTTTAGGACACTAACAAAGGTTTGAAAACAGAAAATTGTTTTAAAAAACAATATAGTTCTGGTTTTGTAAATCAAACAAGTTGACACAGTAAGGAATTGCAGACAGAGTAAATAAAACACTTCTTCCCGGCGCCTTAGCTTTTAAAGGCTAAAAAATGGACTGCTTTGTGTAAATAAAGAAAATTTTGTCGGATTAAATTAATATTCAGTAAGCACTTTAAGTGATTTGTCAGCCGGCGCGACGTACTCCATCTCCGGATAAGTTTTCGTCCCACCTTGAATTGAACGCCTAAATTACTTCCATTGTTTGTATTAGAGAAACTGATTCGGCTATGGCGCCATTTAGACTATTAATGCAAGTAATTGTTCGATAATTCTATGGACTGTTAATTTGATAAGATTGTATAATTCAAACGCACGAGCATGATTTAAAGACAACGGTTGTAAGAAAACGAAAATTACAAAGAAAACAATTTATGTTGTGCATTTGTATCACATTTTTTTTATACAAATTCTGAAAACTAACTTGCTAAAAATTGTCCGTTTTGCTACTTTTTGATCTTACGACTTCAGTTTTTCATGACAAATATGAACATTCAACCCAAAAAAGCTTTACTGAGAAGGTTAAACGATTTTATTTTTTTTATAATTTGTCAAACTGAAAAATCAATAAAAGTTTCAACTTCAAAGAAATAGATCTTAAAGAAATTCTTGAAGTATACCAAATTTGAAAATAACATTAAGGTATCTGTTGTTTAATAATTTGATTAGTATTTTTCGAAAAATGGCTAATTTTTTTTCAATAAAATTCACTTCAGTGAAATAGTCAATACTAGTTGGCATATCCATGTATTTCTTAGCTCATATTCATAAGGATTTCGCTTTCTTTTCGAAAATGTCAAATTGAAAATTCGTGGAAAGGCGTATATTTCTGTTTGACTTTGACGGAAAATGCCCAGTGGAAATTGGCCTTAATACTTTCGAAATACCGTTATCTATTTCTGTCAAAGGGTAAATCAGTGTTTAGATACATGGTAGGATCTTAAATTACCAGTTAATGCAAGATATTTGCTTATACCTTATTTCTCAGTTTTGTGAGTATTAAAGATGTCACTATTAGTTCCATTCAGGCTAGATTTATATCTGGAATGTCACTTTTCGTGGTTCTCCCCATAGAGCTTGATATTATTTTAAAGAAATATTTCTATAAAAATTTTACATTTGATCAAATTTTCTGTTATGAACATCTCTATAATAAACCACAATTTATTTACAATGCTAATATGCAATATACGATGCATATGACTTGCTTGTACTTGTAGCAGGACTCAAGTATCTCAGCTCTCCCTGACGTTCAGTAGCTTCGTCATTACAGTAAGCCAGGAATCTCGGTTGTTTCGAGTGCCTTAATCAATTCGAGTCAGGACTTTTCTCATCTTCTTCCATACTTCTTGAAGCCACCGATTGGGTCTATGCCAGCCTTGGTGCAGACGAGGCACGTTTTCTTCTGTCCCACATGTCGCTTTTGCCCACATCTGGGGTCTTATTGACGAAGGTATGGTTTGGGTGGCGAAGTCTGTGGCCGAACCATCCGAGTCTTCTTTGTTTAATTATGCTGGCCAAATCAAACCGCTGATGGCAGATTTTGTGGAGTGGAGATTTTGTGGAGCATCATTGCTGACTCGATCACGGAGTTTAATACGAATGATTCTCCTTAGACATGATAAATCTGATTTTCTGTCTGATATCTGTTGCTTGAGCTCAGACAGCTGAACTGTGCGTGTTGACATCCATTTTTTGGAGAGGGTTTTGCGGTATCCTATCGTAGCTTCTGCAGCCTCGTAGATTGGGTTTGCTAGGAGGTCACTTGCACTTTGAGAGCTTCAAAGTAATTAGACATCTCCAAGCGGAATGCTTGTCATATATTAGTATCATCGAAGCGATTGATGTCAAATCTTTGTGAAGATTTCGTCTTGGGGCGCGCTGCTAGTCGCAACTTAAGATCTAACTTGACTAGAAGATGATTTGACCCATTTTTCGAGCCAGTATCAGCTCCAATATACAGTCTACTAAATGTAGCCATTATTTTCCAACGGTAGGACATGAGGATGTAATCAATCTGGCTTTTTGGTCTACCATCTCTTGGGATGTGGCTTTATGGCAAGGCTTGTGTTTGAATAAGGGTATTGGTAATGACCAAATCATTTGTCATGGCAAAGTGAAGAAGTCTTAATCCCATGCTACATCTAGCTCCAAGACCGAATTGGCCAATTGCAGACTCAATATTGGATACTTTTCGTCCGATTCAGGCGTTAAAGTCGCCTCCGATAAAAACGAGGTTTCTTTTCGGGACTTTCTCTAGCATACAAGTTAGAAGTTGGTGAAAAAGATCTGCTTCGCTCTCCGGTACGTCTCTCTGGTTGGTAAATTTAAAAACTAAAATAACAGACATGTTGAATAGGTGGCCATTGAATCACACTCTTGCTACTCTACGTGTGATAGGTTCCCATTCAAGAAGTGACCTCGATGCGAGGGTGCTTAAAATGATGCCCACTCCACTATACGCAGATCCATCAAGGGATCCGGTTTTGAAAAAGGAGAAAGAAGACTCGTCCTGAGGAGTTCTAATCTCTGAATCTTCTACAATGCCGTTGATTTGAGTTTCTGAAGCACACGTGATGTCTGTATTGTAACGCAACAATTCCTCAGTGACAAACGACTGGGTCACCAGACATTTCATCTAACAGACGTTCCAGCACCCTATACTGAGGAGTTGTCTATGTTTCCAAAGGAGTATCTCAGCTTGCCAATTATTCAGAGAAGACGCTGACGAAATCTTCGACGCATCGCTTGCTGGGGATGCCGTAGCTTAGGCCTGTCAATTTTTCGGAGAAGGTGAAACCTTCAACAATCGCTTGCCAGGAAGGTCATAGTATGGGTTGGACTCTTTGCATTGACTTTAACCATTTAACCATGCAGGTCTTTGACATTTAACCATGCAGGTCTCCACTCTCTGATGGCATCCTCTGTGGTTTGGCCTAGCAAGAATTGGGATAGTCGGCTCCGGCCGTTTTTACCTGACTACCACGATGAGGAGACCACAATTGAATTTTGCCATGTTTAGCTAGGGACGGAAGACTAGACTAATCTGATGGGAGGACCACCACTCCCAAACCATCAGCACCATCCAGTCTTTTTAAACCCAACCTAGTTCACAGAAGCTTTAGCAAGGGCACTAGTTTCTATAACATTGACAACCTCTACTCACTAAGTAAATAAAAATGAAACTCATCAAGTCATACTCATCGTCAAAAGAGCACAAGCAAGTGAATGATATAACAGCTATGGGAAATCCTCGAAAAAAAAATCGAGAAAAGCATAAAGTTTTAGAAGGAGTCCTGAGCCTCGTGGTCAAGTTTTCTTTTCTGAGAGAAATTAAAACAATAGTGCCATGTCACTGGGTCAAATAAAATAAAGCATAAGAACAGAGAAGAGCTTCTGTCGGACTTAAAACGTTATATTGTTCCAATTTTAATGCAAAGTTGACATTGAATCTAAAAATCACCATAATGTTTGTTTCCAGTTTCTATATAATTGATTTTATTACTTTTAGAAGAAAGTAAATGTATACATATATATATATATATATATATATATATATATATATATATATATAAACAAAACGAAAACTTGAGTAGTTTTTTCGGTTATTTCCACTTTCTTTAGAAAGATTTGCTGTTCTTGCATTTATTTTTCTCTTCTTGTGGATGGAAAGGCAACTTGCTTTTCATTTCTATGTATTTTTAGTGTTCTTAGCTAAGACATACATACAATAATACGCATGCCTGTTCGCGCGAGTAATAGGGGAGTATTTTCTCCAAAGTTAAGTTAGAAGGAAGTTTCAAGGAGAATTTGAAATATTTTTGCCTAAGCACGTGCCTAGTTGGTTTTGTCTCCCCCTATCTTTTCGGGACAACTATCCAATTTGTTTTCCAATTTAAAGTGATAAAATATTTTAGAAACGACATTTCATTTTAGTTGATTCAAAGATTTTCGAAGAAGAAACTTAAATCTCATTCGTAGACTTGAGCTCTATTCCGAGTTAGGGTGAAACGGATTTATGTTTATCCTTATCTATTAAAACGACTTTAATTAAAATCCTTTTACGATCCAAACTTCTGGCCTAACATATTTTTTTTTTCTTTTCTTTTTTCCCTGAACCAATGTTCCACATCGAGACAAGGAACGTCATTAAAATGCTGATCTCCAGAAGATAAGTTCCGGCATAAAAGTTTCTCCAAGGTCTTCCTGGTTCCGATTTGGCGCGAATTCTGAACTTTCTTCCGCATAGAGCCAGCCTGATTAATTGTTTTTTCTTTTCTTTTTAGGGAACACCTTTAAATTTTTCAGTTTAACGTTTCACAAAAGCCGTTGATTAGTAACCAAACTGAAATAAAAGCAGTAGCACTAATAAGAGGGAGGGATTGGCCCATTAACATTCCTTCTAGGTTTTTGTAAAAATATATCTCTTGGTATTTTCATTGAAATTTTTTTTTGTGGCAGTTTCACTGAAATAAATGGAAAAAGAATGTGCCTCCCCTTGCAGATTTTAGAAAACACATTTCTCTCCCCCCCCCCCAAATTTTCTTTAGTGGACAGTATTACATAAGAATCCGTTCAGGTGTCAGATTGGTTCAGTCGGTATAGAGTATATAACGGACCGCTGTAAATTTACGGACCACCAGAGCATATTAAGGGACCCAAAGACAAATTCATCTTTCATGTTGTGATTTTACTTCTAAGTTATTTATTATGATTGGACTATATTTCTTTGGTACATTTTTATTGATTTGATGAGTATTTGCCTCGGTTGGGTATGAGCTTTAGAGTCCAATAACTCTCTGTTCTTAATGTTCACTATGGTAGTTGACAATATTCCTGCATTGTAGAATATCGGCCCTTAGAAATTGTTTCATTTTGAGGTATAAAATAAATTGTAATTGTTTAATACGGTAGGGTATTTATTTTAGATAAATAATAGGCAATTTTATATCATTTATTCATATTTTGCTTATAGGGGTAATTAAAGTGTTTAAATATGTAAAACCTTGATTTGGCTTATATCTTCCTCTAGTCACAAAAGCAATAGAAATTGCAGAAAATAGTAAATTAGCAAAAACACAGTTTTCCCATCAAATCAAAAATTTATGTTTAATGTTATTTGAAAAGGTCCATACTAAAACATGTTTAAGGGCATTTCCGGAAATTAGACACATATATAAATACCTAAATCTTTTGGAACATTTTCGTCGTTAAACGATTGGTTTCTTAAAACCAAAGTCAGTTTAATATCTTCTTTTATAATTTTTTTTTAACGGATTTTATCAGTTTTGGCTTCTGAACACCTCATGTTAATGGTATCCGTAAAATTGATAGGTTATAAATTTATTACTTAACATTCGCTTAATCCTAAACTTCAAAAACACATCTAAAAAAGGTTAGTAGCCTAGAATTACCTTATTAGGGATTTCAGCTCACTTTTATGATTTATTTGATTTTTATATTGAACGAATTTATCTGATTGTAAAATACTCTCAGTGGGGCTGGTATACAATTAATGTAAATGTCATCATTTCAAAAAGAGGTTGTGCTTGACTTACACCTACCTAATATTTCGAGAGTTATACCAACCAATATGTGCTTTCAATCTTTAAACAAATGCATATTTGAGACAAATAGCTTAATCTATACAAGGATTAAATAAAAAAAAGTTTTTATTCTGAAAATAAGGAGCAACATAACAATGAACAGAAATTATTACGTATATTAGGGGGTTCGCCCCTTCGTCAATACCTCGCTCTTTATACTAAAATTCAAATTTTGTTCCAATTTCTTAAAAATGACCCCCTGAATCACAAAGACTGTTTCATTAGAATTAGTCCAAAAAAAAAAACCCGGAAAAGAAGTTTTTCAAAGAAAAGTGAAGGCCATTTTGAACATAAAATCAGCAGATACAAATACTTGTTCAAATTCAAACTCAAAACGACCAGAAATTACATTTAAAGAATAAATGAAACCCAAAACAAACAGAAATTAAAATAAACAATTGTAGGAAAACACATTCAACAAGCAATAATATAAATGAATAAATCTTAAAGCGAGCAATGCTTAAATTGAACATGCAAATCAAGCTTGAAACGAACAAAAATCACTAAAAAAAAGTGTTTGGATATCGCCTCCTTCTCTCACTGTAAAAGTCAAAAACCTACTGCGTCATTGGCGCTTTAATGAAAACTATATGTGTCTTGAACAGTCTTGGAAAGTATAAACAAAACAAAACTGAGTAGTTGATATACAATGATATTAGTTGTTGAAAATCAGTTCGAGAGTTGATTTCCCTGTAATTTAATTTTCATTTTCAATGTTGTGAGAACTGAATATAATTCATTTTCAGTGAACCGCCAGTGATGCAGTAGGCTTTAAGTTTTCACAGTTAAGAAAGGGGGCAGTATCCAAACTCTTGTTTGTTGTGATGATATATTCATTTTGAAAAATTTTAGAAAGAACTAATAAATTAAACTGAATATATGATGTATAACGATATTAATTGCTGAAAACTCATCAGTTCAAAATTTTACTGTAATTTTAATTTTTATTTTCAATATTAAGCACAAAAGAAATGATATGTGATATAATTCGTTTTCAGTAAAGCGCCAATGACGCAGTAGTTTCTAGACTTTTACAGTGAGGAAAGGAGGCGATGCCTAAACTCGTGTTTGTAGTGATTTTTGTTCGTTTCAAGCTGTATTTGCATATTCAATTTAAGTTTCACTCGATTTAAGATTTATTTATTCATTTATATTGGTATGTAATGTATGTTTGTTTGCATTGATTGTATATTTAGTTTCTGTTCGTTTTGGGTTTTATTTATACTTTAATAGCAAATTATACTTTTTCTTTTTAAGCTTCATTTACATGTTCAATATAAGGATTACTTGCTTTAAGATTTATTTATTTATTTACATTATTACTTGATGTATGTTTTTTTGCTTTGATTGTTTTTTTTTAATTTCTGTTCGTTTTGGGTTTCATTTATTCTTTAAATGTAATTTGTGGTCATTTTGAGTTTAAGTTTTAACAGGTATTTGTATCTGCTGATCTTAAGTTTAAAATGGCCTTTAGTTTTGTTTGAAAAACTTTTTTTCGGATTTTTTTTTTAAATAAATGTTTGTTCATTTTGACTGCAATATTTGATTGCTTCTATAAGAACCATATATACCCCCAGGGCACAACTTACAACGCCTGTCCGCGTGCCTTGGGGGGTTATGTCGATCCTGAAGTTTTAATATATGATGTTTGAACTATTTTTAACGAAATAGTCATCTCAAAATTTTTATCGGATGGGGTTGGGGAAAAAGGCGTTGAGGGGGGAGGGACTAGTTGACCTCCGACCTCTTTTGACTCTGAACAATTGAACTAGAACTTTTAATTTCCAATCAAATGCTCTCTGAAGTCTATAAGCGCATTCCTTCTATAAGAACCTTATTTGCCTCGAGGGCATAACTTACAACACTTGCCAATGGGCCCTGGGGGTTGTATCAACACCTGAATTTTCGTTATCTGACCTTTGAACTATTTTTGTCAAAATGGGTATCTCAAAATCATTATCTGATGCATTTTTTTGAAAAAAAAGGGTGTGGGGAGCCTCAGCCTCCTAACTGACCTCCGATCACTTTGAGTCTTAAAAAGTGAACTAGAACTTTAAATTTCCAATTAAATGAGCCCTCTCAGAAGTTTATACGAGTATCCTTTCCATAAGAACCATGCAGGCTCACAGGGCATAACTTAAAACGCCTGCAGCCGGGTCCTGGAGGGTTGAGTCGACACCAGAGTTTTTGTTATCTGACCTTTTAACTATTTCAAACAAAATAGTTATTTGAAATTTTTTATCTGATGCATTTGGGGGAAGAGGGCATGGTGGGAGGGGGGCTAGTTACCATCCGATCTCTTTGAGACTTAAAAATGGAACAAGAACTATCACTGTCCAAACAAATTAGTTCTATGCTCGTATATACGAGTATCCCTTCCGTAAGCACCATATACGCCTAGGCCATAACTTACAACGCCTGCCCCGGGCCCTGGAGGATATTGTCGACACTAGGTTTTTTTGTGATCTATCCTTTCAACTATTCTTAACAAAATGGTTATCTAAATTTTTTTGTTTGATATATTTTGGAAAAAAGGGCGCGGAAGGGGGGGGGTAAACAGCGACGAAGACCACACTGCCTTTCCATATAAAAAACATTTTAGAAACAATAGGGAAGTTTTTTTTCCAAGACAGTGGAATTGTCTTGGAAAAAATTCCAATTTGGAAATTCCAATTCAAAAAAGTTGTTTTTGTTTGAGGACGGGCGGGGCAATTTCCAAGCAAACGACCTCTATTTGAAGTTTATACGAGCATACCTTCAACAAGAACCATATATGCCCCAAGGGCATAGCTTACAACACCTGCCCCTGGAGGCTGTTTCGAGTCTGGGGCTTTTGTTATCTGACTTGAACTATTTCTAAACAAAATATTCATTTCAAAATTTTTATCTGAAACATTTGGGGAAAAAGGATGGGGGGCTAGCTGCCCTCCGTTCACTTTTGACTCTTAAAAAGTGAAGTAGAACTTTCAATTTCCAATCAAGCCCTCTCTGAAGTTTATACGATCATCCCTTCCATAAGAACCGTATATGCCCCCAGGAGATAGCTTACGCCGGGGGGTAGGAGGGGGGTGGCCGACACAGGAATTTTTTTTTGCTTCCGCTGGAGTCAACATAATGTGAGCGATTCCTAAGAAAAATCTTGTAAAATGAGCGTCATGATGAATAATTGCCCATTTTTTGTGCGTTTATTTTTTGTGCGTTTACTTTTTGAAATTCCTGCTCTTCGTATTTCCAGCGTAAAACCCACACAACTGACATATTAATATGGTAAATTTACATTTCAATAAGCCAAACGAAGAATTATAAAGACTGCCACAAACATTTCTAGAATAGATATCATTCAAATTTACAGTTAAAATTGTCCTATTGCAACAGCGAAGAAATGGGAATTTCATTCTTTTTTTTTAGATTGTAGGTCAATTCTGTCACATGAAATTGCATTAGGAAACCCTTGGCATATGCTTAGATCTCATATTTTATCTATGTATCTTGGATAAGCAATTCGTGTCTCATTATATAAAAGTATTTCCGCATCGTTTGATTTGGATTTTTGGAAACAAATGAGGCATCAGAGATAATTCTAACTGAACTCTTTCTCTTACAGACTCAAGGATGATGTTCTGGCAACCTTCCAGTCTGCTTATGACTGTTTTTTGTCTACTAAGTGTCATCTCTTTTTGCTTGACATCTCCTCGGAGTAGCAACGCTGAAAAGGGAAGACTTGAGGTCGAGGCAGCTCAGGGCCAAAACGATGACTCTATTGCTGAGCATATTGACACAGACGAGCTTTTGAGAATGGCCCGTACCGAAAGAGATACCAGACTTCTGCTACAACGACAAGATAAAGCTATGGAATATTTCCGAAATGAAGTATATAAACGTAAGCATAAGAAAAGGCAGAAAAACAGAAGAAATCGAAAAAATAAAGGACTACCTTCTTTCATGGAGCCAAAAAGCAATAACGTACTGCCCAAAAATTTGAAGTTCAACGCGACTCATAGCTTAAGCTTAGAAGGGTCAAAGAAAGGGTATAACGGAACACGTCTTCTTAAAGGCCCTGACCTTCTAAAATCAAGCAAAGATGCCTTGTTTGTAACAAAAAAGGACTACTTAAAAAGTGACTGGTGTAAAACTCAGCCAGTTGTACAAAGAATTAAAGAAGAAGGCTGCCGTTCACAACCATTTGTCAACAATTTTTGCTACGGCCAGTGTAATTCCTTTTACATTCCCAGAAATGTTAGATCTAAAAGTCAAATTGGGGACGATGCTTTCAAATCCTGTGCTTTTTGCAAACCACGACATGCGGATTGGAAAGTTGTCACCCTCAAATGTCCAGGGATGAATCCACCTTTTCGAAAAAAGAAAGTATTGTATGTGCAACAGTGCAAATGTATAACAGAAGTACTGTCATAGAAGTTTCCTGTTACGATTGAACTGAAATAAACAATTTGAAATTGGTGGTATTCCAGTTCAAATTTGATGTTAACCTAGTGAACAACTTTTGTTATAAAAAAAATTTGTGTAGTTTTCTTATTATGTTTTTATATTTAAGAACAGTTTATTCACAATAAGCAATTTGATAAAACAACACACTGACTTGTAGAAAATATTTTGCATTAAGTGAAAAGACTATGGGACTAGCTTAGAATCTTTTTTTGTGGATATGATGCTACCAAAAGCGGTAGTTTCAATGAGGTTTTATTTAAAAAGAAAAATAACTCAGTCTACAGAGTGGTTGTAATTGTTGTGGTGCATATTAAATGCTATTTTAAACCCGAAGGAATTTTTGCACAAAGGTTAGCCATCAGGTCTGTGTTAAAATTGAATTGGAATAGGGCTAATGTGCAGCATAAATTATTTTCTTCCGTGAAGAAAGTCAGCTTTCCTTATTTGCTTTATTTAATTCCCTTGATTATTCAAACTAAGAAGATTTCTGATTGAGAATTCATTTTTTTCTATGATTTAAATATGCTATTTTACGTTAACGTTACATATGACAAATTGAAGATTTTGCAGTGTATTCTTTATGACAATGGGATTAACGGAAGTAAACGGTCATATTAGTTTGAATTCTCTATGGTTAATGCTGTTTGTATACTTAACATGTACATTAGATAGTAAATTATGTTGAGTTGGTAGAATATTTGATGTGAGTAAGCGCATTTTTTTGTCTTTTTATGGAGTTTCCTAAAGTTTTGTAGGATAGAAGATAGTTCAATTTTTAGATACTATTAGCATTATGATTATATGACTATGAACAACTTAGCCGTCCAAAAGCCAAATTGAACCATTTCCATTTGTTACTGCATTTGAGATTTAGCAATTGAACATTTTATCAAGACTTATGAGCTCATAGAGGTAATGTTGAAATAAGGACTAATGCCGAAAACTGACAAGAAGCACTTTTTATTGTTTAATACAAAATGGGTAGATCACATCGTTGAGTCCATCCTAAAATGTACCTGGACACTATCATCCTCTATACTCAAACACACAAAGAAACCCCCACGTTTCTTGGGAATTCTTTTTCGGGGGGAGTGGTAGACTAAAATATAAACCAGAATATATAAAATACCACTAAAATATAAACCCATATATATATATTTGTAACCGGCTTTATTTATTGTTTTACAAACTTCTTTTGTCTAGCTTCGGCAGACTTATTTGAAGGTGGTTGGAAAATAAAAATGTGCGTTATACTTGTCTCAATTTATTCGTTTCTCGACTGCTTTTCTTATGATATGAAGATTGAAACCCAGGTATCTCATATTTTTCTCTATGAACATACAGAAAGCCCGAATTAAATATTATCGAAGTGACAAAGGCAGTTCTAGTGTCTCTCCTCCCCTTGAAAATTATTTGAAAGCTTCCTGAAATTCCTAATGAATAAGCTAAGTTACACTCTAAGTTTATCAATATAATATTTCCTATGCTGTTAAAATACAAATGTCTAATTTTAATCTATATTCTGTGTATTCCAATATTTCACAGGTTGTGTACATTAAATAGTTATAAATTTTGATTTTATGCAAATGTAGGATCGAAGCACAACTTCTGGGATACAGTTCTAAATCCCTCTCACTGAATGGTTTTGAATTTATTTCTATACTTTCATATAACTCTAGCACTGACAATATGAACCATTTGTTTGAATAAGCTACCCATAATCTCTCTAAAAGTATAAAAATTGGACGACTTCTCGAAACAATTTTAAGCGTAAATGAATGTTGTAACTACAAACTTTAATTGTAAACTCTCCCGGAGTACAAAGTGTTCGAATTATTTAGTGTGCATGATGTATTCATCTTTTTTTCATGAATCATTTTTTCGATGAAACACATTTTCTGGCCTTTATTTCGTACTTGTCTTATAATTCATTTAAAGTTGATTAATCAGTGTATTGTTGTTATAACGCTTTACTTAGATGTTATTGTATATGTTGTTAAAGCACTGGATGAGATACGGACATAGTCTTAGCAATTAAGCTAGGAGATAAATGTACCTGGAATTATTCCAAAGTCTGAATTTCGGAAAAGTTTTATTGCACATGTCTACTTTTATAAAAATAAAAAACTTAAGTTGAAGTATTTTGTCTTAGAAATTGTATATGGTAGCTACTTAAATTACATACCTACTTTAATAGCAGCAATGGTGCAATAATTTATTACAAAATAAAAACGCAAAAACTCAATTAGTAGCACACTAGGTACTTGTTAAACACCCTAAGACGCTCAAGAAGTTTGATCTGTGTGATCTGAGGAAAACTGGTTTGTCGTTCGCATTCGGTTATAATTAGCCTAGTCTCAATGAGAAAGCCACGATGCACTTATACTTCAAACTAAATATTTAATGTAGAGTTGGTTAGCTATTTAACATAATGCGTTCTGAGCAACCTGCTTTCCATAATTTTCTTCTGTAGTTTCAACAACTTTGTTAATAAAGTATAATATTTTCATCATATTTTGGTATACTTCATTAGGATTATTCTAAGTAATTATTTTGATTAGCCTATTATTGCTTCTTGAGTCTTTTCGGGATGTTTAACAAGTACCACATACGAAAAGTTAGGCTTGCCAGAGTAGGTGACTAAATACGAACGACGAAAAATAGAAAAAGAATATTCAAAATTTCTCAATGTTTAGTAAAGTTTAAAAATTATCAGCCATCTTTCTAAGAAGATAATAGTTGTTCAAGAGGCATTGTTTGATGTTTTTTCCAAAGTTAAGATTTACATCCCATCCACCTGAACTCTATAGTGGTTGAGCACACAGGGGAGGAAGTGTCCTCTGGGCCCGTACTTTCTTCCCAAAATTTCAAATATTTTCAATTTGTCCTATATTTTTAAATTCATCTATTTTGAAACTTTTCCGAAGTCACCCCCCTCCAAAAAATAAATTTGCATGAATGCCAGCTCCATTCGCTGCATCCATAGGTTCAAGCTGTTTCATCATATCTTATGTTGTTCTCAAGACGCTCGCGAGTCTTGGTATTCTATTCTAAAATGCATTTTGTTTCCTACATTGACATTCAGTACCGTGTTGAAACTGGAGCCAAGAACAACCAAACTGATTTCTGAGTTCTGAGTTCTTTATTTAACAATAAAATCCATAAACAAAAAATTGCTTCAAGACAATCTCCCCCATAAGGCTCCGTGGCCGGGAAAGAACAGGAGCGAAAAAATATCAACAACAAAAAAATATTAATAAAATCCAAAAAAAATTGGAGATATAAAAGTCATACAATTGGTTTTTTTCCTTTATCTTTTTCCTTCGAATTGACGATACGTCAAATAGGCTCTTTTGAATTACTACAATACTAAGTCAGGTTAAAAGTCATTATAGATAAAAGATCGAGTAATACAGCTGTAAAAAAATAATCATTGGATTTTTATCACCGGTAGAAATTCTCCGTGGAAAATTTTGCGCGACCAAAATTTTCTATTTGGAGGGAGGCGGCTCCGGAAGGAATTTTCCCACATAAGAGAGATTTCCGCAATGACCAGAAAAATGATCAGAAATTAAATAAAAAGCAAGTCGTTTTTATAATGATAGTATGCTAAGGAGATTTTTTTTTAACCGAATTTCCAGGGGGGAGGGAAATTTTAGCAAAGATGGAATTGCCCGGGGGAAAATTTTGTATGGGCAATTATGGAGGAGTATCAGTGGTTTTTTAACTTTTTGTTAACAGTCAGGTATATTTAGACGATGGTTCAGGGAGAAGGAAGCATAAGTTAATCTCTGTCCTTCCTTCAGTTGGATTGAGCCTGAATATAATTACTGCTTAGTGATAGAACCCTTCTTATCGCAGATTTATCTAACACAAAATATTACTTTCACTTTCCTATCAGGACAAAATTTGGAGATTTGGAGAGGGTCAAGTGTGTCACTAGGAAATTTAAACAGTTAGGATGTTATCAAATACCGTCAGGATATTCTTTTGGAGCTTGAGAGGGTAATATCTCCCATTTTTCCATTGATGGGATCTTGATGGGATCTTGTTGACGGCCATTCAATGGCATCTTGTTTCCAAAAGTCATTGTCTCCCTGCTGGTGCTCATGGGGGGTATCCTCAAAAACCACATGTAGGAAAAAAAAATATATTCACACGCTTACTCATCTTTGGCGGTTTACAAAAATTTAGAAGAGATGCGATTTTTTTTTTCAAACCCAGAGAGTGGGGGACCAAATAAGAAATGGTTCAACAAAAATACTAAGAAAGACAATTTCGCTAAAAGCACGGTCTAATTAAGGTATTTACAAGAAATTATAGAGTATCCTAAATAAATTAGGGAAGTACATAGTCCAACACCTCAATTAAGGACACTGTGCTTATCAGCACTTAAGGTGAAGATTCGGGGGCGGGGCACTACGTGATCAATGGCTTGTCGTCCTGGTTCGTTGCATTGTCTCTTTTAGACAGTTGAGCTTCACAACATCCAACTCTTCAAATGCTTTTCTTCTTCCCAATTTTCTTATTTTTTAAACAGCTCGTGGTAACGAACTGTAAGTAAGGAGCGACACGGCTCAATAATAACCAAAACTCTAAGACACGGAATTTTGATATCAGTAGATGTATTAAAAGGATCAGCCTATTGTGCTGATTCCAAATATATAATAAGATTCATCAAGTTTAATTCTACCCAACAAAGGCTACGAACCTTAAAAAATGTGCTTAATTTTCCAAAAAAGAGGGAAGCGCACCCTATAAGTCAAATAATCTTAATGAAAATCATACAATCATATTCAGCGCATCAGAGAATCTTGCTGTAGAGGTTTAAAGCTACCATCTTCAATAATATGAAATCTTGCCAAAAGTTTTTGCCAAAAGAACGATCATGGATGCGTGTTTACTTGCTTGTGGATTGTTTTCCCCAGGAATGATTGTGTCAAATTAATGGTCCTGGAATATCGGGAGCAGATTCATTCGAACGAAAATTAAAAGTTCCAGTGTTGTTTTTTAAGTGACCAAAAAGATGAGAGGGCAGCTAGCCCCCTCCCTAGTCTAAGATCGTCAGATAAAAATTTTGAGACAGTTATTCTAATGCACGTAGTTCAAAGATCCAGTAGCGATGCTTTTGATGATGATATGACTCCCCATGGTCCCTGGAGAAAGCGCTGTAAGGGATATCAGACGTATCGGTATCGGTGTTAGATGTATCGGTGTCGGGTGTTTTTTAACCATGGTGTTCTGTGCCATGACTTTCTAATCTTTTGCCTTCCATATGACTATGTGAATATCAGGTCTTTGTTAAGGTTGATCATGACAATTCTTGACCAATGCTGTTTTCCCAGCTATGCCAAGAAATCATGAATAACCGCCAAAATTTGAGCGATTCTGAGGCGAGATTTTGCAAGGGAGGGGAGATTTTCCAAGGGAAGAATTTTTCATAGGAAGAAAATTTAGTGTGAGGGAGCTTTTCAGGACAAATTTTACACCAGGGGAGGGGATTTCCTTGCATTATTTGAAAAACCATAACAAATTAAATAAAAAATTTTCAACTGCAAGTAAGAAGCAACATCAAAACTTAAAACGACCAGAAATTATTCTATATATGATAAGCGATCATCCCCACTCAGAAAAAAAATGAATAAAAATATCATGGCAGTGTCGATACCATGTCGATACCATTATCATGGATTTACCGACATTATTTGAAAAACGATCAGACATTAAATAAAAGAACAAGTTTTATCAACTGTGTGTAAGGAGCAATATTAAAGCTTAACACGAGCAGAAATTATTCCGTTGCATGGAAGGGGCTGCCCCCTTCTCAATGCCTCGCTCTTTTCACTAAAGGGTTCTTAATACTTTAAAATCAGAGTGGAGGCAAATAGTCAATATTTAGCGTAAAAAGTGAGGTATTGAGGAGAGCGCAGCCTCTTTTGTGGAATGGGATAATTTCTGCTCGTTTTAAGTTTTAATGTTGCTGCTAACCTTCAGTTGAAAGAATTTGTTTTTCTTATTTAATTATGGCCAGCATTATAGATATATTGTATTAGAATGACGAGTATATAATTTTTGGGTTTCCTTTTTTCTTTTTTGGTGTACGTAAAATTAGGTTTCGAGTCTAGACTGCAGTAAGGAACCATCTATTTCTCTTCTTCTTTTTTTTCTCTTCCTCTAGTTTTTTCAAATTATGCTAATTAAGTGTTTCCCACTCCATGGATAAGCTCTACTTCTTGGGAGGATTTATTTATTGTGTTGGGAAACTTAGTAAAAGTTACCAATAGCTTAATATAAGACGGTAAGAGATACAGTAAAAGAAATTGTCTGTTATATATTAAATTTTAATATAAATTTAATTTATAAATGTAAGTATTTGGCCTATTATGCTGATTCTGAATATATTTTAAGATCCATCAAGTTTAATTTTGCCCATCACAGGCTACGAGCCTGAGAATTTTTGCCTAATTTTCAAAAAAGAGGGAAACACACCCTAGAAGTAAAATAATCTTAATGAAAATCATACCATCACATTTAGCGTATCCAAGAACCTTGCTGTAGAAGTTTAAACCTGCCATCTTCAAATGTGGAATTTCTTTTTTTTTTTTTTTTTTTTTTTTGCCAAAAGAGAGATCATGGATGCTTGTTTATTTGTTTTTTGGTTGTTTTCCTCGGGGGTGATTGTATCTAATTATTGGTCCTAGAATATTGGAAGAAGACTTATTCGAACGGAAATTAAAAGTTTAAGTGGCTTTTTTAAGTAACCAGAAAGATGGGAGGGTAGCTGTCCCCTCCCCTTCCCCAAGATCGTCTTATCAAAATTTCGAAATAGCAATTTTGTTTAATATAGTTCAAAGGTCCGATAGCAATGCTTATGATGATGATATAGCTCTCCATGGACCATGGGGAAAGGGACGTAAGAATTATCGGGCGTAAGGGTATAAAGCGTGTTGGCATTGGGCGTATCGGATGTAAAGGTATTGAGTGTATCGGTATTGGATGTATCGGTATCAGGTGTTTTTTTTTTTTTAATCTTGGCCTGCTTTGCCATGACCTTTTAATCCCGTGTCTTCCACATGATTATGAGAAGAGCAAGTCTTTGTTAAGGCCGATTGTTGTAATTCTTGACTAACGAGTTGTTCCTGCTATGTCAAGAAATCACGATTAACAGCCAAAATTTGAGCGTTTCTGATGTGAGATTTTGTAAATGGGATTTTCCAAGGGAAGAGTTCATCATGGGAAGAAAAATTTGTTGGGGGAACTTTCCAGGAGAAATTTTACACCACGGAAATGGGATTTCCTGACATTACATGAAAATCTTTACAAATTAAATAAAAATATAGTCAACCGGAAGTAAGGAGCAACATTAAAACTTTAAACTAACAGAAATTATTCCGTATATGAGGGGAGCTACCCCCCCCCCCTGGAAAAAATTAAATAAAAATGTCATGACCGCGTTGCTACCATGCGGCATGTCCTGGATTTCCCGGTATTATTTGAAAAATAAAAGAAATTAAATAAAAAATAAGTTTTTCAACTTAAAGCAAGGGAAATCATTAAAACTTAAAACAAGCAGAAATTATTCATGAAAGGGGCTGCCCCCTCTTCAGTACATCGCTCTTTATAGTAAAATGTTTTATTACTTTAAAAAGGAGAATTGGGATAAAGGGTCAAACTTCAGCGTAGACTGTGAGGTATTGATGGGGGGCTACCCCCAGGGTATAATGGGATAATTTCTGCTTGTTTTAAGTTTTAATGTTACTGCTTACGTTCATTTGAAAAAAGCTTTTTTTTTATGTAATTACGCACAGTATTAGAGATTTTTTATTTTATAATTATGAGTATATTGTCTTAGGGTTTCTTTTTTTTCTTTCTTGACGTACCAAAAATTAGGTTTTGAGTATGGACTGCTTCTATTTCTCTTCTTCTTCTTTATCCTCTTTCTCTTATTTTTTTTCAAATTACGCAAATTAGGTTTTTCCCACTCCATGGATAAGCCCTACTTCTTGGGTGGATTTAATTGTTGTGTTGGGAAACTTAATAAGAATTACCAGTAACTCAGTAAAAGACGGTAAGAGACAAAGTAAAAGAAATGAACTGTTGGAAATTTAGAGCGAGAAACAGAATGTTTGTCTAACTTCACAGATCTGACCAATGAAAACAAATTGTCTGTTTTCAGTACAGTTGACTGTGCAAAGAGCCCTGTCTACCATGTATTTTTTTTCTCAGTCTGTTTTTGCATAGCGGATGGGCTTATAATCTTGGAAACAGGCTCATATAATCGAGAATCGATTCTGATTCTATCTCTGGGTTCTACTTCTGGCTCTATTTTTGGTTATAGGGTAACTAGAGAGCAGCCAGCTCTAGTCACTTCGGTTTCTCTGCCCCAGGCGCCCCGTAGCCGCATTGGCTTCTGACAAAATTTTTTGAGGGCCATATCTCTTAAATACCTAAGGTAAGTCTAAGGTCTAAGGTACTTCAAAAGCACCTTTGCAGAGATATAACAGTTTGTTTGCCCCGGGCATCCCGTATTGGCTAAAAATTTCGTAAGAGCCATAACTCTTCAATGTCTAAGGTTTTTAAGAAGTTCAAAAGCACCTTTTCAGAGATATAACCCGTAGAGACCTAGGGGAAGGGCCCTGAATTAAGTAATTCACTTATTCTTCAAAGATACGTTAAGTAGAAGAGATAGGTAGTTTGCAGCGCGTTAACCTGAAATCCTGTAAGGAATTACGTTCTGTATAGGAGGTACCTTTTTACAGATTGGCTGTCTCAACCTCCAAGTACCTCCCCACCCTTCTGTGATCCTCCAGCTTTGTGTGATTGGCACTAGAGAAGAGATGAAGGCTTTTTCTTTGGTTCCAAATTAAATCGAAAGCAAATTTGATACGAAAAACTCCAAATCCGAATTATTTCGTAAATTTTGGAATGAGAGATGCAACCTCTTTTAGAAACAAACAAAACTACTAATTATGAGTACATTCAAAGCCAAATAGAATAGGTAAAACGGGTTGAAATTAAACAATCAAGTGTGTGTGTGTGTTTTTTTTTAATATAATTCGTTGTATATTCACCGTATCAAGAACCATCGGTTACACCTTATTGAGTTACCATAAGACATTGATAAATTAACACACACCCTCCTTCAGAAATGTATTTTTAGATAGGCGTGTTGCCGAAGCCCATTATTATGCAGTGTGTTTGTGGTTTTAAATCAGTTCCGCACATTTCTTCAGACGCTGTACTTTGCAGAATTTTTTGTACTGCTCAAAAATTCTCGATTCCTTTCATAGCAAAAGGGGGCTGGTCTCCCCCCATCATTCTTTAAGTTTATTTCCTACCTCTCACCAGAGAGCTATAATAGATTGTACAGTGGTTTTACAAGTGTTTGCTGGACTTGTAATCTTAACACGTGTATAAGCTTCTTGGTTTCTCAGTTACCTTTCGGAGTGTGCATAAACCAAACTACTATTCTAGAGCTGCTTTAGGTCAGCACGTGTATATAGATTAATTAACAGTAGGACATTTCGTTGTTTAATTTAACTCAACCCAACAGAAGATACAGATGGAGGCTCGGATTCGCAATACACTA
Organism: Artemia franciscana; assembly: GCF_032884065.1. Lineage (NCBI taxonomy): Eukaryota > Metazoa > Arthropoda > Branchiopoda > Anostraca > Artemiidae > Artemia > Artemia franciscana. Next base: position 21,859,897 of record NC_088870.1, read on the forward strand.
ACAAATCATGAACAAAAACATCAAAAAACTTGAACAAATCTTTTTTTTTATCCAAATGCCCTAAAAGCACATTTAGATTTCTTTCTACTTGGAAAATTTGTGGGGTTTAAAATTGAATGGCGAGGCGATAATGATATAGAAAGTTGTCCTTAAATAGTTAGCAGATACGTCATACGTACCCGAACCTCCATTTCCGGTCTTTAAAATTTCATCTTATCTGAATTGCAGAGAAAAATTATTTTACTTTTAAGCACATCTGTTGGCACGTGTTTTTTAAAAAAAAATTTAATCGTTTTTTTTTAGTTCTTGGAAAATCTTCTAGGACAGAAGAGTAAATCTCATCATTTTTCGTTTTAACATAATGATTCATACTTTATATTGAGAATGTGCTAAAAAAATTATATGAGAACGTATTATGCCAGCAAAACCTCACTTGAAAAATCCCATGCCTAAACCCCGCTTACCGCTAGTTCAAACAACCATTAGCCGCAATCTTACGGTGAGTGTCCGAAATTTGCGAATGTCGACATTCACCGGTGATCGTCCGAAATACCATGTTTTCCCCTTAAATTTAGTCAGCGTTGCAAGTCAAGTTTTTCAGTTTTATGCAAGTTGTGATGGTAACATGTTAGGTTAGACTAGGTTAGTTTATGTTTTTAACCCATTTCTAAGATTTGTAACCGAACTTTTACCATCAAAGCTTGCATAAGACTTAAAAAGCTGACTATATCCAAGCAGAGAAAAGGGAATTTCGGACATTCACCGGTGAATGTTGACATTAACAAGATTTCGGACATTCACAGTAGCAACAATATTACTTGTACATGAGGAATTATTTTATACTGATATACGGATTTATGATTTTCAGTGAAGACTAATTCTCTGAAACATTCAGCTTTGAAGATTTGGCGGCCGACTATTGACGGAACTACGCAAGAGTGTTAAAAAGAACTATAGTCAGTAAAAACCATGAATGCCAGGTTCTTATAGTTATCAGTTCTTTGGTAGGCTACAGTTTTTGCATAGGAAACATGTGAACCTTATATTCATTTGTCTTACGATCACATGTTTAAAAGAAAAAAGAGTATACTTTCTGCTAATATTGCTTGAAGAGGGGAAAAGTCCTTGAGATTGACCAAAAAATCACTCCTCGTTTTTTTTTCTCTCTTATTATTAGGCAACCTTGAAATCATCGGTGCCAAACAGGTACAAGGAAATGTGTCTCATCAATTTCAAATGAAATTGTCCAACAGCCGAGGTAAATCAAATCTATTACCGAAACTAGTTACTTACACCAGTGACTTTTAATCCCGAGTACGCTTGTCCTTACACAGAGTTGAGTGAGGGGGAGGAAGCTGATGAAATAGTTGAAAGTACGTGAAAAAATATCCCAAGACCCACCAATTCTAATCATAGATCATGCTATCTTCTATGGCCCATCTTCTATGTTACTAAGTGTGTTTTTTCTTAATGCTCGCATATGGTCTTTAAATTTATTTAGTCCTTTTCTTTTATCAGTCCTTTGAGGTGCCCTTTTTCCAGAAAAAGAAAGGTACCCCATTAATAATATACTTAATGTATCTAATAGCCCTTTAAGTACTAAATGTATTCAGATTCAAGGATAATTCAAAAAATCGTTTCCATTTCTCCTTACTAATCCCCTGCTAAATTTAATTTTTAATTGAAAAGTGTGTTTTATCGGTCTTCTTGAAGGAATATTGTAGCTATTGTATTAATTAAGAGATATATTAACTCTTAGATAAATGCCAAAGCTGATTCTTAAATTTAAGATCAGATCACTCATAGAAATTTCACAGATGCTGCAACCAACGCGTCTATTGCTTCAAGTCGGCGTTTTTTAGACAATTTAAACGTTTTCTTGTGTTATTTTGAACTTCTCGACAGCATTAGTTACTCAATAAGAAGTGGAAATCTTGCTATATCATTAGTACGGCTTGACTAATCATTATTCGTCAAATTTCACATTTTCCACGTGTACTGAAACGAGTTGTAAAGGACCTGTATGAACCCCATTTGTGTAAATGACATGTGAACGGATATTAGATAGACATATCTATTAACAAATGAATTAACATCAATTTTATGCAATCCTAATAAGGTGGGGGGAGGTTAATTCCAGAATTACCTCTCACTCAATTGGACTATCTGTCTTGGCTTTTTCTACAATTAGCCATGACTTGATGCCCACAACTATTTAATTTTAATTCAAAAATTCCCCATTTGCGTCGTTCTGAACCCCATTCCTTCCGTAAGCAGAGTTTTGATTGAGACAGTAGTAGAGCTAGATAATGATTTATGAGAAATGAGCACCATCACTTCTTCACCCCTTTTTTGAAAATAGACATCAGCAAAAAAAAGTTAGAAAAAAAGAAGTTAGAAAAAAAAACAGAGCAAAGCCATAATAAGCGTCTACGAACTATCCCAAACTTGGCTAGTTCTATTATTATTATGGCAGTTCCTACGAAGTTTAAATATTTGATAAAACAAGAAAATACCTTAGTGACTGAGCTAAAAAGGCTATCACTTTTTATGAGTACAAACCTTTTTTCTTTTCTTTTTTCGGCGCCATGAAACTAATTAAGGCTGGCTGGTGCCAGGATTTTGGGTAATCAATCAGATATATGTAAACATATTAGTCTACAATATACTTATGAAGTAGACTTGAGTAAACATGAATTTCAGTCAAGTACAGAATTGGTTTTTCATATGATTGCGCAAAGACCATCCTCAAACTCAAAGTTCTTTTATTGAGTTAATGGGAATAAGGGCACGGGCGGAGTTCTCCGATTTTATGCGAATAAAAAAGAAAACAAAGTTTATAATAAGATGGTTCTCATAGAGTAGATACTTAGCTTCCTTTACGTTGATCTCACTGGCTCTTCTAAAGAATATTGAAGTACTCGCATAATCATAAAACTTCGCTACTTACGCTACTAAAGTTTGACTCTTTCTCTTAACTCTACTTTTTAAAACAGTAAGAAACTTTAGCGTAAAGAGCGAGGCGTTGAGAAGGAAAAGCCCCTTTCATATACGGAGTAATTACTGTTCGTTTTAAGTTTTAATGCCGCTCCTTACTTTCCGTTAAAAAAACTTGTTTTTTTTTTGTTTAATTTCTGGACGTTTTTGAATTAATGCATGTTTTGATCTTGGCTCTCCGCACATAAATAATTAAAACGAAATTTGCAGATTAATTTTTTTTTTTTTGGCTAAATAGCTTTCTCATAGTTTTAATCGGAAGATTTTGAGAAAAAGGAGCAAGGGAGGGGGCCTAGCTGCCCTCCAGTTTTTTGATTACTTAAAAAGGTAACTATAACTTTTGATTTTTTACGAACTTTTCATAAGTAAAAAGTATACGTAACTTACGAATTAACTTACGTAGCGAACTTCTATATTCGTATGTTTTTATTGCGTGTATGAGGGGGCTCACCCCTCGTCGATACCTCGCTCTTTACACTAAAGCTTAAATTTTGTTCCAATTCCTTAAGAATGACCCCTGAACCACAAAGGCCGTAGAATAAATAGTTGAAATTACTAAAAATACTTTAGCGTAAAGAGCGAGGTATTACGATGAGGTAAACCCCTCATATGCGTAATAATTTCTTGTCCTCTTTTTTAGTAGAAAAAGACTTTTCATATTTTTCATTTTTTTTAAATAATGCTAGAAAATCATGCGCCCCCTTCATTGAAAGTCTCTCCCCCCATGATAAGTTCCTCCATGGAAAGATCCTCTCACGTAACCCCCCCCCCCAAACCAAAAAAATCCCCCTGAAAAAGTTTGTACACTTCCCAGTAATCACTACTATGTGTAAACACAGGTCAAAGTTTGTAACTTGCAGCCCCTCCCACGGGGACTGCGGGGGATTAAGTCGTCCCCAAAGACATAGTTATTAGGTTTTTCGACTATGGTGAATAAAATGGCTATCTCAGAATTTTGATTCGGTGATTTTGGGGAAAAATGAGCTTGGGAGGGGGCCTAGGTGCCCTCCAATTTTTTCGGTCACTTAAAAAGGGTACTAGAACTTTTAATTTCCGTTAGAATGAGCCCTTTTGTGACATTCTAGGATCACTGAGTCGATACGATCACCCCTGGGGAAAAAAAACAACAAATAAACACGCATCTGTGATTAGTCTTCTGGCAAAAAAAATGCGAAATTCCACATTTTTGTACATAGTAGCTTGAGACTTCTACAATAAGGTTCTCTGATACACTGAATCTGATGGTGTGATTTTCGTTTAGATTGTATGACTTTTAGGTCATACTGATACGCTCTGATACACTGCAGAGTCCAGCTTCCACGGATGCTGATCAGCCATGTTATTTCTTTTACAGACTAAGGCTTACAATGCTGAAGAATGTCTGACGGAGCTAATTAAAAAATCCTTCTATTTTTCTTGTCTACCAAAACTTGCAATGAAGTGTAAAAACTGGGAGAACTTATCCGTTTCCTTTACTCTTTCAAAAGAAGAATATAATTGAATCAGCAGCATTGCCAACGCGACATAATTGTACTGTGTTTGATAGAATTTAGAGGTTCTGGTACAACATGATGCGTTTTGAAACTTTATGTTACAATTCAATGCTTCCAGCACATTTTGGTTTTATTCACTCCTTTTGGACTCAGAAATGTGGCCAAGCTTTAGTTCGTCAAAAATTTTCCTCTAGTTACCTTTTCTAGAAAGATTGTCACAATGAAAGGGATGACCGAAAATTTCTCCAACACAAGAGCGAATTGCATAAAAGAGTACTGTCTGATTAATTGCCTGCCATGTTATGAAACAGGTCATCTGAACGACAAGACAGTGATCAGTTGGTCTATTGACATTCAGTACATAAATTAGTATCAAAAGTATAGTTAATTCCAACTAAATCTCTTTGTACAGTAAATTTTTTTCCTTTGCATAGTGTGGGGCGTTAATTGACAAAATAGTAGAGGATAGGGACAAGAATTCTTATCAAATATTATAAGAAAAGAAAATGTTGTTCCTCAAATCCCAGAAGGGTGAATTTTGTTTGAAATTATCAAACAGTTCGTGGTAACGAACTGTAGCAAGGAGCGACCCGGCTCAATATTAACCGAAACTCTAAAAACCGGAACTTTTCTAACAATAGCTACATCAAACGAATCAAAATTTAATGCTAATTTTAAATATATAAGTTTCATTAAATTTAGACTTACCCATCAAAAGTTACGTGCGTGAGAAAATTTACCTCATTTTAGAAAACAGGGGGAAACACCCCTTAAAAGTAATAGAATCTTAACGAAAATCACACCATCAGATTTAGCGTATCAGAGAACCCTACTGAATAAGTTTCAAGCTCCTATCTACACAAACGTGGAATTTTGCATTTTTTGCCACAAGACAGATCACGGGTGCGTGTTTATTTGTTTGTTGTTTTTTTTCCCAGGGGTAATCGTATCGTCCAAGTTGTCCTAGAATGTCGTGAGAGGGCTCATTCTAATGGAAATTAAAAGTTCTAGTGCCCTTTTTAAGTGACCAAAAAAATTGGAGGGCACCTAAGCCCCCTCCCACAGACATCTTTTTCCCAAAGTCACCGGATCAAAATTTCGAGATAGCCATTTTATTCAACATAGTCGAAAAACTTATTAACTATTTCTTTGGGGATGACTTACTCCCCCACAGTCCCCGTGGGAGGGGCAGCAAGTTCCAAACTTTGACCAGTGTTTCCATATAGTAATGGTTATTGGAGAGTGTACATACGCTTTAAGAGGGATTTTTTGGTTGGGGGAGGGGTTGAGGGGACGGGGTTACGCGAGGGGAACTTTCCATGGAGGTATTTCTCAAGGGGGAAAACATTTTCATGTAGGGGGCGCAGGATTTTTTAGCCTTTTTTTTAGAACAATGAAAAATAGAATATGAAAAAGTTTTTTCAACTCAAAGTAAGGAGCAGCATTAAAACTTAAAATGAACAGAAATTACTATGCATATGAGGAGTTCACCTCCTCCTAATACCTCGCTCTTTACGCTAAAGTAATTTTATTAATTTCTACTGTTTATTCTACGGTCTTTGTGATTCAGCGGTCATTCTTAAGGAATTGGGACAAAATTTAAGCTTTAGTTTAAAGAGGGAGGTATTGACGAGGGGATGAACCCCCTCATATACGTAATAAAAACATACGAATATAGAAGTTCGTTAACCAAGTTAATTCGTAAGTTACGTATATTTTTACTAATAAAAACATTCGTAAAAAATAAAAGTTCTAGTTGCCTTTTTAAATAAGCAAAAAATTGGAGGGTAACTAGGCCTACTCCCCGCTCCTTTTTTCCCCAAATCGGGTCATGCATTATTTCAAAAGCATTCAGAAATTAAATAAAAAAACAAGTTTTTTAAGTGAAAGTAAGGAGTGATATTAAAACTTAAAACGAACAGAAATTACTCAGTACATGAAAGGGACTGATCTCTCCTCAACGCCCCGCTCTTTAGGCTAAAGTTTTTACTGTTTTAAAAAGTAGAGTTGAGAGAAAGGAGTCAAATTTTAGCGTAAAGAGCGGGGTTTTGAGGAGGGAGCAGTCTCTTTCATGTACGGAGTAATTTCTGTTCGTTTTAAGTTTTAGTATCGCTCCTTACTTTCAGTTAAAAAAACTTGTTTTTTTATTTAATCAAGTAAAGGCTGTAAACCAAAAACCGTATTTTTCAATTGTTAGAAGTAAAAAAAAGTGGTTGGATATGTTTATTTGATGAGGGCTTAAGCACCTCCTTCTTTCTCAGCCATTGCAGAACTCCCGTCTTAGAGTGCGTGACTGATAAAATGGAACAATAAACATAATTCCCAAGCCCTTTCTGGTAATCTCTTTGTATCTTTGGCGAGGTTTATCATTCAAATAAGAAAAAATACTCTTCCCAGCCCCTGCCTTTCTTTCATTTCAAAAGAGTGTGCCTCAAATCTTATTTTCTGTTGGGTCAATGATAAAATTGCGTTTGAAAGTTGAACATAGCAAAACTCGCTTAACCCCTCAAAAACATTTTGTTCTTGGCTATTATATAAAACACACTCGAAGAGTGAAGTTCGGTGATAAGAAAATATTAAGAAAATAGAATAATTTATAGCAAAATTAAGAAGGTCATTCGTGAATAATAAAAATTGGGAGCTTTGGCGTCGGCTGACCATCTCAAAGACAAAGAAAAGTTCATTATTAAGGCAATTCTTGAGGGACACCGGTTAGTTTGCTTTGACTAGTGTTAGAATATAGTGACTCACCATGGATATTCAAATTAAGATATGGGACTTGCCAAGGCAGTTATATTTTTCTAAGATAAAGGATTTTTGGCCCGAAACAAAACACTGTGTCAATGGACACACCATGACTTTGTACTCTTACGAGAAGCAACATTTTTGGAAACGTGACACTATGTTCTGGGAGCATGTTTCCAAGTTTTAGTTTTCATAATTTTGCTATTAAAGCATTTTATTTTCATTATATTTTATTTTTTCATTAGCATTAACCAAACTACACTGCTCGAGTGTGTTTTACATAATAGACAAGTACCAAACACGTTACAGGTGCTGTAGGTGTCCGTAATTGTTAATTTTTATATCAGGTATGACTACATTCAGTGAGATAGACAGTGAGAATAACGGGTTTTGTTTCTTAATGAAGATTTTTATGCATTGTTGATATTAAATATGTATACTCTTGACACTCAATATTTGTTGACACTCAATTTTTTGTGACGATATTCAGATAAATTTTGACTCATGCACAACCATCACAATATAAGTTGATGACCGTTAGCCATTGAAAAAAGCTGTCATGCAATCAATGATGCTCATTGGGGAAGATAAAAGGGGCTCAACCCCTGCTCCCTACTAGAAAACTGAAAATATAGAAAAAGTACAAAATCTTGTAGTTATGGGATAAATAAAACAGTTTAACAAGCGAAAGGAAATTCAATTTACTGTTTCTCTCCTTTAAAATACTCCCAGTGCCCTTGCAAGCACCATAAGCTCTACATAGATCACGGGTTAAGAAACACTATATCGAGGAACATGAAAACGAGAAGAAATTTTCCGTGTAGTTTTATGTTAAAACGACATAAAAGTGGCCAAAAAGGCTTAATCTTAAAGTTCAATTTCTTACTCCCTTCAAATATTACTTCCTCCATTTGAAAAAAATAACCATTTTAATATAATTGAAAATTCAGTGGAACAAAATCTAAAGTTTGTTCTTGCAACCCAGATACGATCTTTCCAGGTTTAATACACAAGAAATGAGGCAGCGTGTGAGGGTTGACTTGGGGTCAGTGACTCTCCTTAATCTTTAGAATCTGGTTGAAATATGATTAGACTATGTTCAGCAAGAATTTGATTTAAGCAGTCATATACGATCTGTAAATATTGGAACATGCAAAAAATTCACGTCAAATTGCATCCAACATTTGAAAAAAACTTGCCTTGATTAGCAAAATAATTATGGTAATTTATTTAATATCTGGATCAATTAAATGGCCAAAAGCTGAGCATACCATTTGATGCGCCTTTCAATGGTCAATCCAAATATGCTAATTGCTACCGTTGCAATTTCCTGTTAAGCCTATAAAAACACCCTTAAAGAGACACCTCGTTCCTTGCTTTTCTTGGAAGAATAACTTCGATATTTTGATGCAAAAAAAAGAAATGTACCGTTCGATCTCCCATCCAATGTTATTTTCAAATACAATGACCACTGCCACTGCAATTGTACCCAACACCCCTACCCTAATAATATAAGATATAGCCTTTGTTGTCTGTTACAAGATTTTACTATAATATAATATATTATTATTTAAGATGATAATGCAAGAATTTATTATTAAAATGATAATATTAGATTTTGCTAGTTGTGCGTTTCTTTTTTCAATTTTCTTTCCATCATGAAACAACTGTTGGTTAGAAACAAGCACATAAAAAGTATATTTCTTGTTTTCCTTACTTCTACTAACAAAAACCAAAATGAACTATGTGCTACCATACACATGGAATTTGTGCCGCTAGCAACTAGCTTATTTGGAAAAACAAATGGAATGGTGTGCTTTATCCAGGGGGAGGGGGGCTAGACGTTTGATCTCTCCCCCGAAATGCTAGTCTGGCTCGTAAAACGTAAAAAAAATAAATTTAAACAAATTTAGGTGCGTTATCTAAAGTTTTTTTTTGTCAAATACCGCTCCCCGAAAAAAAAATCGGTAATATGGCCCTGAGTTGTATGTTTACCTTTTAGCTGGCAAATTAAACTAAACATAAAAAAATATTACCCTCTCAGTAATTGTTCCTTATCTTTTTGCTGTTAAAAGATATAATAGTTATAATTTATCCAAAAGTGTCCTTTAAGCTCAAAAATATATCATTTAAATTATTGCTCAGAATGGAGAAAATGGCTCACACTGAATGAAATATGAGCAACTATATGAACAATGTTTAATAAACTTCTGCTTACGCTGTTTACTTAAAGAAAAAAGAGCTGAATCTCGGGAAAATGGAAACGGGGACGTGTCTTAAATCAGAATGCTCAGAAAAGTCAAGTTAACAGCATATCCAATGTGCCTTAAAAACTGTTTTCTGGAAGTACAAGAATGTCACCTTCATCGGTAGAAAAATGGCGAGGAAAATAAACTTTTCTTTTTCGTACTATTGTTGGGGTGGACCAGTCGTTTCCCATCAAACGCAGTGAACTCAGAAGTTATGCCAGACATGATTTTTTGGATGACCAGGGTCTCATTTCCGCTACTATGTGGTCAAGAGGGAGGGTGGCGTTATTCCGTGGCATTCCATATTATTTTTCTGATTAAAGAATGAGTGGCCAAGGTTCACGTGCCATCATATTCTTCTTGGACTGCCTTGAAAGGGAGAGGGGGTGGTTAGTACCCAAGCCTCCTTGGACGACCAGTTCCGAGTAATTATGGAGTGGTAGAACTGTATGTCATCAGCGTTACCAAGAATCTCGGTGAGGCGACAGTAATTCTTACTCTTACACTTAGAGTCCGGCTACATAGAGTGGCACACAGTTGGAAAAAAGTCAAAGGTTTCTCTTTCCCAAATACCGATTTCTACCATGACGATTTTCAAGATTCAAAAGAGCTGCCAAGGAATACAACTCGCAGCCGACCTGCAGGAGATCTGAAAAAAAACAGGATGCAAAGTTATAAAGCTTGTAGCAATTTAGATGTCACAACGGTAAAAACTTCCATCAACAGAACAGAGGCTTCCTTAACTACTTAGAGTATAAACGATTCTGATCTTCTGCCTCTTCTGATGAACCATGCTAAGCTTGACGTATTTCACACCTAGATGAAAACAGTTACAGATAACCATAGCTCTGGAACCAAACCGGTACCGAAAGCAGCCAAACATTTGCTGTCTGTCGTGCAATTTCTGGCTGTGGTACCGCATCCAAACTGTACGAAAAATACAATGCTCTTGTTCGGGTAGAGCAATTTCCCCAACATAAAATGGGTCTAACTGTGACTCCGATCGATGTTATTTAAAAATCATACACGTGGCAAGATCTGTCAGCGCGATTCATCCCTGACGATAGGGTATTGCAGTTGTCTCTGTTGCATAATAAATATCTTCTCATTATGACAGATGTATTATCAGCAAACAGTAGCCTACATATGATGAGTATAGCTATAACAAATAAAGCCAAAAATTAGTTTTGTTTTATTTATCCTTATTGTGGACAAAAAAAGCGCCCACTTCTGTTTACGGTAAGAGTTAGGGCTTTGCAGAAAAAATCTGAAATATTGATCAAAACTTTTATTGAAAATATGACCGTATTTAATTCCCCTTACGAGGCTTAAAATTAACATTTTGCCTCCTTTTTTCTTTGTATCTTATCATGGGGCTTGATTTTACATTCCTAGCATAGCCGTTCAAGAAGAAAACGGTGAGGATACCTTTTTTACAATACTTTTTTTTACAATACGCACTCGTATAACACGTTGGGCTTAGCAAGGCCCCAGGAATCCAGGTCTTCAGAAAACAACCCACTTCACGTAATGTCAAAGAGGCTGTGCCCTCCACTAAGCTAGAAACTGAAATAAAACAGAAGTAAACTACGCACACCAGTGCCCTGAAGGTCCTACGGTTCCTGATTTTGCAGATGTTATTTCAGTATTAAGGTAATATTTATCAAAAACAAAAATAAAATGACTACCACAAGCCAAGATAGGCCAAGATCACTTTTCCGAGCCAAAATAAAAACGCAAAAAAAAACAGGTCGACAAATTGAGAGAAATAGAAGCAAAACGATTTAATACCATAGACATTCCATGGTCATAAACAAAAAAAATCGTTTTAAAATTTGATAAAGAATATGTTAACACCAAGGCTGTGTCCCAGATTTTCTTCGGAGGGAGGGAGGATTTATTTTCGAGAGAAGTTTTACGAAAAAAATTAAAAAACATATCAAAAATTTGTTTATATTTATTTTTGTCACGTTTTTACGTGTTTGATAAACATTTTTTAGGAGGGGAGAGGGTGTTTATACCATCAAACCTGCCCTCTCAACTGGATACGACCTTGGCTAACGCATAATATCAAAAAGTGACTAACGCAGTGTCTGTGGTTACTTTACTTATTTTGCACAAAATATGGTTAACTGTTCACGATTATGAAGTCCGCTGTAGGTTACGATCAGCCAGGGACTTCAGAATCTTCCCGCCCAACCAAGATCAGTAACTACACTTTCTTCTTTTTTGTTTTTTTTCACGACTTTTCTTTTTTTAAATTAGAATCAGAGCTCATTGCTTTGATTGTCCCATGTAATTTTTTTATCTTTTCTTTTCTTGTATAAATGATCTAAAAGAAAGTACATGACATTGAGAGTCTAAAAAAAGTATTTTCTTATACATTTCAATTCCTGTTCGCTAATTAAATTAAATAAACAGCAACAATTTCCCTCCAAATCCCTCAAAATTCTAAATGCAAGCAATTTGCAAATTGCACAACTTATAGCCCTTTCTCTAGGGGTTATGGGGAGTCAAGTTATCCTCAGACACATAGTAAATAGACTTTTTCTGAACCAAACGGCTATCTCAGAATTTTGATTGAATGTTCAGTTGCCCTCTAATATTTTTGGTTGCTTAAAAAGGGTGTAGAACTTTTGATTTCCCTTCAAATTAGCCCTCTCCCTATCTTTTAGGACCATTGGTTTAATAAGATTATCATTGGAAAAAAAATATATAAAAAAAACAAATAAACACGCATTCGTGATATTTCTCCTAACAAGACTTGAAGCAGATTAGAACTTGAAGGGTAGAAAGCTGATGAAGTGTTTAGCAGAGGCATATTTTGCATGAAACGTTGGTCCATCTCGCTCGTCAAACAGTCATCTTGAACAACAGAAATTTACCTGAGTCTAATTGAACTGGCTGACTGATTTTAAGTTTACCGGTTGTTGAATTTGAAAGTCTTTGACTGGTGGAAATGGCTGGACTTCTCTTGTTCCGAGCATGGGCTTTGGATCGTGGAGACTTTGACTCATGGATCTCGCGTAAAGCCAAGAATTTGGTTATGTTTTTGTTGAAGTTTTTATTTGTCATCCTTTCTCAGCCTTTGGAGTGTCTTGTATGTCCCAGAAATTAATGCAAGTTCCTTATAAATCATCCAACTTTCTGTTTGAAGCTGTTCTGATAAACAATTTACAATGACTAAAACTTTTTCCATTGTATGCGAAATTGAGACAAAAGAGGCCGAGTTGATTTTTTTACTATAGTTCCTTTGCTTCACACGCTGCCTCACCGTCACAGCTTTCAAAGACTGTGGCTACCACAGCAATTATACAATCAAATCTGGCATTCACCTTTGATATAGAGCAGCATGTGTAGAACCAGCGAGTTTGGAAGGTTCTCTCAAGCACCAAAACTTTCTGCCCACTAATACGCTGGGATTCACAAATAGTTCATTTCAAGTTTTGTTGTCGATATATATATATATAAATAAGTTGTCTGTGTGTGTGTGTGAGTCGAGTGACGTCATGTTTGTGTGTCGACTGACGTCATGATTGTCGACTGACGTCATTATAAGGATTGAGCTGTATGCGTCATGAAGTTGTTTGTCGACTGACGTCATGTTTGTCAACTGATGAAATTACATACCGGGACACCGGGACACAAATGAGGACCGGGACATAGGGAATATAAATGACGACTGGGAACCTCAAACAGAAATTACAGACTGGGACATCCGGACACAAATCACGACCGGGACACAGGGAATATAAATGACGACCGGGACACAGGGACACAACTACAACGGGGACGCCGGGGGCACAGGCGGGATATATAACTGACGACTGGGAAACAGGGATTGTTCGAATAGAAATTACAGACCGGGACATCGGGACACAAATGACGACCGGGACACCGGGACACAGGGAATATAAATGAAGACCGGGACACTCAAAGAGAAATTACAAACTGGGACTATGGGACACAAATGACGACCGGGACACAGGGAATATAAATGACGACCGCGACACAGGGACACAACTACAACGGGGACGCAGGGGGGCACAGGGGGATATATAAATGACGATGGGGACACAGGGAATGTTCGATTAGTAATCACCATCAACAAAGCTCAAGGGCAATCATTAGAATCATGAGGTATAACTAAAAAAAAACTAAAAAAAGGTAAAAAACTAAAAACTAAAAAAAGACCAATTCAAAAACGAATGTATATACAGACCGGGGCACCGGGACACAAATGACGACCGGGACACCGGGACAAAAGGAATATAAATGACGACCTGGACACTCAAAGAGAAATTACAGACTGGGACACCGGGACACAAATGACGACCGGGACACAGGGAATATAAATGACGACCGGAACACAGGGACACAACTACAACGGGGACGCCGGGGGGCACAGGGGGATATATAATACGGCGACACATGGAATGGTCGATTAGCAATCACCATCAACAAAGCAAAAGGGCAATCATTAGAATCATGAGGTATAGATCTGAATACGGATTGTTTTCCCATGGACAATTATATGTTGCATGTTCAAGAGTCGGTAAACCTGACAATCTATTTATATGCACAGACAATGGGACAGCGAAGAATGTTGTATATTCGCAAGTTTTACATAGTTAAAAACATATATATATATATATATATATATATATATATATATATATATATATATATATATATATATATATATATATATATATATATATATATATATATAGGTGGGACACAGGGACACAACTACAATGGCGCATAACTATTATGGCGCGTAACGACTTACGCGCGGGGGGGGGGGCTTTGGGGGGCGAAGCGCCCCCACCAACTAGGTGTTGGGGTGGCGCGAAGCGCCACCCCAAGAGCTAGTATGTTATAAGTACTGAAAGTCTTTGCACAACAGAGAAAATTCCAAAAATTTACTGATTCATCCAATCAGTCAAAACCAAGTGACATCTGTAGGCGTCAGAGTGTAAAATAAACTGCGTCAGGCACCTTCTCCCTAAGCTCTGCTTGGACTCCGTTGGATTCCCCAGTCATAATAAATACGCTGGCATAACATTGGGCAACACACCACATCAAATGTAAAAAAAAAACGTTTGTGTAGTTTCACAAATGAAGATGGATAAGCATTAGAGGTCTAATATTTATATGTGACAGTAGCTGATTGGTTGCTGGACTACTTTCCTATTTGATATTTTCCTGGTAGGATCACTAATTGTTCTTTTCTAGAAACACCTTTTGTCTCATCAACAAGAATAGCATGGTAATTTATTTGATTTTATTTCTGAAATAATGTCTTGCCACAAGGCATTTTCGATCAGTTTAACTGCGTCGTTTTCGCGCTGATGACTGCAATAGTGACCAAGTTGGTTCTATAGCTTGGCTTTCCGTTTTTCATCGCCTATAGATATTTCCTCCATCAGTTCAACAAAATTACCAATGAATTTGCAGATGTTTCTGATTCGTCATGACCCCTCGAAAGAAAACCATGGTGGCTAAGAAAGCAAATGGCTCGAAAAATACAATTCATATGGTCTCTATTTTCTTGAACTTCTTAAGATATGGACTGACTTAGGCCATTCGCTACACATCTCGAAGTATCTGTACTAATTATCTTAGCTTTTGCCTATGCTTAGAAACTATTCATATGTCCTTCCTACTACCTTGTTGCTTCAACCGGCCAGAACTGCCTTTGCACTTACAAAATTCTGTCTCGATGCAACCCCTTTTTCCAGCAGTTTCTTTATCCTTTACAGCCCCTCTAAATAAATGGGATCAAGCAAAACAGAACACATAATCCAAGTTTTATTAGTTTTCAATCCATTTACTAAGTCTTAATGTAATGCGCATTGAATTTCCTTCCGTTATAAGTAGAAGCTGGATATCTGTCCAGAATTGTTTGAGCTGGTTGGCCAGGACGCGACGTAAAGATACCCGAGAGAGATTCTCGACCGCTATTGGATCCCGTAAGGGCTCTGGGAATCCAGACCATTCTTTTATGTTGACCTTGGTCATTTATTGTTCCGCTTGTTTCTGAAAGATTGTCATAGATATGGAAAACCATCTCCAGTAACCCGACATTGTGAGCACTGACAATATTGCCAGTTTCTTGCACTGAATTTTCTTCATTTTTCTTCCAGATTTTCCCCTCAAATGTCTATGAAAAAATAAAAGCACGGGGTTGAACAATTCAAGCTAAAATTAAAAAAAATATTTTTCCAAATGTAGGAATATGGTTCTCAGATATGTTGGATCTGCTGGTGTGAATTTCATTAAGATCGCTGGACCTTTTGGGGGTGTTCCCTCCTTCGCCAAAAATCATGCAAATGTTCTCAGGCTCGTAGTTTTTGATGGGAAACATCGTACTTAATGAATTTTATATACTTGGAATCAGCATAAAAAGCCAATTCTTTGAACGTATCAATTGCTATCAAAATTCCATATTTTATAGTTTCCGTTACTATTGGGCCGAGTCGCTCCTTACTTACAATTCGTTACCACCAACACTTTGAAAACAATTAAATGAAATTTTAAAGAATTACTTACAAATGGCAGTAAAGATTGACACTAAAGCTTAAAACAAATGGAAATTATTGTTCAAGGATCCTTTTGATGTAAATACTGCTATCAAATTGAAGTTTTTCACTGTTTTGGTTTCCATTGACAAATGTTTATTCTTTTCTTATTGTTTGTTACTAGGAAGGGTTTGACAGAAGACTTGTCTCCTATACTATAAAATCAGTTTCTTTTCTTCTTTTTCCGGTACCAGAGTTTCTAATATCTAATCCACGATGAAAGGAAAATGGCAAAGATCATATTTCGCATTCTTAAATCTTTCTTTCGCATCAATCAACAAAATGTGGCAATCAAAGAAATTGCTCTCTTGATTGTAAGCAGATTTCTCCTCTAATTTATGTAACAATGACAGGAAATACATCAATCACTTTTATGGCTTTGTATTACTTTTTTAACAAATATTTGGCAAAAATAAATTTGAAGATGCTTCTGTTTTTTCTTCAAGTTGTTCGTCTTGATACTTCTTCACTCTTATACAAGAGCCTTGCTGCTTATAGAAGAGGCTACGACAGCATAGGTATGTAGTGGCCACAAAACTTCCATCGGAGGGATCACAGACAGCAGTCCTCTTCTTATTTTGACAAATGACGGGGAAACTTTTAAAAGTGATTTGTAAAAAAAAAAGTTAAACTTCACTCAGGAATTACAAAACTCTGATGGAAGTACGACAGATCATGAAAAACATTTAACTGCCCCATTATTAAAGCTTATTTTTTTACCTATGTCTAGAAAACTGGAAGTGCTATGTTGACATCGTGACAATATTTATTTCACTGAGAAATTGAGACTTTTTGCCCTTTTTTATAATTGCTATATAGTACGACAATACATTTTCAAGACTCGAGGCATTTTAAGTGTTACTACAGAAATGAATACAAGTTTTGTCAGGTCTTTGCCAATCATGAAACTTGTGAAGTAGGTGTGATCTTGGCTAGAAACGACTCAATCCATAAAATCAGACAATTCTGCCCAAAAAAAGATACATTAAATCAGCCGAGACTTCGGGTGAAAAGATTGATTTTAAAGCCTCGGCTTCACCCAAAATTTTTTCTAAGAAAAGTATAATGATTCCTCCTAAACATATTCTCTATCTATTTTTGTTGTTTTAAGCGTACTGGACTTGATTGTGGCAAGCAGATCCAGGTCAGGACTATTGTAAGCCGATACTGGGCCTTAGGGAAAAATTTACTCGTAGATCCCTCTACACCAAATGTTTTTTTTTTATATATTAACAATATCAATGAAAATTTAACTTGAAAGATCACAGCATTGGATTGTGCATCTGATGGAAAATTTAGGCCTGTTTTTCAGTAAATCCGGCAAATTCCTTGATTTTAGATTGAAAAAAAAAAACACTAGTAACATTTCATTTCTTTTTGATTTCCCACTCGGGTCCCAAGAATTACCCCTCCCCTCTTGTCGGGTCTAAGCAAAGCACCAGTCCCAGGCCCTTTTGAGGGACCACCTTACCGAAATACATGAATCCTATAATGAACACCGTGGACTAGCAAATTGCTAATGGATTTATTAATCTTGTCTAGGCAATCAGAAATACCCATCTTCCAGTGTACTTTGCCAGGGTTTCGATGTTTGTCAAAATCTCAAAACTCAAAGGAAACAATATTCATCCTTACAGGGCGTATCACTGAGTAGTGAAACAGTTTTTGTTTTTAAAATATTTCTCCTCTTTTAAAACTGATATATGGTGAAAAAGAGAGAAAAAATAAATAAAGACAAAAACACATCTAACAATTAAAATATCACTGGATAGCGAAACCCTTTTGTTATCATCTGTTTAATTGGATCCAATAAAAATAAACGAAAACTATATGAGAATAGTGTCATAGGAAAGAGCTAATAAAATGAAACTAAATATTTGGTATATACAATGATACTAGCTGTTGGGGTGGCGCTTCGCGCCACCCCAACACCTAGTTGGTGGGGGCGCTTCGCGCCCCCCAATCCCCCCCGCGCGCGTAAGTCGTTATGCGTCATATTAGTTATGCGCCATTGTAGTCGTGTCCCTGTGTCCCACCTGTGAATATAGATATATATATATATATGTTTTTAACTATGTAAAACTTGCGAATATACATCATTCTTCGCTGTCCCATTGTCTGTGCATGCAAATAGGTTGTCAGATTTACCGACTCTTGAACATGCAACATATAATTGTCCATGAAAAAAACAATCTGTATTCAGATCTATACCTCATTATTCTAATGATTGCCCTTGAGCTTTGTTGATGGTGATTGCTAATCGAACATTCCCTGTGTCCCCGTCGTCATTTATATATCCCCCTGTGCCCCCCGGTGTCCCCGTTGTAGTTGTGTCCCTGTGTCCCGGTCATCATTTATATTCCCTGTGTCCCGGTCGTCATGACATACAGCTCAATCCTTATAATGACGTCAGTCGACAAACATGACATCAGTCGACACACAAACATGACGTCAGTCGACAGACACAAACAAACAACTTATTTTTATATAGATAGATTAACTGTTGAAAGCTCAGCAATTCAAGATTTTTTTCATTGTAATTTGTATTTTTATTTTCAATACTGCAAGCACAAAAGAAAATATTTATAATATTCGTTTTCAGTGAAGCGCAAATGATGCAGTAGGCTTTCGACTCTTACAATTCGAGGAGAGGGAAGGGGTCAGTTGCCAAAAGCTTTTTTGTAGTGATTTATGTTCGTTTAACTCTCATTTATTTATTGCTTCATCTTAGTACCTATTTATCTAGCCAATCTAGCCAACCGTCTGGGGCTACACGGAAAGCAGGTCGTCCTTGTCTGGGTTGGGAGGATGTCATAAATAAGGATTTAAAGGAAATGGGAACTTCCTGGGAGGGTGTAAAGAGGGAGGCTTTAAATAGATTAGGTTGGAGGAGGAGCGTGCGTAGCTGTGTTGGCCTCAGGCGGCTTGGTGCTGCAGTGAGTTATTAGTAGTAGTAGTAGTAGTAGTAGTACCTATTGCTTGTTTATTTGCCAAGATTGTTTATTTGATTTCCCTTTGTTTTGGGTATCGTTTATTCTGTAATAGTAATTTCTGGCAGTTTTGAGTTTGAATTATACTAGGAATTTATTTCGGCTAGTCTTAAAATTGATATGGCTCTTTACCTTTCTTTGAAAAACTACTTTTTCGAAATTTTTCTTATTTAATTTCTGTTCGTTTTTAATTTTAAAATTTTCAAAATTCCCCAATTCAACATCAAATTTCATCGAAGTATCAAAAAGTCAATGTGTTTGTTTTTTTTTGTTTTTTCAGCATAAAAATTTTGAAGCTCAACATCACCCTCAACATTCCCTGAAAGTAATCAATGTATTAGCAGTTGCAAGTAGTTTTAGTCACAATTGGAGGTAGACACTTTTGCAGTTGTAACCAGTTTCATTTGCAGCTGCAATAATAACAGTATTAGTAGTGGTTCAGAAAGTTTTGAGTTTTTACCCTTAACATATTCCAGACAGGGCTTTTGCATAAGTTAAATACAGATAGTTTCTTTTTATTTAGCTCAACATACCCATCCACATTTCCTGAAGTTTTGCTTCAATACCCTTAGCCTTCTTGAACACACCCCGGATTAAACATTCCCTCTTCTCCCAATGATAAGTCCTGTGTTTTAAAAAAGGGATAATATGCGTAATTTATATTCCTTGCCCAGGGGGCTGCTGGGGCATGGCATCTCGGAGGCACAGCTACTAGACTTTATCACTGTTCCGAATAAAATGGCTTTTTAAGATCTCTCTCAGTATTAAAGAGAGTCTCTAAAGGGGCAAGAGGGGGATGTTACTCTTCGTTTCTTTTTCAACATCCCACTCAATATGCCTTTAAAGTTTCAACTTGATATCCATAGCTCTGCTTAGATATTTCTATTGTGTCCTTTAGGCAACCCTCTTCCATACAGTGTGCTTTGATTTTGCTTGAAATTCCCTCAAAATAATATAAAAGTTTTACTTTAATATTCTTAGCCTTTTTGGACTCAAGATCAGACATGCTCCCTTTCCCAATGCAACACTTACATTACAATACTTTCCCCAGGGGCTGAGGGGGGGTTACGTCATTCCTGGATGTATAGTTATTTGGCTTTCCAACAATTTTGAAGACTATGGCTGTTCCAAAATTTTGATCAGATATATTTGAAGAGAAGTCAGCTAAAGTAGGAATGGGAAAGGAACTGATCGCCCTCCGACCACTTTTTAACCTCCCCCTAAACACGCCGTGAAAGTTTAAACTTAATACCCTCAGCCGCTATTATGATACTGCAGATACACCTTTTTGTTAAGAAGGATATACATAGTGCCTTTAGATGTATTTTAACATGCCCCTTAACATTCCCTAAAGTTCCATCTTAATATCCTTAGCCTTTTCGAACACACCTAGAATCAATCACCTCCTTTTTTTCTAATAATATTTGCTACATTTAACAGAAGGCAAGTTGCCAAGTTGAATGAGTATAGTAGTATGAAGAAGGGAAAGTCTACTAAGGGTAAGTGGGCTAGTTGCCTTCCAACAGCTCTTCAACATCCCCTAAGATTTTCAGCTTAATACCCTCAGCCGTTACTTAGATATTAATTATACGTCCTTCTGGCAACGAGCACGCACACAGCAGGTTTTATTGTATTTGAAATCCCTCTCCAAAGTTGGGAGTGGTTGTTTCCTCCCCATAGGCATAGTTGCTTGAGCTTATGAATATTTAGAATAAGATGTCTATTTCATAGTTTTGATCATATATTTTTGGAGAGAGGGCAACAAAAAGGGCACAGGAGGGGATTGGCAGCCCTCAAACCACGTTTCAGAATCTCTCTCAACATGTCCTGAAAGTTTCAACTTAATACCCTCAGCGGTTATTAAAATATTTCAGGTCCTCGTTTTCGATAAACTGGATGCACAGAGTGGCTTTTGATTTAGTATAACATACCTCTCAGCATTCTCCAAAATTCCACCTTAATGCCCTTAACCTTTTGGATACACCCAGATTAAAATATTGTCTCTATTCCCAATGATAAATCCTACAAATGGGCATTTTGAATAATTTATAATCCTCGCCCCAGGGCTTGAGGGGCACGACATCCCTGGAAGTATAGTTGTCAGACCTTTCGACTAGTTTGAACAAAATAACAATTACAAAATTTTGATCAGTCTTGAGCAGAGGGGCACCTAGAGAGGGCAAAGAGGGGAGGGAGGCTGGTTGCCCAGTCATCTTTCTTTAATATCTCACCAAAATACCTTGATAGTTTCAACTTAATATTCTCAGTCATTCATTAGATATTATTGATGTTCCCTTTTTCACAACCAGTGTTCACCCCCCCTCTCGATATTTCCAAAAAGTTTCACCTTAAGCCTTTTGGGAGAACCAGGATCGAAAAATGCCCTCTTAGTCAATAAAATCCTAATACATTAACAATGGGTAACTTGCATAACTTTAGCCCCTTCCAGAGAATCCTGGGGGGGCTTCATCCCTGGAGGCATAGTTATTTGAACTTTAAAATGTTTTGAACAAAATGGCTATGTCAAAATTTTGATCTGACGTATTTGGGAAAAAGGGGCATGAGGACAACTTGCACAGCATATAGCCCTTGCCCCTGAGGCTGTGGAAGATTTCAAAACCCCCACAGATCACTCTGAGATCTCGAGATCACTTTTGACTCTTAAAAAGGCAACTAGATCTTTGATTTCAAATTGAATAAGCCTTCTCCAAAGTTTTTACGACCATCCCTTCCATAAAAACTTTATGTTAACAACCGGGCAACTTGCAACACTTAACAACACTTGTCCCCGGGTCGTGGGGGGTTTTTTCAACCGCGGAAGCATAGTTATATGATCTTCGGACCATTTTGAATAAAATGGTTATGTCAACATTTTGATCGGATACATTTGGGTAAAAGAGGGGTGAGGGGACTAGTTGTCTTCCGATTACTTTTGACTGTTAAAAAGGGTGCTAGAACTTCCGATTTCCAATCGAATGAGATTCCTTGGAAGTTTATTCGACCACTCCATCCATATGAATTGCCTCTGGGGAAAAATAACAAATAACAAACATTAAAGCCTTATGGCTCTTACCAATAGGCAATGCTGTAGCGTTGCCTCTGATCAAACAGTTCGTGGTAATGAACTGTAACAAGAAGTGACCCGGCTTAATAGTGACCGAAACTCTAAAAAACAGAATTTTAATACCAAAAGACGTATCAAAAGAATCTGCTTATTATGCTGATTTCAAATATATCAGTTTCAACAAATTGAGTTTTATCCATTTAAGGCTGCGAGTCTGAGAAAATTTGCCTGATTTCCTAAAAAAGGGGGAAACGCCCCCTCCCCGAAATCATAAAATCTTAATGAAAATTACACCATCAGATTCGAGAAAAATAAAAAAAAGTTGTCTGTGTGTCTGTGTGTCGAGTGACTTCATGTTTGTGTGTCGACTGACGTCATATTTGTCGACTGACGAAATTACAGACCGGGACATCGGGACACAAATGACGACCGGGACACCGAGACATAGGGAATATAAACGACGACCGGGTCACTCAAAGAGAAAGCGACCGGGACACAAGGAATGTTCGATTAGCAATCACAATCAACAAAGCACCGGGACACAAATGACGACCGGGACACAGGGAATATAAATGACGACCAGGACACTCAAAGAGAAATTACAGACCGGGACACCGGAAAACAAATGACGACCGGGACACTCAAAGAGAAATTACAGACTGGGACACCGGGACACAAATGACGACCGGGACACAGGGAAACAGCAACAACGGGGACGCCGGGGGGCACAGGGGGATATATAAATGACGACGGGGACACAGGGAATGTTCGATTAGCAATCACCATCAACAAAGCTCAAGTGCAATCATTAGAATAATGAGGTATAGATCTGAATACAGATTGTTTTTCCCATGGACAATTATATGTTGCATGTTCAGGAGTCGGTAAACCTGACAATCTATTTATATGCACAGACAATGGGACACCCAAGAATGTTGTATATTCGCAAGTTTTACGTAGTTAAAAATAAATTTATATCTATCTATATTCACAGGTAAATGACAATTAAAAGTTCTAGTTCTCTTTTAAGTGACCAAAAAGGTTGGAGGATAACTAGGCCCCCTCTCACGCTCCTTTTTTCTCAAAATCGTCTGATCAAAATTTTTAGATAACCATTTTGTTCAGCATAGTTGAAAGGCCTAATAACTATACCTTTGAAGATATCATGACCCCCCCCCCCCACAGCTCCTAGGGAAAGGTCTTTAAGTTACAAAATTTGCCAATTGTTCATGTATAGTATTTGTTATTAGGAAGTTTGCATACATTTTTCGGATGAGGGTGGGATTTTCTGCTGGTGGGATTTCCCATGGGGATAATTTTATGGGGAAGGAAATTTCCAGGGGGTGAATTTTTCAAGGGAAATTTTGCACTAGTGAAATTTGCCAGAATTCCTTTACGAAATTCTTCTTTTGTTTTGGTTTCTCTTAGCCAACTCAATTTTACGCGTGGAGATGTTAAGAGTAATTTTCCGGGATAAATTTCCACCAGGATTGAATGGTCTAGAGAATAAATCCGTGTGGAAGAGAAATTTTTCCCTGGTGGTGTAGCCAGATTTCCTGGCATTATTAAAAAAAAAAATCAGGAATTAAATGACGTTTTTTCAACTGAAAGTAAGGAGCAACATTATAACTTAAAACGAACATAAATTATTACGTATACGAGGGGGGTTGCTCCTTCATAACACCTCGCTCTTTAAGCTAAATCTAAATTTTGTCCCAATTCTTTAATAATGACTCCTGAAATAACGACTTTCGTTTAATTGGAACAATAAGAAATTGTTTTAAAGTAATAAAAAACTTTAGTGTAAAGAGCGAGGTGTTGAGAAGGGGGCAACCCCTTTCATATACGTAATAATTTCTATTCGTTGTAATTTTAATGTTGCTCCTTACTTTTAGTTGAAAAAACTGGTTTGTTTATTTTATATTCTAAAAGATTCCATTTTAAAGCTGTGATACTGAATTCGTTCTCAATAGCTCAGCATCTACGTATTAAGTGAGGGTCGAAAAAAACTAATTACCGTTAATTTGTCCAGTCACTAAGTTTTCTTATCTTTAAAGAGTTTTTGTTATATATGTTTGTCCATAATTTTGTAAATTTTATTAGATGCTGCAAAACAAAACCCCGGTGAAATTCCGAAACTGTTAATTCCGGTGAAGTGATGATCTGGTCAATAAAAGACATTGAACATGGCGTTCAGGTTAATCCTCTGCCAAAACCATTCCTCATAATCTGATGTATTTAAAGGCCTAGCGGAGAAGTCACTAAAGAGGAAGTAGTAGCATTAATTCCAAAAATATAATTCAAAGCTATTTCAAGAATTAGTTATTTTTCGGAAGGATTTCTAAGCCTTTTGAATTATTACCCATTCATGTGTGAAAATTCTTTATTAATCAATGAAAACATAACGATGTATTATACGAATTATACAAAAAGAAAAAAAATACAGGTACTCCCATGTCAATTTACTTACAAGAAGTCATGATTCATAATTTGTCACTCTTCTTTCTTGGTCGAGTCAGTGTTCGAGTACAACTGGCAGTGTCGTGGATTCGATCATTTTCCCAGGCTTTTGTTCGCATGGCTAGTCGCATCGACTGGGTTTTCTAAAAAATAATAAAACCATTAGGTTGATAAATAAGGTTTGTTAGTAAAGGTGTAAAGATGTTAAATTATTAAAGTATTTGAAACCAAACAATTTTTTCTTGGTTACAAAGCTTAAAATAAAGTACGAAAAGTATGCAAAGGAACTTCATGCTGTATACCAGTGTGGTCAGAAGCAATCAAATGTTTTACCTTAATTACCACTTCGAATTAACCAGTGCGAATTGAATTCGCACTTCAGAGCGATAAGGTCCAATGGATCTGTGTTGCTCTGTGAGTGATGATGACTGACAACTGTTACATTTTGTGTATACTTCTGACCGTTCTGAGCTACGTGCAACCTATATAATTATCAATGCCACTTTACTGACTAATGGGGTCCAAAAAATAACTAAATTTATTTTCTAACAGATTTTTGTCGAGGGCACAGATAAAAAATTGAAAGTGTGTCTAGAAATCGTTTTAGGCTACACAAAACCTAGGAATAAAAGCTCTGCTTTTGATTACTTTTTATCTACATAATTTCAAGCCTATTAACAGTCATTTTTTTATACTTTGAAGCTTTATACTTTGAAGTCATTTTTTTATACTTTGATCTGAGGTTAAAATTTGATGTTTCTCCTATTTTTAATTCATTTATTTAGAGGTTATGCAAAGTAAAGCTAAACTGCTGATAACAGCAAGCCATCTTGATTTCTCGAATATCTTGGTTTGTACGTTATGAAGTCAAGAATAACGTTAAAGACCAATAAAACGTAAAAGACCAATTAAATTTGAGGAACATATGATATAGTCATATATTTATTACCTGAACATATACTTGATAATTTAGAAAAAATACCCCAATGCATGAGCAAGAATAAGGCCACCAGGGATCTAACACTATTAGTGACAAACAATCATGAGAATAGAAAAGCACACCTAAAAAAAACCGGTTTTGACAGCTGTAAAAATAAGCAAATTTTTGGTTGTGGTATGTAGGAAAAACATATGGTGTTTCAAAACATAAACACCAAACATATGGTGTTTGTTGTCTATTATAAAACATATGGTGTTTGTTGTCTATTATAGACAACAAATGGTGCTGTCTAAATGGTGTTGTCAAAATGGTGGACAACACATGGTGTTTCACCAAAACATATGGTGTTTGTTGTCTATTATAAACTGATACGTCTAAAGGAGCAATCTCAGCTTCATAGTAATCACACTAAAATCTCCAAAGCAATAGAAAAACTTGAAATTTAATTTTACTAGTGACTTTAATACTGGAAGCTATTGATCTGACGCTACATTTAATCCAATAGGGGGGGGGGGGCTATTGTGTTCCTCAAACCCAAGAATGGGGGAAATCGACCTACTGATAGTGGTAGAAGCTTTTTCAAAATTAATTCTCTATAATATGAAATTTTAAGTATGATAAGTCATCGACAGTTGGTACATACATTATCTGACATGAAATAATACATACATTATAGTACTTGCGCTCAATGTCTGGATACGGTTACAATAAACCATTTCAAAGGCCTAACGGGAATCGACATTACGTAATTTCACACCTAGAATGATAATGCAATCTCTTTTTCCGATAAATGGGCTTGTTTTAACGATTAGAACCCAAAGTCTAAAATATTTGTTATAATCGTTTCTTTTTTTACCATTTCTTCAACTTCAACCAACTTTAACTAAATATGCTATTTCGTTGACTTTAAGCAATATGTAAATGATATTCAACATTCTTGTATGCCTAAATGACTTGTGTTTTAATTCTCCTTTTAATTTACTTTGATTCACCTTCTATATCACCCTACTTTTATTTTCCTTTTCAGTTTTATTGGGCTTTCGATTAAAAAAAAGAATAATTCCTACCTATATCATAAATAAAAAGGAAAATAAGAGAGAAAAAGAGAAAAGATAAAGAAAAAAAGAAAACACACAAAAAAAGACGAATAGTTTCTGAAATAAAGAACCAGTGTTGTATCGATGATAATGTTAATAACATTGTCCAGACAGACCTCAAGACTTAATCGTTTGCTCTATTTACTTGACAAAAAAAAAAATAAATAAAAAAAAAAAATACATATATAAACAACGCTTGAATGTCCCCTTTTAGCGAGGGTTTTTCCATGGTTGAGGTAGATGTCAAGAACTTTGCTAGAGAAAGGAGCAAGATTGCAGCAAAACCTATTTTTATTGTATTTCCAATGAAATTCTGTGTCTGGACCTCAAAGTTCTAATTAAATTAGGGTTTATGCATTTCAGGAACCATTATAACGTGTTTCTCCCTTACTTACCCTTTAAGTTATAACTAATAGAAGTTTGAGAGCATTAAATTTAGTTCTTTCGTTTAACTTTATGGTCAGAGCGTTTTCATTTCTTAGTTTTAAAGCTTGGCTACAATCTTCCTTCTGCATGGGTTGTCCATGATTTTACTTGAAAACCCAACATAAAAAATTACCTTCAGGGCCAAGTTTTACTTCATGTCCACTGGAGACGATTATTTAGCCAGGAACATCGACAGATTTCCTTATAGTATAAGTCGTTGCTGCTACATCTAAAGGTCGGATCTGGCATTTTCGCACTTCTGAAGTAATTGCCAAAACCTGTCCTCAATTGAGGGATCAGCAGGCTGATATAGAGAGAACCAAAGTGTGATTACACATACATTCCCCTTCTGACCCTCCCATTAAGAGTAGCTAGTAGACAGTTTTTGGCAATCATTTCAGAAGTTTGAAAATGTCGGATACAACCTTTAGGCAAAGCAGCGACGAAGTTATGTGGGCTTAAACTAGATGAAACGGGGTAAACAAAATAGCAAAAAAAGAGATTACAACAGTCATTCCTGAGCTCTAGACTACGCTTGACAACAACATCTGAAAAGATTTATCAGTTCACATCTAGTACAGCTGATACTGTGTAAAATATGAACTTACCAATTTGCCTGCAGGCTTCTTATCAACTTTTTCCAGTGATAATTTTTCTTTGTGTTTTGTCACTCTTTCGAGGCGTAGTCTAAAAATATAGAAAAAAATTATCAGAACACCGACAAAATTGATAATCGAAAGAAACATTCTCTTTCCTTTGTTTTTGGTATTACGTTATAGCTGAATCTTAAAAACGGGATATATGACTCTAAACGGGATATAGAACTTCTTAAACAATGTATCGAAGTTATTTTCCAACTAAACCAGAAATTTTGTTTTTAGCTACAAATCATGACCCTATAGAACATCAGCATTAGAAATGTAGTGGCTAAAGAGTTAGCTACTGATAAAGACCCTACAGGTAGTAGATGCTTTTTAAATTGAAACGTTTTTAAAGAGATGAAAATATAACACCATAACGGATTCATGATGAAAATCTCTTTAAATAAGTATAAACATAAAACAATCATTAACGACACAATCCCACCTTAACCGTGTTTAACCTTACCCAAACCATCCCATTCTAACATCTTTCTCAATCGGTCTAAAGAGACGACTATCAAGATCATAGGTAAGATAAACCCACAACATATATTTGAGCCACCCCATAAAGGATTCCACTACAGAATTGAAAATTTCACGAGAGAAAAATTTACATAGTAGAAACGCCAGACCCTCCAATTATAAATCCACTCTTATTTAAATGCATTAACTAACATTAATAGCATCTACCGTTAGCTCTTTGACCAAAGGCTATGCAGAAGGGCGGCTCAAAAGCTTTCTAGGTATGGCTGACATAGCAATTGACGATACCAGCCACCTGGTTTTGATAGATCTATCTGGAGAAAGTAACTAAGTACTCCACCACGTCTATAAGCCGTCAGAAGCCACAAAACAATCCTTCCTCTTTGTTTTTTTTTATATTTCTGCAATTTTGTTTTTCCTAGTTATACTATTTCTAGGATCTTTTGTCCTTATAGATACCATTTAAATTTTAAAGTAAAAAAAAAAGGTGATTTTTGGACTCTTTCCAAAAGTTCAAAGGTTCAAAGTTTACGCTTTTTTTTTTAATAAATCAACTTGACAAGGTGTTCTTTTAGTGATTCTTTCTCCCTACTGATTTTCAGTGATTCTCTAGTGTTTTTTTTTCCTTCTTCGGTCAATAGCAGGACCCGCTCGCTAGTAGCAGGAAATAAACTGTGATAAACATTAGATCAACAGAAAATAACTCTTAATTAACGCCGAAAAGCGTATTCGGAAAATGATGTAAAGACTTGAAAAAAACAAATTTGCTAAGAAATCATTTTAATAAATTTTGCTATAATGTGTATTTGACAAAACTGAAATACCCAAAAGGTTGAGTAAAGAGTCCAGAAAACTACTTAAAATAATGCATAAAAGGGCAGTGCACATTACTCTTATACCAGATAGAATAGTCTCTAAATATGCCACAGAATACTAGAACTCCAAACAAGGAGCTTCCGCCAAATTCAGTTATTCAATCAACACTTTTGGATACAAAAACTTTAGGTAGAAGATTAACCTCTCTTGAATATATAATAACACGGGGATATCATAGGGAATTTATGGTAGGCACACCACTTGCCTGGGTAGAGAATTTAAAGTGCCGAAACCCTATAGGCAAGTGTGTATTCTCCTGATGAGCCCTTGTGTTGGGTTGTTGCCTCTGGATTATTTGTATGACGTCTTATACTTATTGACGACATGACTGCCTGTCCATGGATTATTCTTTATGGTTGATTGTGTATGGCTATGCTGTGTTGACCTATGTGATTGTATGGATGAGTAGGGTAAAGGCCTCATTCAAGTGCTGATCTATATTAATCACTAATGTAGGAAAACAGTCTTCCTTTTCTCCTTCTGTCTTTTTTTTTAATGTGTTTGTGCTGTTGCATTGGTGATTTCTCTTTTCATTATATATATATATATATATATATATATATATATATATATTATATATATATATATATATATATATATATATATATATATATATATATATATATATATATATATATATATATATATTATATATATATATATATATATATATATATATATATATATATATATATATATATATATATATATATATATATATATATATATATATGTGTGTGTATTGCAGTAAAACAGTTACTTTGGCATACAATTTCTTTATCGGTGAATG
Source organism: Artemia franciscana (assembly GCF_032884065.1). Lineage (NCBI taxonomy): Eukaryota > Metazoa > Arthropoda > Branchiopoda > Anostraca > Artemiidae > Artemia > Artemia franciscana. Next base: position 21,889,732 of record NC_088870.1, read on the forward strand.
CAAAATGCACTGCTATAGAGACTGTGGTACGACAGACTGTTCGACAGAAAAGAGAAGAGAGTTACAAAATTTTACTTTTTTGTACTTTTACTTAAAAACCGTTTTTGTCAAAAAAAGCACGGTTTTGAGGAGCTCAAGTTACTGCTCTATGGTTACGAAAGTGTTTAACATAATGCAACTCAGGTACGTGTACATCATCCAAAATATGCTTATTTACTATCCACTTACACGTTTTCCAATACTTTTAACATAATTTGCCTGTGATTTTCCTTCCTGATGCCTCTTCCCCCGGTCCAAAACAAATCAAGGTCTATATGCTTTAAAGAGCAAGATAAATTTGGGTATTCTGCTCTAGATCATTTCACCCTTAAATTATGGATATACAGTCCCAATTCTTTTTTTTTCATATCTAAAAGAAAATTAATTTTGTCGTTTGATAAAATACTTGTGCATTTTCTTGCCAAGTTTAGACATCGCTTCAAATAATCTGAAAGAAAAAATGAATATTGAAACAAGAGAAAAACTTCCCCATAGAAAAATATTTGAATAGGAATTACCAGCGGGACACAAATTTGCGGGAGCCAAAAAGCGAGGAAATTATTAAATAATTTCTGACGGTAAACACCCCTTTTCTGAATGTGCGTAGGTGGAATTAAGAGAGCAGCTTGCGTCACCCAAGCGCATTAATTTTGTTTATTGACATGACAAATTTTTAATGAGAGTGGTTAGTACACCCAAAGAACCTTTTTGGGAAGTCAGGTCTTTAACTATTTAATGGAAAATACTTGAAAGCTAGAAGAAAGATAAACAATTAACAGCACCGTCCATTTAATTTTAGGTGATATTGAAGCGAGGGCAGACAATGAATTAGCTACTTCTTGCATTTAGTTTAAGATACAGTAAATGCATAAAAAAAGGATATAAAATATCCCATGAACGATTTTTTTTTTATATTTACATTGCCGAGACTGATTTTAATGAACCGGTATATATATATATATATATATATATATATATATATATATATATATATATATATATATATATATATAGATATATATATATACCTCATTACCCAAGCCGTTATTAATATATTGGAGATTCACTATTTCAACGACCTGGATAAGGATAGTGTCTTTCAACCTACCTCTCTTCATTTCCAAGGAATAATTTGAAACTTAATTGCCCCCCCCCAAACATTTCCCGAAAGTTGCAACGTGATCAAAGTGAAAGACTGAAAGTTTTCAGCAAATGATATCTAAATACTTTTATACTAAAATTCATCATTGAACGATGATGAAATAACTTGGAGTCATTGTCCCTGGGACAGTGGGGTATTTTTTTTACTCTGGAAGCATACTTATTAGACTTTCAGCGTTTTGGAATAAAATAACTGTTTCAATGTTTGGTTTTGATATCAAAGAACTTCTTGGGGAATAGCGCAAAAGGACACACCGAGGAGGCTAGCATCCGTACGTTCAATTCCTAATTAAAAGAGCACCCTTTCTACGTTTCTATGAGCACTCTTTCATGAAAACTTACCGAGAAATACACTTTTTGGCCCTTCGACGGGCCTGTTTAGGAGGAAAATAATATTATTCTTTCAACTATTCCTTCTGCATTAGGGCTCCCTTAGCCCAAGGACTTGATAATTATAAATTTCAGGCTTATAAGGTAAAACTGTGTTCCTTTTTCGATCCCCTTTTTGGGGGGAGGGCCATATTACAGGAAATTTGTTAGGTATACAAGTTCCTTTTTGCCCAAGGACTTAGATCTGATAGATCATAGATCTGGCCATAGAACTAAGGCATTAGGCGAGGGGCTTGGGTGCAGTTAACTAAGAAACAACTCTGAAAATCCTATAAATAATAGTTATCTGAATGTAATGAAGGACAAATTTTGTTACTATAATGTTTAGTTTAAAATGGAGGATGAACTAAACTGTAGGCATAGCTAGTCTAGAAGTGAATCTCAATACCTAATTTTGGTGGCTTTGATATTTTTCCTAATTTGTTTAGGCTACTTATTTTGGTAAAAATGCAATTTATGGCTTCTTCTGACGGAAACAATCTTTTATTTTAAGAATAAAAATTCTTACTTTATTGCGTGCAGAGAATTTCTGTTCATTGAATTTAAAGAGCCACTTCAAGTTTAACTGTTTCCCAGTTTACCTAAGCCTTCTCCCTATGCCTAGATTTTACGCAGATGTTTGCTGGTTTCGTTTTTTTGTATTGTTTCCAAGAATATTTTCTCACTAACAAGAGGTTCACAATGCCAAATAATTTTCGTTTGAAATAAAAATCAAAATCAGCAAATCTTTAAGTATAGCCTGGGCCTATCTCAAGGCATAATGAAGAGGGGGATGATATGCTATTAAACTGAAAGTGATACTAAAAATTCACTAAATACAAATTTGGGAATGAAATAAAGCAGATTTCGGTAATGTAATGTGCAATCTTTAAGAGCCCTAGCCACATTTGGTCCTCTTTTCTACTTCACGGTACCAATTTGTCTTACATAGCCTACGCTGACGATTTTCTTCTTCTCAGCAAATCGACAGGTGAGTTACAAGATAGCCTGAATAAAAGACAATAAAATGATTTGCTATATATATGACTTTCTGTCAATATTGATGCGAGTTTCTAACATCCAAATTAGGAAGAAGTGAGAATATATGACCCTTAGAAATCATCCAGTTCCTTCACTCTTTGACTTGCAACATCTTGGCATAATGATTGCAGAAATAATCGGCAAAACCAAGCAAATCACTGTGAAGGAAACAAGTGCCTCCATTATATATGCATATGGGACTGATGTACCAAATCGAAGGGGGTGTGTACTCCAGGAAGTCACTTGCTACTGTTTATTTATCGTTCATTGCACCAAACGCACATTATTTACCTCGCTGATGCGTCTACTCTACTAGAAAGGAGGTACTTCAATAAAATCAAGAAGTGCTACTCGACATCGAAATTTCTATCTATTAAAAAAAAAAAAAAAAAAAAAAAAAAAAAAAAAAAAAAAAAAAAAAAAAAAACGAACCCAACAAAACAGTGGCTAAGAATTCGTGAGAAGTCTGGGGCAAAAGTGACGCTGAACAGATGATCTTTTATTCTTTTGACAATTAAAATATTTCTTTTTCTAATTGTGTTCATTTTTTTTCTTCTTCGTTTTTTTTTTTGGGGGGGGGGGAGATTCACCATAATGTTAGTTGATGTGTTATTAAATCATTTTTTTGTTATTATTATACTTAAAATCCTTGAAGCTTTTTCAAGGCTTTAAAGAAATTATGTTTACATAACTAAAATACACACTACCTGCTCCATAGAGTCTTTGCCAATAAAAAGCCATATAAACGATGTTTGCTGTTCTAAGTATATCTATAAGAGAACTTACCTTTCTTGCATAATCTTGTTCTTTTCCCTGGTCCAAATGGCTTTGAAATCATTACAAAATGGTGACCAAATGCAGAAAAAATCTTTGGGGTCCAATTCCCCATTTTTGGCAGGATAAGTATAATATTTGGTTACAGAGTAAAGACTATCTCTGCATTTTAAAAGGTGTTCTTCCGTGGAAGAAACCGTCGTTTGAGCTGAAACAAAAAGAAGAGTAAAAATAAACATTTTGAAGAGCAAAAGAAAAAAAAAGAAAAAGGACATGACAAACGTGATTTTTTCAGCTACGAAGTTTTTTTCATGATTTTATCATGCATGATATTTTACATAAAGTTTCCTAGTTTTTTGGGTTTTATTTGAATAGGAGCCACCCTCCAGATATAGGACCAAAGAAAAATTTCAACATACATGCCAGAAAACACAGATCTATTAATTTCCTTCACTAACCAAAAAACTATAATTAATTAATGTCTAACTTTGTCTATAGAAAAACAAAAGTTGATTTTCGTTTAAAGAAATATTCAGCAGATGCGAGTGTGACAAAACACGGTTAAAATGGGCGTAAAAAAAATCCCTTCAGACGAATCATACATCCGGCCAAAGGTGTGACAAAGAAAATTTCTAAACTAGGGTTGTTCCGCATACACAAAATTTACGCCAAAACTTCCTTGTAATACCATCTTGTAATGTCTTTTCAACGCATTCTCTCTGTCTTATTTTCTGTAGCTGACCTATTTCTATAAGGTCATGTCTATATTTTTTATAGCTTTTTTTTCTATATGCTATTTTATCTACATTTACTTAGATTCTATATTTTAATTAAAAATTAACCTTACGTATGAGTTTCAGAAAAACATTAAAATTGTCCTATTTCGAGAACAACTTGCGAAATTCTTTTGCCATCTCACAACTTGACATTAAATGCATTTCCTTAAAAGTATAACACACATTAGATTCACTTACACTTTCCAGAATCAATGGTAAACAAAAGCTAAATTTGAAATGTTTCACTCTTTCTATTTTCAGCGAGTCTTTCGAAATGTCGGATAACATTTGGATGGTTTTACAGTTAATAAAAATGATGGTCTGTTTTTACTGTATTTTTTCCTTTTTGCCGGATTTTTGCTAAATTTGACCTCGTTTTTTATGACCAGTCAAAGTACTGATCTCGTGTAATTTTTTTCACGCAGTCTGTAAGTATACCTATGTTTCAATTAAGCAGTTGTACACAAAGTGAATTTCTTTCAGCAAAGAATTTTTAGAAAACTAGGCACATAACAGCTTAATATATTAAGATAATGAGCAAAACTTAAAAAGAAACCATCATTACAAGTTATCTAGTTCAAAAGCAAAAAGTAAACATGGAGACATACGGGGGGGGGGGGAATTTGTAGAGAAAAAAAGAATGGAAAAAGAAATTTTTAGATTAAAACTGTTCAAATCTCCTTGAGAGATCCCTTACCCCAATCTTAGGAGGATTCTAATAGAGATTAATTGTTTACCACACCCACAAATTTTGGGACTATGGAGGAGTGTTCTTACTAGAGTAAGTCTTCTTCCTGGAGGAGTGAAGACCCTGGAGTTAAACGCGGCAACCAAGAAACAGATAAATTACACAACAGACATCAAGTTAAAATTTTTGCTTGGGAAGTAATTTAAACAAATTTACGGACGATCCCTCAAACCCATCCACCCTCTCTCTTCAACTTCTGGGTATTTATGCAACTATTAATTTACATAAAGTGCCACATCTCTTAATATTTACGTTCATATAGTGCAATACTGTTTTTCTTCGTTCAAACCACGACAGGGTCTTACCTTTTCCAAAAAAGCCTTCCATAATATCCTTGAAAGGTTGCAACCGGCATTTGCTTGATGAAGCTATCACTTTCTTCGCTCGAAGATCACACGCTTTAAAGGAAAAGGAAATATTATAGTGAAATAACTTAGTACATATCAGTGAATATGTTAGCACATAGCTTGCTGATTCCCTGAATAAAAAAAAACCTTAGAAAAAACACTTTAAACACAACGTTGTTTGGGGCTGCATATCCCCCAGGAGCAGTTCCAGCAGGAACTGAATCCGTTCCTCTACAACAGCTATTACCCCAATATTTGGTGTTGATATATAGTGACATAACTTAGTACATATCAGAGAATATGTTAGCACATAGCTTGCTGATTCCCTGAATTTAAAAAAAAATCACTTTAAACACAACGTTGCTGGGGGCTGCATATCTACCTGAATCCGTTCCTCTACGGCAGCTATTACCCCAATATTTGGTGTTGATTTATTCAAGAGAATGTACGAATTTGGCTCTCCGCACATGAATAATTGAAACGAAATCTGCATATTAATTTATTTTTTTGGCTAAATGGCTTGTAACTTACGAATTAACTTACGCAACGAACTTCAATATTCGTATGTGTTTACTACGTGTGTGAGGGGTTCACCCCCTCGTCAATACCTCGCTCTTTACACTAAAGCTTAAATTTTGTCCCAATTCCTTAAGAATGACCCCTGAATCACAGAGGCCGTAGATTAAATAGTTGAAATTACTAAAAACACTTTAGCGTAAAGAGCGAGGTATTAGGAGGAGATTTACCCTTCATATGCGTAATAATTTTTGTTCGTTTTAAGTTTTAATGCTGCTCCTTACTTTCAGTTGAAAAAACTTTTCATATGTATATTTTCGTTTTTTTTTTTTAATGCTAAAAAATCCTGTGTAACCTTCATGGAAATTCTCTTCCCCCCTGACAAATTTCTCCATGGAAAGTTCCCCCCACATAACCCTCTCCCCTCGAACCCTCCCCCAACCATAAAAATCGCCCTTAAAACGTCTAGACACTTCCGAATAACCATTACTATATGTAAACACTGGTCAAAGTTTGTAACTTGCAGCCCCTCCCACGGGGACTGTGAGGGAGTGAGTCGTCCCCAAAGACATAGTTATTAAGCTTTCCGACTATGCTGAATAAAATGGCTATCTCAGAATTTTGATCCGGTGACTTTGGGAAAAATGAGCGTGGCAGGGGGCCTAGGTGCCCTCCTATTTTTTGGTCACTTAAAAAGGGCACTAGAGCTTTTAATTTCCGTTATAATGAGTCCTCTCATGACATTCTAGGACCATTGGTTCGAAAAGATGACCCCTGGAAAAACAAACAAAAAAAGACAAATAAACACGCATCTGTGATCTGACTTGTGGCAGAAAATACAAAATTCTACATTTTTGTAGATAGGAGCTTGAAACGTCTATAGTAGGGTTCTCTGATACGCTGAATCTGACGGTGTGACTTTCGTTAAGATTCTATCACTTTTAAGGATGTTTCCTCCTATTTTCTAAAATACGGCAAATTTTCTCAGGTTCATAACTTTTGATAGGTCAAACTAAACTTGATGAAACTTATATATTTAAAATCAGCATTAAAATGTGATTCTTGGGATGTAACTATTGTTATGAAAATTCAGTTTTTAGAGTTTTGGTTACTATTGAGCAGGGTCGCTCTTTATTACAGTTCGTTACCACGAACTGTTTGATAGACATTAAACTGCCATCTAGCATTTAACAATGTCTCAAAAGTCCAGAAGAAGAAGGAAAAGATCAAGATATGTGCTACCCCAATCTACGATACAAGTCCTTTTTTAGGGAGGAGGGTCAAATATTGTTTTTAATTACCTTGGTACAATTTTGAAAAGATCAATTTGTTGAAAAGTGCAGCGTATACACTCTCTTCAGAATTCAAAAGAAAAATACAACAATATAACAAGCATTATTGGAAGTAAAACACTCTAAGATAAGATCTTGGGAACAGATGACTTTGAAACAGTAGTTTAAAAGTTTACTGACCAAAAGAGCGATTTAGTACATATCGCGAAACTTGCTTTTTGACAGATGTCATCTGACCTCCAAGACTAGTTTATAGATATGTAGGTTGTTTTGAGAAAGCATGTGGGTAAGTTGAGTTATTGGATCTAAAAATAGGGGGGGATTTGAGTTATAGGGGGGGGGGGATTGGGGAGCTTTTTTTATTGGCTTATGGGTGAAAGAACAGTAGGAAGAACAACGTATGTGTAAGTTTCTATCCATCTTTTGGAGCTCAAATAAATTCTTCAATATTTGTTATAACTGTTCTTTTATACGAAGTCGCGCCTTCATTGGAAGCACGTTAAGCTTAAGATGTAACTTCATTCTTCAACCAAAATTATTTCTATAAATACAATTTAAGAAGCATATAAATTAGAAATCTTGCTAAACGTTTACCTACGACTGTTTACCTACGACTTTGTTCACCTACGACTTTGAGAAACATGGATAATTTTCGTGAATTTCGGTGGGAATTAAAGCTATTTTGCCTTAATATTTATGGTTTTGATAGTTGAGTGGACCTCAAGTGGAGCCAAGATGTTGGTTTTGTTTTAGGCGATACTGGTCAAGTGGTTTTAGTTTCTTTTTGTTTTGTCTTTTTTGAAGTGTAATTCCGTATCGATTGAAATGTAGAGTAATTGAATTATTTGTTTATTCTTCTTTTCTTTTCTTTTTTCTTTTCCTTTTCTTTTCTTTTCTTCTTTATTTTATTCTCCTTTTTCGTATTGTTTTTATTTGTATGTGTATTGGGGTTGTAAGCCCAAACAAGCTTTGCTTCGGGCCATTTGCTTGTTTTCTCTATAAAAAAAAAAAATCTCTCAAAAATAACTATCCCTTTTGATTAATAATATAAATAAAGCTTCAAAATAATTTAACTTTTCAATAAACCTTTTGATCTTTTTTTAAACTTGAGTTACGTCTTATCTTCAGATTAGCAGAGCAACATGCTTTTACTTTGGTGTAAGATTGGCATCTTAGAGATCATGCCAATATAAGTCGGACCATTTTGACCAGATTCTGGGTATAAGCATCTTACACGGCAGCTAGTGAAATACATTAATCGAACACTTTAAGATGACTGAAGAGTTAATAATAAATGCATTATTCAACATTTATTTATTTAAGATTCCCTGCAGCAACTCAAAAGGTGACATATCCCATGACATATTTTTTACAACAAAGCGGAAAATTGACAACCAAGTTTCGTTTTAGCGTTCAGTCATTTGCAACACAGGAATGCATCGGCAACTATGCTTTTAATTTTCCTGTCAGGAAATTCTCATCCTCGATGAATGGCGGACCTCGAGACAAACATAGCAACCATGAAACAGACCCTTTATGATAATATGATAGCCTAAAAGGTTTTGTGCTGCTGCAGGGAGTTGTTTCTACCATTAAAGAAAGACAAATTAGCTGTAAGTGTTCTGTGAAGCAGAAAAAAAAGTAAATAGATTGAGCAAGGCGACTAAGCGAGCTTAAGATCAAGAATAGAGTATGAAAATCAGTTTTTCAAAATATGTGCTTATGAAATAAGTTCTCTTAAATATACTCTGAAAACCAATAATACCCAACTAAATACGCCATGTGTAGTGTTGTTTATTGAGCCCCCTACATTGGAAAACAGATACTGAAAGTATGACTCCATGGTTTATCATATAGTTTTGTATATATCATATGAAGAAAGTTTAACATAGTTAACCTCTTCCTAAGGAGCAGACAACAACTTTCCTATATCTTACAAGAAAATTGAACACCAAATACTCGAAGCAAAACATCTCTGATGTCGTTCCAAGTACTTACACTTTGTTTGCTATTATGTTAAATTTTCAAAATGAAAACGATTTTTTTTTTTTTTGAACTAAATTAAACAAAATTATTTTTATTTGAAAATTTTTGGTACTTTTAAATAAATGTGAGTAATTCTGATTTTAAAAAATTCAACAAATATGTATGGTATGTAAAATTGGAAAAAAAAGACAAAAAAAATATTTTACGGAAATCTTGTGCTAAATATAAGAGAACGAGCCCAAAACTCGAACTAAAAAAGTATCTCTAAAAAAGATTGAAACTTCCATTTATATCTGCAATGATTCTAAAAAACGGAAAACTGTGTCTCATATGACACAAATGATGATTCATTTGACAGTTGCAATTCACCACAATAGAAAAAAAAAGGAATTACAGTTCAATGTGGGTCTTTAAAAGATCAGTGAGCAATTATCTTAGATATATTTGATTGATTTTTTGCTTCTTGTTTCTCCAGCTCAGTCTTTTTTTTCTCTCTTTCAGTTCAATCTACTGAATGAAATATAATTTCAATGTTTGCTAAATAATTGATTTTTGTGCTACCATTGCGAGCTTGTTTTGCAATTTTTCTCATGTGTAATTTTTTTGTGTAATCATTACCCTTATTTGCTTTACCCTACGTTACAGGCCGTCGAGACTTTCGTTGGGGAAGCTATAAGAGTTTTTTTTCTTTTTTTAAGAAATGATTCTTAAATCTTGCACCAAGATACACACTATATTCATGAAAACCAAAAATTTCTCAATAGCAACTATAATGCTCCTGATACTGAAAGATAAAAGATACATAGCTTGAAAAAAAAAACTCTACCTCGAATCAGAGCCGTATCCGTAGGGGTTTACCAGGATTTCAGCTCCCCCTGGACAAAACTACTGGATACGTCCTTGACCTCGGTCATTGAAAATAAAATAAAAAATCCAATGCTTTTATTGCAAGTCATACAACGCCATCTACCCTATATATACGAATATCAAACTAGATACAGGTATTAAACGTCAGGAATTCGCCAAAACTTAGCTCAGCAATCCAACTCAAGGACACCATCGGTTGTTGCATGGAAGAAATGTTTGTAACTCCAGATACGAAATTATGAACAGTATTATAATGTGTTAGATTCAATTGTTTTAGAATTTAAAACTGTCACATTTAAATTTGTGGTAATTATTGTGCTTCTAATACTATCTATTTTTTCAGCTTGATAGATTCGTACAAATATAAATGGGAGTTACCCAAAAGTAAACTACAATCACACCGAGAAGAAAGGTCCCTGCCCTTTTCTTGATCCACCAGCAACATTATACTTAACGATTCTCAAATTACAAAAAATGACTTTCCTCCTACGATATTGACGGGATTTATTCGTAATATTATTAAAAAGGAAAAAGGCACCTTACCATCTAGCTCCTTTCTAAGTTGCTTTAAGTCCTTATCTACATCTTCAAACTTTATTAAAGCAGCTTTATCAATATCACCGGGTTCTGGCAGGGGATTTGGGGCTTCAGGATTCTGGCCAAATTTCTAAAATGAAGGTAAAGAAAAGTCCGAGTTCCTCTAGTACGCTTAAAGCTATACAAATAAGTGAACAAAGTTTTTTTTTTTTCATTTTTATTTTTTTGTGCAATTTTCTTGGGATTTTTTAGCTTTTTAGCTTAGTTTTCTTCCTTTTTTTTTCATTGACAAGGGTTCTCGGACGTGAAACCAAAACGTTTGGGCATTTTTCAGTTTATTTCCACTGCCATAATCAAAAGTGTCCCTTACTTATTTTTATTCTAGTTTATTTATACATGGTAAAATGACCCAAGAAATTATTAAAAACCAATAAAAGTCTCAGGAGAGTTTTAACAGATCAACGGGAGCTAGCTCAACAGTTTTCTGCGATAATAAGTAGACTCAGAAACTAACTCATAAGCTAACATTTGATAAATTTAACTAGCAAATTAAGAACTGTTCTAGTTACCTACGGTTGGGTACACGGGAGTTAGCAACCCTACCCACAGACTATGAGCAAAAAGGAAGCCGCATCGTTCTGACTGTTAACAATTTTTGACGGTTACTACCACCCCATTTGCAGTAAATAAGCAAAATTTTATTGGCTAGTTCTGATATACTGGAGCTCCCAGACAACAGTGCCTACTGTACAGGATTCAAACAGCTGATGGTACAGCCAGCAGCTACTTGGATTCGAAAGAAAAGTTCCTTTCTTTTTATGATTAGTTTGGCCAAATTTAAGGAAATATACATAATTTAAACAAATTAGAAAGCTTTCCAGAAACCTTTCATCAAGAAAATAATCGTCCACTAATAATAAAGCCTTCAAGTAAAGTCTAACTACTAAAGCCTTTCTTTTATTCCCCATTCCCCCTCGTGCATTATTCTTTAAAATTATTTTATAATCAAGATCTTTGTCTACCACGGGGATATGCTCAACATATCTATGTCGCTGTTTTGCAACTACCGACTTTTCAATTTTTTTTACTTTCTTTAGAAATTTGTCGTAACATACATATTCATGCAGCTTTTCGAACTTAGTCAGAACAGAACATGAAGACAATGCCTAGCAGAGTTCCTTTCAATTTGCGGTTTCACACCCAAATTTGGGCTGTACTTTAGTTTTAAACTAGGTTTCCATACTTTTGTAGTTTACAGTTAATAATAATCCAAATAAAATGTGTATTGAGCAGGTTTAGGGCTGACTTAAATTTCGTTTTGGCTTTACCGGACAGTATAATTAACGGTGGAGGGAGGGAGAATGGGTATAAAATTATACTGTTTACTGATGCAGCGTATCAACGAACATGGTGAAGGTTAAGTTTTGGATCATTGAATTAAACTCTTCGCTAAAATTACATAGGAAAGGTTAAGTTAAAATACAAAAATGGCAACTTCTACACATAGGAGATGAACGCCTTGAAACTATTTGCCCCCCCCCCATCCACCCAACAACTGTTAGAAGGCCCTCTAATTAAGAAGAGTTAAAGGGACAAGACGGCACAAAGTTAAGATAAACCGGTAAATAAATTTGTCTAAAGCAGATCTTTTCCTGAAGAGCCAATCTCCTCCCTCTTCCCCCCAGAAAAGAAGGATAATCCAAGAGGCTACGCCGTATTCACCTGTGGTGATAGTGTTTAAAATGATTGCCACCAATTTCTATAAATAATAAATCTTTGTTTGCCAGCCGTTATTGATGCCTTGCTCCCCTGTATATTATTCCAACCCAATTTAGAAAACCTTCTAAAATGAAAATTTAGGCAATTCCTTCTGAAAAACAGGGAAATTTTTCAACAACAAAAAAGTCTCAAGGAATGTTGATAGATTCTAATATTTGTATTTCCACTTTTTTTATGATTTCTAAATTGATACAATCAAAAAGATTAAATAGCATAACGCATTCTAAAACTGACGTACGAATAGGACGCAGCACAATTTTATAAAGAATTTAAAGCTGAAAGGAGCTATTCCAAAATATATTAGAAAAGTGTCTAGAAAATAGAGTGCTTCACACATTTCCCTGAAAAAGGATGAATTTCACCCCATACGAGCCAAAGGAGTACAGTTCAATTCCCACACTTACTAAAATCCCTTATACAACTGAATATACCTGCATATACGTTGACACAACAAAGTGCAGAAGCGTGGAAGCATTATCACGACTTTTCACATCCTTTAACTTTGGCAGAATATCAAGTGAGAAACCGTCAGCTTGGCCACGCTGAACGTTTCCACCATTCATGTAATTTCCCAGGGCCAAAATTATACCAAGGACACGTTTAACACCTTCGGAAGTGAATAAGATCTGCAATAAAGAATATAATGAAAAAGAGGTGCAGAATAAAATTAAAATCTCAGGGCGGAAAAAGAAATACTTCCATTGCATATTTTATCGTGCTAAAGCATAAGATAATCTTTACGAGACGTTATTGTACTTTAACGCATTGAAAAACTTTCAATAAAGATACCCAATAGGTAAGTAATAAGAACGTGAGAGCCTGAGCACCTAGATGACAAAACAAGTTCATTGTTATTACAGTACAATAGTGTTACCAGCTGCCTGGTCTAAATTTATGCCGCCTAAACGTGAAAATGCGCCATAAGTTCCATATTTCTAGTGAAAATGCGCAGAATGAACAATCCCCCCCTCAAAAATGCGCTGATTCGAAAAATTCAATGCGCAATCGCCTCAACAAAGTGCCAAAATGGCGTAAATACACCCCCCATCTGACCACTCTGATGTAGTATTTTATAACCCAATGTTTTCTATTTATGCTTAGAGGAAGAAAAATGTTTCAGACACTTTAATAAAATATGCATTGGTTATCTCGAAAGAAGAACTGCCACTTAATACCCACTGAATTACAATAAATCTCTGTTCTGTATACAGATACACCCATGTGAAATATCCATTAGCATCCATATAGAAGAAAGGAATTAGAACATGGTATTTAATTGAATTTGGAAGATGCATATGCTGTATTAACTTGTCAAAGCAGTTGCCAAATACAACTAGACAGATAAAAAATGGCACCATAACTCTACAGTTAGCTTAGGGATAAAAAACGTCAATGATACCAAGTTAACAGACACAAGTCACACTGTTCAGAAAAAATCTAATGAGTGATTAGAGGAAACTTATTTTTATCAGGCGCATACGCAATGATGTGTTTCGGGGATAAATCTCCTTTAACATTTTGAACATAAGTAACTTACAGAGGCGGAGAAAACTCAAGGATTTCAGGATTTGATATTTGACCTGATTCCTAAAAGCTTGACTCACCTGGTGCGACCACTTACTTTAAAATATCAAAAAATGCTTGTCAGTAAACCGTTAACCATAGTTAGATTCTAGAAATATAGATTTCCATCTATCGTTATTAAAAATATACCGACGATATTGTATGCTTTTTCCTCCACTGGACAAAATAAAAAATATTGTAGACATACAGGAACGGGCACAGTATTTACTAGGGATAAACTTCCCACTTGAGAGTCTTACAAAGCCCAATTTTAGGTATAATTTTTAAAATATCCTTATTCGTTGAGTGTGCACTTAAAGCTTGAAGTTAACTAAAAACAAAATTCGATTATCTGGCTTAGATCATTGAATCGACATGAGTCGACATCTAGGTATAACTACTGCGATTTCTATAAGTTTCTGGCTGCCTCTTGTAAAAAAAATAGATAAATAATCCCCTAATTGTAGTTTCCCCCTTGACAAAATGTAAACGATACAGGGTCCATGATACTATGTGCTTTTGTAATTTATTAATGATATATAGAAACATTAATGATATTTAGAAACATAACTAAACTAAACCTGAAATTCTATTGAATCAATTATCATGTTTACAGGAATAGCTACAACCTAGTAAAGAGTGAACACTAGACCACATTAATCGAAAATTAAAACATACATTTCTAGATAAATTCTAGATTCTAATTTATAAATATCGCTATTTGATCGGCCATGTTAAATTTAAAATGCAAAGTAAAGCGAAAACAAATCTCTGGGAAAGCCGAAAAAGCTTCAAGTCCCTCGAAAATAGGAGTGGATAGAAAGAAGTGACCGGCTGAAACCATCATGGTTGAAAACGCTTAAGCAGAGATTTTCAGGCCTCCGTCCGAAAAATTTAATAAAATCACATTTGAGCTAAGGTGGCACTGATGTGTCCCCCTTTTTACCCTGACACTAGCAGGGCACTGCTAAAGCTCTGTACCATTGATAAAAGCGAAAAATTGAAATCGTTGCGGTCGAAAACCCCTAGCCGTAGATTTTTGAGACCTGTCTTAAAAACTTTTGAAAATAATATTTTAGCTTAGATGGCCCTGATGGGTCCCTTTTTCCCCCAGCACCAGCAGGGCAGTAGAACACTGTTAAGGAGTGGTTCAAAAGATAATGCTCATTACCACGTGTCTTTTTGTAAATTCCTCTAGCTATCACTAAACTAAATGCAATTTTTCAACAACAAAAAATGTATGTCTGGTGTCGTTTCCATACTTTTATTTATATCACGTTATGTTATATGAAGTCCCGACATACTGCTAAATATTAGAAGTATTTAGGAGGAGGCAAGGGGAGGACGATCCTTACTTTTGTCCGATGTGTGGATGTATGGATGAGAGAGTGGGTGATATGATGTATGAGTTAACGAGAGATGTATGTATGTATGATGTAGGAGAGATGTCAGATGAATGTAATGAGGGATGAATGTTTTGCAAGTACTAGGAATTTAGGACGATTCCTCAGATTAGCAATGGAACACAGAAGGAGATTTTTGTGATTTGTGTTCTTCTTTATTTATGTTATGTAATGCTTATGTTATGTTTAACTGATGTTTAAAAGTGAATTTTCTTTTCTTTTTTTGTATTGCTATGGCTCTAGGGCTTTTATCGCAATAAAACTCACTTACTTAGTTAAATCATGCTAAAATCCTGGTAAAAAATTAGATTTCAGAAAAAATGGTTGGCTCTTCATTGGATTCCAGTTACAGCATTTGTAGATTTCATAAAAGAACTGAAGCTGATTAAGAAATGGTAACCAAAAAACTGAAAGTGCATCAAACAATCAAACAATAGGTGGTAACGCACTGTAAGTAAGGAGCGAATCGGTCCAATAGTAACCGAACATCTAAAAACGGAAATTTGATAACAATAGACACATAAAAAAATTTGCTTTTTATCCTGATTCCAAGTATATTATACCCATTAAATTTCATGTTTCCCATCAAAAGCTAAAAGCCTGAGAAAATTTGAGTGATTTTCAATAAAGGGAGGAAATACCCCTAAAAAGCTAAGAACGAAAACTGCACCATCAGATTCAGCGTATCAGAGAATCCTACAGTATGGGTTTCAAGCTCCCATCTGCAAAAATATAGAATTTTGCAGTATTTGCAAGAGAAAAGATAACAGACACGTGTTTATTTGTTTTTTGTTTATTTGTTTTAGTATTTTTTTTTGGGGGGGGGAGGGATTTTATGCGGGAAAAAGTTTCCATTAGAAGGTTGTTATTTCCGCTGAAAATGTTCTACGAAGGGGGATTTCCAGCAGGATTTGAAAAATGATCAGAGAGTAAATAAAAAAAAAGCAGGTCATTTTTCAAATGAAGGTAGGCTAAGGAGAACCTACAGTCGAAATTTTCTGCAAGAAATTTTCCATGGAGGAGGGGATTTCACGCGGGAGGAACTTCCCATGGAGGAATTTCTCGTGGCAGGAATTTTTCATTGAGGGGTGAGGCAGATTTCCTGGATTTATTTGATAAAAGATCAGAAATCCAATAAATAAAAAAAGAGTCTTTTCAACTGTAAGTAGGAGAAACATTAAAACTTGAAAAAAACAGAAATTCTACTGTATGTGAGGGGGCTGCTCCTCCTTCACCACTCACTGTTTATGTTAAAGTTCTCAAAATACTTATCATTCAAATTCAACGGCCCTTGTGTTTGAACAGTCTTTCTTAAAGACTTTTGACAAATAGTCAAACTTTAGCGTAAATAAAAAAGGTTGGGGAAGGGGAATTCACCATCATATTTGGAGTAATTTCCGTTAGTTTTAACTTTTAGCGTTGCTTCTTACTTTCAGTTGTAAAAAATAATAGTTTTTTTGTTTGTTTTTTTTATTTAATTTGTCAATAAAGAGAGAACCGTGCCAATAGTTGCTTGCTATGAACAAAATTCAAAATTTAGATGGCAAAGCGAGCTTTTTATTGTGAACTCTATTTATGAGGTGTATGCGTGTATCACTGTAGAGAAATGTGAATTTCTCTACATTTATATTTATATTTCTCTCCAGCGTTATGTATAAACTCTACTATGAGGTGTGCTGTGTGAGCTACGTCACACTTTCGACCGTCTCCCCGCCCCTTTGGAAGATCATGATAACATTCTAGCGAATAGAAATTCCCTTTTCAGAGACAGGAATACCTGAAGAAACAATCATCATTGTTATAGTAAATAGCGAGATCAAAATTCTTAATATAAGGATGGTAGAATCTGTTTTATTTTTTTTTAGGAAAGCAAATAATCTAAATATAGGTGGTTTATCCATATATTTTTCTTGTACATGAAAACTGAAAATTTCCCAAGCATTTTTTGAGGATCAAACGTTAATTATCATGGATAGATAAGCATAGATGCACACAATCTGAATTTGGGGGAGAAATCAAAGTTTTTAGGGGTCTGGTACGAAAGAAAGTCCTTAAAAGTCCGAATATACGTATTTTTCTGTCTTAAAAATGCTTTTGGAATGGCTCCTAAACAGTCCATAGGTTGGTCCTCTCTGCTCGTTCCCCCTTTGCCGAGGTGTATGCAGGAATATACATTCGTTTCAATATTCCATGAGTATAAGCTGTTGATCATCACTCCGATCTTGCTTGGCAACTAAAATAATCCAAAATATGGAGATGCTGCGGTAGTACAGTGGATTGATGCTCTAATTGGCAATACGGGTGCCGGATTTGACTCCGGCAGCCTTAAGTCTGGGACTAGCTGGGAGACAGACTTGCTGTCTAAGGCTAAGCCCCTGAAATGCAAATTCCACGCCCTGTGCGCCGTCAATAGCTCTGGAGTGTCTTTATTCTTTCCTTTTTTATTCTCATAGATTGTTTTGGAGGCTTTGCGAACCATTTAAATATAAGAAATGAAGAATAACTATGCTCATTGGAAATTTCTTCTTTTTTTTAAGCAGTAAAAAGTCACAGCATTTAAGACCTATTTTCTATGTGTTTTAGCTTTTTTCGCAAACAGTTCTAAGTTTGTTTTTTATATCTATGTAAAGTACTAGTTAAACGAATCCATATTATAAGTAAGTAAAATCTAAAAAACTAAAATATGCATAAATATTCTTTGACAAGACTGCCTATAATAATAAAAATAAAACAAAACTATAGAATAATGGCTAAAACTTTTAACTAAGACAGTTGAAAAATGTATATACTAGTAAAAGCCAGAAATTAGCGTGTATATTTTCTCACTATCTTAACTGGCATTTTTACAATTCGTTACATACTTTTTATTTATACATAAGTTAAATATACAAAGGAAAATATAAATAAATAAACTTACATCACAAACAGATTGCATATTATCCAAGATTGACTGTATGCTACTAACACCTTCATTGAACTTGTCTTGAAACATAAGACAGAACATCCTTTCTTCAAAATGGGCAATGCAAGAAAGGTCGTATAAAAATCTGTAACGGAAATATAAAATGAGAAACAAAGAGAAATCTTTAAGAAATAACTGAGCATGGCTAATGGCAAACTCAAAACTTATCCACACGTAGCACAAATAGAAGCTGATTTGCATAAGAAAAGCAAACAGACTTTAACTCCGAGTAAGCTGTTATAACAAGATTTACACAATTTATCTGTTCATTCTAAAGCATTGTTTTATTGTGGGCGCGCGGGGTCAGCATCCTCCAATCCTCTTCTAGGTGACACCAGCATTCCTCCTCCTCCAGTCAATCTCCTAAAAAATCATTCTTAAATTTTGGATGTGTTGACCTGTGATTACAGGCTCGCTCAGTTTACTATAAACAAAATCTGTTCCCAGCCACTGCGTGGTAACGAACTGTACGTAAAGAGTGCTATGTGCTAATAGTAACCAAAACTCTGAAAATAGAGCTCTTATAATAATATGCACATAATTTAATCTGCTTTTCATAGTGACTTCAAATATTATAAGGTCCATTGAATTTATAGCAGTTTATCAAAAGTTATGAGTCTGAGAAAATTCGGCTGATTCTAGAAAAAAGGTGGACACGCCCTCTAAAAAGGGTAGTGATCACGATGAACATTACAAAACCTAATTCATCATATCAGAAATTTCTGGTACAAAAATCTAAATCTCATATCTCAGAAATGGAAAATTTTGAGTTTTTCGGAAAGAACGGTCATAGATGTTTTTGTTAGTTTTCTCCTCAGTGGTGATCACATCAGAAGGCATTTGAACATTTCAATAATTTTCTGGTGGAAATTAGTGGCGGTTTTTGCCATGTTTTGGCGCAAAAAAAATTTGGTTGGCAGTGGCTCAAAATACAGAGGGACCTGTCCCCGCCCCTCAATCTCACTGTCTTTATGCTTAAGTTTGACTTATTTTCCCAATACCTATAGAAGCAATGCTCTGATGCAATGGCCATTTGAGTGAAGTAAGTGTATTTTTCAGGAAATCTTAACAACGTAAGGGCTTGTTGATAAACAATTTGTTTTTAACAAGAAAATTATCAACTCAGATGTTATAAAAGTAAAACATTTGTAAATGGCAATTGACAAGTTTTTCTACGGTCAAAGATATTTTCACTATTTTCACCAACGAAAATTTACCGTGAGGACGGGGAGGTGGGGAGCCCTTCCATATACAAGTGAATATCTGTTCGTTTTAACCTTCAAGGTTTTATTTAATTTAAATCTTTTTTATTTTCATTTGAAAAGCCTGTATTTTTTGTTTAATTTCAGAAAGAACAATTTTTTTAGTTAGAAAATGGCAAGTCGCCATACAGAATGCTTTTTATCTTCTTTTTTAACCAGGAGAAGTAACATTGCCATTGGAAAAGAAATATAGCTAGTCATTTTAACTACCAGAGTTACCACATCCAGATATGGAGATAAAGGCGAGGTAACTTATTAGCTTATTAGTAAAAGTTTAGAGATATACAAATCGTAGTTTACAAGTTTTCCTAATAGGGATTGAAAGAAAAAGTGTACGGGCTAATGAATGGATTGAAAATAAACAGGTAAAATTTATTGTAGCAAACATACTAATTTATTGGCAATGAGCAATGCGATATTAAATCTTTAACATTATTATGCGACAAAATAAACTGAACATATTTACTGCACATAAATGCTATGTTTATGGAAGAGTTGAAGACAGAGCTGTGTACACCTACAATGCATAAATTGGTCACGAGTATGAAAACCCCTGCACACGATCCTGGAGAGAGTGAGAAAGAAGAGAGGGATAAAATAAGGTTTTCTGAATATGTAACCTCTTCGTCCTAGAAATTGTGGGTCCCTTGTCCCCCCCCCCCCCAAAAAAAGATCTTAAATCGTGCAAAATTTTAGCGAGCAGAAAATACTCATTGTTCAGAAATCATAAGATTTCACGCCCATAACCCAGCTCTTGGTACAGAATAATTGGTTTTCTGAATAAGTATCCTCCTCATTCTAGGAAATTTGCGTCCAATTCTTCAACGAGCAGAAACTTGTTGAAGAAATCGTAATACTTCACGCCCATAACTCAGCTCTTGGTACAGAATAATTAAAATTTTGCTCAAAGCATAAAATAAGATTACAAACGAATATTACGAGATATATAGGTCATAGGGAGTGTCTTATGCAAAAAATATCTTGTATTTCAGCTTTTGTTAATGTAAACAATCATATACTGGTATTACAGATGTTTATGAACCATGTATGGCATTACAATACACTGTATAATTTTCACTCAACAGACGAATTAGTAGTAAAAATTTAGACTGTGCAAAATGTTCTCAGATAATTTCAACAGAAAATAAGTACTAAATATATTCTATTGTACTAAAATTGGCTACATTTTATTGCAAAATTCACGCTGTCATCAATTACTTGATGATATGCCATTAGTGTTGGCAATTATTGGTCTTTTTGATTTTCATCTAGTTGTTATAAAAATTGAAACCCTTTCCAGAAATCTCAATAGTAAGCTTTCAGGAATTGTTTCCTCTGGAAGATCTTTCCAAATGGGATTTTCAGGAAACTTTTATATGGATTCCTGTCCAAGCATTTCCTGATTGAGACTATAAGAAAGAGTCAGATCACAAAAAGTTACTCCCACCTCTTTAATTTTGACACTAACCATTTTAAAAATACTCTTAAAGAAGTAAATAATATACACTTGAAGATACCGACGTAGTTGCTCAAAATAAAAAGATATCTTGGTTTTATGGTAATACTAAAGAAATGTCCCATAAACTTTTCTGAATTGTCCTGGAGTATGTAACTTTAAGCCAGGGCCTAGCAGGATCGTGATGGTACTGGGGCAAAATAAGTTTTTTACCATTTCTTCTTCCCCGATAAAATGTACATGTACTTGGGTCTCATTTGAGTTCAAGCCAAACCCTGTAGTGCTCAGAGGCAAAGGGATTTTTCCTCTCTTCCCTCCTCTCTCATAAAATATGCTTTTATCCGCAACTAATTTCCGACAGTGAGACCAACTAAATGAACATTACGAGAACAAAAGAGATATAGGAAATCCCAAAAAAAGTTAGAATCTGCAAAATAAAGGGATACTTACTGCTCAGGCTTATCTAATGGCACGTCAACCTGGGATTCTATATGAGCCTTTATCATTTGTAGCTCTTCATCTGTAGCTCGCTGAAAAAAGGGAAATGGAGGAAAAATCTACATAGCAAAGCATTTGCTAGATCTTGGTCTTCAACAAGTGTACAATAAATCAGTCCAAGAAAAGTATTATAACTTGATTTTTTTTTAAATATAATAAAGAGTTAGGCTAGGCTGGTAATCTTACGACTAACGAAATGATTGCGTTTTACTGTCAGAAAAAGTAATAATTACCGTGGGTTGACTAGTAAAACTGCAATAAATTTTCTGCTTGAGGCTCTGCACACCTGTCAGGTCCCACCCTTAGCTACGCCCAATCTAAAAACTAGTTTACTACGCATCACAGGGCTTTTTAGCAAAGATTCAGAAAATGTAAATTAAATGTAAATTACCGAGTTTATACTTACAATACCTAGTTTTGACTAATATAAATATGGGTTTTTTGATTTTCTTAAATTTTACGTTTTCTATACAAATAAAAACAAGAGCTGAGAGCTCATATGGCGCTTGCGACTAGGCTGGAAGAGCCAAGAGCTCATAAGGTCTAGCTCTAGCGAAATTCTAAGAATCAATAGATTAATTTAAAAGGAAAATCAGAGGTTTAATACCGGTCGGGGTTTAAAATAAGAGCTCCTAGTCACAAGGTCCTTCTAAATATCAAAATTCATTGAGATCCGATCACCCACTGGTGAGTTATAAATACCTCATTTTTCTAGATGGTTGAATCGGTAAAAACGGCTTTATTAATGCCGGTCGGGATTTAAAATAAGAGCTCTGAGTCACAAGGTCCTTCTAAATATCAAAATTCATTAAGATCCGATCACCCACTGGTGAGTTACAAATGCCTATATGTGTACACCTAAGAGTCTGTCGAACGACTGAAATGAAAAAAATAAACCATAGCGGGTACTGCTTTATGAGGACTGGAGAAAAAGAGCTTGTCTCCTTCCTCCTAGATTCCGAGTTTATCCCCTCCCCCCTAAAAAAGATAAAGATAAACAAACAGAGCTAAATTTCTTGAAATTTCTGAATTGGCCCCAGGCCACGAGAATTAAAAAGCAGTACATACCAAACTACGTTTAAATTTCGTCGAAACTTAATGACAATTTGTAATCTTTATAATGAGATATAATCGCTTGCCTTAAGGCTTCGAAGATAACAACGAAAAAAAGGAAAGCTTTATTTCTAAAATATTTCATATCTTTTGAGGGTTCCCCGAAAGAAAATCAGTTTCCCAAAAATCATAAATATACGAACTTTTTCGCGAAATACATCCCAATCATACATGATAGATACATTAATTTGTCAGGTAGATTTTGGCAAACTGAATTATATTTGGAAGATATTTGGGGAAACACTGAAATCTTCAGGAACAGAGGAAGCACTATACATGACGAATAAAAGATCTGAAGTCGAACTGACCTACCATAACAAAACAAAAGAAGAAAATCTTAAAGAAAAGCAACTGGTCTATGGTCGGTAGGAAGAACAAAGAAGAGCAATCAAAGGAATATGTAAACTTTCTGTAATCGTTCTGTCCTTTATGCTTCAGGTCTTTTCCCCTTCTTAAGAAAGGGGATTTACAAAGAACCCGGATAAATTATTTCAGATTTTGCGAATTTCTTCTGTATCTTCCACCTTGGACAAAAAACCGGATTATTGTTAGCAAATTTTTAGTTCCTGATATAACTTTAAACTTGTAGATTCTACACAGAAAACTCTCCAGTACAGCTTATCCCCTCAACACCATCTTATCTGTTTCTTTGGTTGATTTTGTGTGTGCATTTGTTTTCTCGTTATGTTTTTTTTTTATTTATTCTTGCTCCGCATTATTCACTTTATGTATCGTGGGGGTGATAATCAAATTAATTAATTAATCAATATTTTGCCTCTAAAACAAGGCATCCTTGGCACCGAAAAAGAAAGAATCTAAACCAGTAGTAACTTAAATAAAAAGAAATATTAAATTAAAAAAGTGAATAAAAAGAGAAATCAAATCGATATTTACAAAGCTATAATATGAAAAAAAAACACGAAAGTAGAATGTTTGTTACAATATAATAAGACTAACGAGTAGACAACTGTATTCTTTGATACTGCATAGAACGTCCGTGAGCTTCATGAATATGATAAATATTAAAATGCTGATAGCTATTAAAGTAAAGAATGCGGTAGTCTAACCAGCAGAGGAAATTGAACAGTCTTAAAACCAACAAAACATAAAATCAATATAGTTTTAATATCGATTTAAGGCTTTGTTTATTAGCGAAACTCGGGATCATTGCATGGATGCTATATTTAAAGGCTGATAAAGCGGATTAATTAAGTGTAGTTCAATGATAGAACTGAGCATTTTAATTGGCTTATTACCATAAAGATGAAGAGTTTAATCAAATAAAAGAAGAAGAAGTTTAATAATAAAAACTAAAACTAAATTTAAACTTTACTCACGTACACTATTTAATATAAAAGATTTGACCGCAATGTCAATTATGTAATGAATGCTTAGTAAATACATAGGCTGAGAAATAGACTACTTACAGCTCCATAAATTCTCTTTAGCATTTCCAGTGAAACAATGTCGGTGTCAAAATTCAAAAGGGCTTGTTCTATTTCACTAATTTCCAAGTGTTGACTAGATATTAAAATCCCGAGATTTTGAGATCTTTTTGGGTCGAGAAGCTTAGCAACCTGGAAAAAATTCAATTTCCATAAATTTTTTTCTAAATTTCTCCTAGGTTCAAAATCTAGAATCCGTATGGCCTTGAATAACTAAGAATAAATAAGGCAAAAGAATAAATAAGTTAAAAGTTAATATAAAATAAAAGGTTTAAAAAAATAAGGTTTTTAAAAATTAAAAATTAGCTTAACATTAATTTTCTCTTTATTTTAATATACATAGCTAACATAATTAAAGAAAATATCCTCAGGCGAATAATGAAAGTTACGAGAAATACTGTAAGTACAGAGAAATTAGTGCATTAGAGGTGTTTATTTTCTTGACATCACTTTCTACTATTAGGAAAATAATTTTTCCGATCAATGGGCGTAAACAACGGTGTTAAGACATCTCAGCTTTGGATGTAATTACTTTTCATGTGTAGTGTATTGTTGTTAATTTTTCCACATTTGTGAAATTTGGTTTTTTTATTCACAGATTAGATTGATTGGTTACTCAACATTAGAAACGAGAGCGACATAAAAACTGAGATTCAGGATAGGTACATCATGCGAATTGCAATCAAAAGGTTGAAGATTTCTCCTTTACAAAAAAAAATTAAAGTGATAAACCTTTACATTCCAACCTTAAACAAGATGGGCCTTCCTTAACCCTTGGTACTGACCCATTAAATATCTTTATCCTGTAATTACCAGGTTTTATTACGTAATTGCCGGTAATTACCAAGTCCTTGATACTTACCAAGTTATGTGTTAGTTGTGTTTTTAAGTATTTGCTTTTTATTCGATTATTAAAGTTCATTTTGTTCTGGATACTGAAAAGTACTGTTGTGTTTTTAAACGTTTTCTTTGTGGCTTTTTTTTTATGCCAATTCTTCCTTTGAGTGAACGGCGAAGAACTATATAACAACGGGATAAGTTTCAGTAGGCAAATTATTAGTTTTCCAAAAACTTTTCCTTTTAGGCCTAAAAATTGAGCCAGACATTTAGCAATAGGTCATAAACTTTTCAGTACTTGAAAGCTCTCTGCTTGAATAATCAAATGAAGCAATTTCCATTGAAACAGGTTATTAAATTTCTGGCTCTTAAGTTAAATTCCATCACATGTTTGACCACTGAAGGAACAATAAAAAAAAAGGTATGAAAAACAAGCTAAAGATTGGTAGCATAAAATTTTTTATGGTAGAAAGAGATAGCTGGTTTTGTGTTAAATCAGGAGTTAAGCAGTTTGTGTTCTACCCTCCTTTATATTGATTATTTTGATGGACTTTGTCTTAAGAAGCACAGGAAAGGCAATAGGAGACCACGGAATCAAATGGGGAGGAAAAACTCTCCTGGACTTAGATTATGCTGACGATTTAAGCACTCGTATGAGCCTATGTGTGAGATTTAGATGAACG
The DNA here is from genome assembly GCF_032884065.1 of Artemia franciscana. Lineage (NCBI taxonomy): Eukaryota > Metazoa > Arthropoda > Branchiopoda > Anostraca > Artemiidae > Artemia > Artemia franciscana. Next base: position 21,915,186 of record NC_088870.1, read on the forward strand.
TGTGAGCAAAATGAAGGAAATTATAGAGGTTTTTGCGAGTTCAGGGTGCTAGAATAGGTTTGAAATATTAATTTTAAGAATACTAAGTGACTAAGGATAGGAATAGTGAAGACGAATAGGTGACTTTGGGTAACGAAAAGATTGATCAGGTGGACAGCTTCACTTACCTTGGTAGTATTATTAGTAAAGACGGTGGGAGCAGTGAAGATTTTAAAAGTAGAATAGCTAAGGCTCAGGGCGTTTTTTTCACAGTTAAAAAAAAGTTATAATAAATATATATTATATTATATATATAACTTATTATACAAGTTATAATAAGAAGATAAGTCTGCAAACCAAGATTAGAATATTGGAACCTACAGTGATGACAGTGGTCAAATACGGCTCTGAAGTGGGGGTGCTCCAAAAAGCGGAAGAAAATTTACTAGATGTTTTCCAGAGAAATCGCCTACGGATTGTTCTGGGTACCCGGCTGACTGACCGTATTTCAAATAGTACAAAAATCTGCACGGAATAACAGCACGGCTTTACGGAAGATTTAGTTCGACCCCACTTTCTAAGACTATACTGAAAGAAAATTTGAGATGGCTAGGCCACGTTCTGCGGATGAAGGATGACAGACTGCCGAAGATTGTCCTTTGTGGCCAACCTTCTCAGGTTAAACGGAAAGCAGTTCGTCCTCATAAAGGGAGGGAGGGTGTCATAAATGATGATTTAAAGAAAACGGGAACTTCTTGGAAGGGTTTAAAGAGGAGGGCTTTGAATAAATTGGGTTGGAGGAGGAGCGTGTGTGTTTGTGTTAGCCTCAGGCGGTTTGGTGCTGCGGTGAGTTATCAGAGTTATCAAGAAGCAGATTTAGGTTAATCCTGATAAAATATACATAAATATGATAAAAATATGATACAAATTTGAAACAAATTTAGAAACAAATTTGGGCTATATATTTGCACATTAATGTGGGGGGATGGGTAAAGTACAGCGGGTTTGCAAGTAAAATATGTTAGCTACAATTATTCTGATATTATGAAGTAAGAAATTGTGTTCTGACTTCACACTGTCCAAATACTTTACCCCCAATCCTCCTTATATGCAAATATATGGCCCGAGTTATATTTTTCCATCTTTTTTATCCATTCTCTTTGTCTATTCTCAAGCTAAGTTGAAAGAAACTAGGGGAAGAAGAATCATACAAGTATCAGAATCATACAAGTAATCATACACAAGAAGAAAAGCTTAGAGTCAATAATAAAACGACAAAAATGAAAAAGAGTAATCAAAATAATAATTAAATAGCACGAAAATAAATATAAGAAGTGATGAAAGGCAAAGAGAGATTGTAATCTAAAGCCTTGAAAACTTTCCCTATTCTCTTATGCGTTCTTCATTGTTATTTGTTGACAATGTTTTTGTTTATAACTCAGGGGTAGGGAAAATCTAAGAAAGTTGTTAAGCTTGATGAGTAAAGCTTTCACTACAGCCAAATCTAGATCCAAAGAGTGTATTTGGGAATAAAACCTATATTAATAGAATTTTTTTTAACACATTTCAAATCCTGAAAATTCATTAATTTTACATTTACCAGTCAAGCGTGTTTACGTTTATATTTATAACATTTATTCATTTTTTCACCTACTTTAACTTCATCCAAAGGCTAGCTATTCGATCAAATGTTTGATTTTAGCATATGAGGCATACATATAAGGAGAACTTAGTTGTTTAGGTTAGTTAAAAAAGAAGGAGTTTAAGTATATTGCTAAATTGAGGGCAAATAGTTTACTACTGAAGACAAAACAAAAATATTTAGGGAGGAGGCAAGGGCAGGATGATCCTTGCTTTTGCCTTATGAGCGGAGGCAAGGATGAGAGCGTGAGTCATTTAATGTATGAGCAATGTATTTAATGTATTGAGTAAATTGTGAAAATTAGTACATGGAGAGAGTACGTTTAATGAAAGATGGGTGGTAAGTATAGTTAGTGGCGAATGTTTTGTAAATGCTGAAAGGTTAGGAAGATTCTCAGACTAGCAAGAAGCCTAAAAATAGATTTCTTTAATTCTTTGTAGTGTTTAAGGTTTGTGCAGTGTGAATTACTTAGAATGGAATTTTTCATTTTGTATTGCCATAAAACCTAGAACTTTCAGAGCAGTAAAAATTTATCATTCTCTCTTTTATTAATATTTCTCAAGTAACACGAATGCGTCTAGATTTGGGTTTTATTACCTTTAAAAATAGGACTATATCAAGAAAATAGTAAATACCTGCTGCTTCCCTGGTTTTTCACTCTTCGACACTAATTTTGGTTTGTCCTGTGTGGATTGTCGGCTGAATTTTTCTTCGAACTCATTCAACTCGCTAGGCTTTACTTCTTCTAGGATCTCCCAAATCGAGTCTTTATATTTGCTGTAAAAAAAATTGTTACTGTTTAATATTAGGCCATTCATTATAATATTATTCATTATAATATTAGGGCATTAAATTCCAAGATTTTAGGTTTCCCCTTCCAACTCCCCCCAATGTCACCGGATCCGGTCAGGATTTAAAATAAGAGCTCTGAGACAACATATCCTTCTAAATATCAAATTTGATTAAGATCCTATTACCCGTTCGTAAGTTAAAAATACCTCATTTTTTCTAATTTTTCCGAATTAACCTTCCCCCCACTGTCTCCCACTTTCTATCACTTTCAATCACCGACCTAAATTGGGTTGACTCCTCTCCTGGAAAATTAAGAGGGTGATTAATTGTGGCTAGGATATGATATTTCTCTACTGTTGTAGCCTATTTTATTTAGCTTTTAAAAACCATTGCGTTCAAAACTGAGCTGTAAAATCGAATTTTTGTTTTATTTTGCAGACATCACTATTTTGTCGCCCAAAAGTTTTGAATTTTTAAGAAGTTGAAATAAACAATGAGCAGCATGTAAGTGGTGAAATAAAATTGTTTGTTTTAGGGAGTGTGAGAAGAAAGCATGCGCATAGCAACTTAGTAATCCATTCGAAAAAAATACACCGAATAAAAAAAAGTGACATGTGACAAATATTACAAATTCAAAAAACTAAAAATCTAGAGTCTAAGATTACTCCCATGAACTTATTACAATAACAAATGATATTGGTAAATATTGAGCCATTCATATAATTGACCTACAAATAAAGTGAACATACCACTAGATGCCATTTTTTGTGCTCTTCCTGAATATAGTAATCGTTTTTCTCGCTAATTCAATTTTAGCCCTTTACAGAGCCTCTGAAAATTATAATTTCATTCTTTTTTTTATAAAACGGGTTGCAATATTTGTTTCAAAATGACCATTACATTGTAAAACCGTTTTGTAAAACTTGAACAATTTACAAAAATTGATTTGTGGAGATTAATTTGAATAAAAAAAATCAAAACAATTTTGCCATGTTTTTTTCTTATTCTGTTAGGCCGCTTAAAAACTGTCGTTTTATCTACATGTCGAAAAATATCAAAGCCGACACATGAAACATGGCGGATGGAAAAATGAAGAAATCGGTTTCAATTTTTATCCAACTTAATTGTGACAGATAAATGGTTGGGGTTTATCTAACTTTAATAAAATCGATTTTATAATGAAATAGTAAGTTTGAAACCAATGTTTTAATCCTTTTGTACCAAAGATACATAGAAAGAAATTATCAATTTCAAGGGTCCAAAAAGGCTTAAAACTGAATTTGCGAAAAAAGTGATTATTATATTTAGAAAGATCAAAAAAAATTACTTATTTTTAGGTCAATAATATGAACTACTCAGTATTTACCATGATGTTTATGATGGTAAAATAAAAGAACAATTTCAACAAATATAAATTATCAAAATACATAAATATTGGAGGGGGTGGAGCTTGGAGGATTCAGAAACCACCAAAATTAATAAAAATGATAATCTAGTATAATGATTTTTTACAGATACCCTCAACCTTTAATGAGCTGGACCTCCCCCCCACACCACAGACAGAAAATTTACGGCTACGCCACTGATACAAAATTTTGGAATTAATAATGTAATACTTACTTGAAATTAGGGTTTCCAGGGTAGCCAGCAAGCGTCTGAATTCTCGTCCAATACAAAGGTTTCATTGCTGTCCTTGGTACAATCTTTGACTTACGAGCAGCTAGGGAAAAATAAAATAATAATTCACTACATGGCATATTTAGTTCTCAAAGCTTCATACTAAACCTATATTGCAGCTCAAATCAACCATGCTCGCGGGCGACTAAACTTCCTTTTTCAGAATAAATTGCTTATATATATATATATATATATATATATATATATATATATATATATATATATATATATATATATATATATATATATATATATAGATATATAGGTTTTGTTTTATATATAGGCTTGTGTTAAAATAAATCTATGTTCTAAAAACCTAGCTTTTGAAAAGTTCCCTCCTCTTCGCCCAGTTGCAATGGGAACTTTCATCGAAATTTTTCTTACTTTAAAACAAAACACAACAACGGGTAAGCCGGATTACAGGGTAACCAGGTAAAGTATGATGATTGACGTTACAAAAAGAAACAAATACAATTAAGACATATATTTTAACAAGGATGTATAGCACTGTAATCTTACTTTTTCTCTTTGGTGCTAGTCGAATAGAGTATTCAATAGAATAAATTGGAAATTTTAAGACTTGAAGAGGATTTTGGCCGTAAACTTGGGCTTTGGTGAAGCCTACTCAGATAGTAAGTTCCAACGCAAAATGACAGTTTGCGTAAATGATGTACGCATTTGCCTGGTAGCTTTCAGTCAAGCGACATATCAGACCGAGAGCCAGATGTTATAACGGGTCAAACTCAAGGAAGGATGTTCTGTAGTACTGCCCGTAGATATAGCCTATTTGTTCGCCTCCAAATCATATCCTTTTTTATTCAACTTTTTTCTGTCGTGCAATAGCATTTCTTTTTAAAAAGGCCGCACACTTAAAAATTTAGAGCGGCGAATTAGTTGTAAACCCTTCTTCACTAAAACTGTGAGTATGCTTGTATTCGTCTTTCTCGGCGGGGATAAAGTTTGGAGCATTAGGTCATGACCAGTTTTCTTCTTCGAAAAAATATAAATAAAACATAATGGGTTCTTGTCCCACACATAATCTTTTTGACAATTGTTCTTCACCTCGGAGAAAAAAAACTAAATCCGATCGTTAATTTTCCCGTTTCTCGAGTATTTTTCCAAATATTCATATTTTGAAATCGTACTAGTTATATATACCCACAATAGGGTGTCTTTGACACCGTATTGAATTGATGGTCCATTCCCATCGTATTCCCAAGGAATTGACGGTCTGTCTCGCAGCTATAATAAAATTGATAATTTTATACTTGTTTGTCGTCTTTAATAGGACCAATCTCTGATGAATTCATTGGATGAATAATTTAAGTGTCCATGCTGCTTTAAGCTGTGAGTTTTTTCGCTTTCTGCCTTGACTAATTTTCTTCTTTTTTTTCCTTTATTCTTTTGCAATTTTTCGTGCGTCTTAACGAAAATGATTATTGCAACAATTCTGCATCCGATGAAAACTTATAAAACGAACTTCTACACTGATTTTGGAGCAAGTAAGAAAAGATAGAAAAAGGAAAGACTTGAGAAATATTTTACCTTTGATTTCGTGGTTTATAGGGGTTTAAGGGTAAAACCCATATAATATGAAAGTCAAAGGTAAAAACCGCTGTGAAATCCAACACCCGGGATAGACAGTATTCAAGCAGAATTGCTTAGAGTAGAATCTGCCGTTATCATCGATCTGTACCATCGAATTGTGACAGCTGTTTGTGAAACATAATACTACCCCGAATTCTGGTCATCATCGGTCATAATTCCCTTGTACAAGAAAGGATCCAAAAGCCATTGCAACAACTACAGATCCATATGACTTCCTTGCCGTCCCGCTAAAATGCTCACGAAAATACTCCTAGACCCCATTAGAAACATAATAAGACATGTTATAACTGAGTATCAAGTTGGATTCCGCCAGAATAGATCAGCTATACACCAAATATTTGTCATTGAACAAATCATGGGATGAAATTTGGAATTCGGTAAAGAGTTATACCAACTGTTCATTTACTTTAAGCAAGCCTTTGAACCTAACCTGGCGAGATGGTCTCTAGTATACCTTGGCTCACAACAGAATTCTCTCTGATATTAACGATATTATAAGGAGTATGTACGATGAGGCGAGAAGCACGGTGCAGACTATTTAAGGGCTCACTGATTTTCTACCTCTAAGGGTGTTCTCCAAGGATGCCTCCTCTCACCCACTCTTTTCTGCCTATTCCTAAACACTGTGCTGGCACTTGTCCCTGGTAGCAAGGGAATAGTATTGGGAGGCTACATTTTTGACCTACTTACATATTCTGATGACAATAATCGTCTAAACGGAAAAATAGAGGAAATCCAAGCCAGTGCGAACGCTTTCAACGAAGCAGCTGGTTGCTTTGGAATGAAGATAAACGCCTGCAAAACCAAGGTGAGAGTAACACGGCATGCACAGACTGATTCCCTTCATTAAAGTCACTATTCGGAGTGAGGAAATCAAATGTGTCGACCAATTTATTTACCTAGGGAGTGTGCTGCCATGCAAAAACAACTCTTGAAAAAGACATCAAACGACGTCTGGCTCTTGCCTCCGCATGCTTCAAGTCGCTTTGCTCTATTTGGAAAAACAAATACCTCCCCTTAAAAGGGAAGATCTGAATCTTTTATGCTTTGGTGATTCCAGTTGTAACACATGGAGCAGAGACATGGACTATATAAGCCGAAGACAAGCACCGGCTGGCGGCATTTGACTAAATCGCTCCGAAAGCTCCGTGGTATCTCTTACCTTGACAGAGTATCAAACAAACAACTACTGTCCTCCTTTGATTACCCTCACACCATCGTGCAGTCCATCAAACTCCAACAGCTTCGATGGTTAGGACACGTTCAGCGCAGGTCCCCAGCGTAACTACCTAACATAGCCTTTGAGGGAAGAATAAATGCCTCTTGCACAGGAGACGATCTCTCAAGCGTTGGTGGGAATATTTTTTGACCACCCCAAACAAGTACTGTTGAGAACTGCAACGAACAGGAAGGCATACCGAAATTATTGTTGTGATACCATTAAAGGAGAACCCCCGAATCGGCCAACCCGGCTGGATGGGAGTTAAGTAAGTAAGTAATGTGAGGAAATCTCAGATTGCAGGGGACAACCTACAACGCCATATGGTTGAAAAAATAAGAAGATCTAGGTTGAAAACTCAAGACTCGGGGCAGTAATTGATACATCTTAACATCAATACACATTTATGAGCAGGCATCCAGTGTGCTCGTGAAATGTATTTTAATTTACAAATTTACGCCCTTTAGGTATAGCACTGTAAATTCTAAAGCAAGAAAAAGAAGTAAAATTATCTAAGTAGCCTACTTTTATAAAGACAAGATGGTTATACTATCATCCATCACCATAAACATGAACCGATGGAGTACCAAAACCTTGCTTGAAATTACTAAAATTAATAAAAAAGGTATAAACACCTCAGGGCTGTTTAGTACGAAAAAGCTAACGTAGTATTGAAAGTTAATCCGGCAATACTATAACTTCGTCTTTTTTTGTGCATCATCTGGTGAAAGACAATTTATTATCAGTTGGATTGGTCATTGTGGCCTACACAAATAAAGATGCCCATCTCTTCTAAAAGGATAATAATTTGAGTTTTCATAAAAGTTTATTTTAGCACATAGTGTTTTTTACTTGGAAGCGATTAATTTCAATGATCAGAAATAAAGGTCCCTGTATGGAGAGGAGGGTAGTGGGTTTGCAACCAAGGCATTTACCACTTCTCCCGCAAATATATGACACATTTCCGGCAAAATCAAAATTATTTAAACCTTCGTTCTTTTTTATTTTTTGTAGGCCCCTCCTACCCGTCCTAGAAAAAAAACGAGGATGCCACCAATCGATTGAAGATGATGGGCTCAGATGTTCTAACTTGAGGGTATTTCAGCTTCGACTAGTATAAACAGCAATAACAGCAAGATACAGTTTCCCTGTACTACCACAATGCTATATTCACTACACAAATTTGGCAAATAAATTGGAAAATGGAGACCTAAAAAAACTCTCTCTATTTTAAACGCAGGCATATTCTTGAATATAGGTTAGGATAAGGGTTTCTGAAACAACCATTAATCTCTTAAATACAAAATAAATAAAAATCCCTTAAAAGAGTACATCAAAAAAGATGTGCAGAAAAGAGATATGAAATATTAATCAATGAGAGCAGATAGGAAAAAGCGCACCTCAGAATACAAAGACAAACACCAACATAAATCACAATAGGGACAAAGACGAACCACAGGGAACTAATAACACATGTGTTTTGTGTTATAACTACTAACACAAAATTTACCCAAAGCAGCAAAATCAGGAAATGCAGCAAGTGATCTTGATACAGGTTTTTTAGAAGAGCTGCGAGCCATGAGGTGGTGAGCCATCGGTAATGAAGAAGCTGGATCCATATTTACAGAGGGAAGTGGTGGAGGTGGATTTGTTGAATTTGGAAATGGTGGAGGGAGAGGAGGAGGAGGCGGACCTGGTATTTTTGACGCTTCAGCTGACTGTAAAAACGGTAAGGGTGGGGGAGGGGGTGGTACCATTGAAGACACGGGACCTCCATGAGGAGGAGCAGTTGGAGGAACAGGATGAGGAGGTAAATGAAGCTGTGTGGAAGGCATTGATAAATCTGATGTTTTAGGGGGCATAGAACATGGGATTACCGGTGGATTAGAAGGTCTTTCCCAATGAAGGGAAGGTGCCCCATGATTTTGTGACTGAGTTGGTGAATTTGATTTTGTTATTGTTGCTAATTTGGAAATATTAGTATCTAAAATGGGCGATGGTGGTGGCATATGTGGCGGATGAGGTATTGCTAACGCACCCAAAGACTTATTCAAAAATGGGGGAGTTGAATGGCCTGGCAGAGGAGGTGGTGGGGGTACAGGAACTTGATGTTTTACTGTTGAATTAGGCTCCACAAAAGTTGGTGATCCAAGCAGGTTCAAATCTGAAGAGGGTAATGGTGGTGGCAAAGGCACCTTTGAAACTGGAGAGCTATCCACAAGCGAAGACGTGCAAGCAGAAGTTGCTAGAGAAAAAGCAAAATAACTATAGCTAAGATTTTATATTATACTTAGACATGTATAGTAAGGAACAACAGTGAATTTTTCTTCTTAAATTTCTGAAGATCATTAAGTAAGCACCTACGATATGTTTCAACATTTTCATGCAGAAAAGCTCGATTCCACAAATCAAGGTATATCTATCAAAGATCTTTTTTAAATAAATTTCATTTTCTGAGAATCAAGTTAATTGAAGGATCAACAACTGAGAATAAATAGTAATAGTAATTGAAATACTCTGACAAGTAGGTACTATCCGTAACCATTGAGTTTTCATTAATATTGGCTTTTATTTTCATTAATAATGGCAGCAATAAAAGCAAAATAGCAACAATAATGTAATAAAAAAACTAACAATGGTTAAAATGATAATAAAATAAAAGCACTAAATAGTTAATGTTTGGTGGTTGTGATCATTATTATGTCAATGAAAATACAATCGAGTACAAGTGTTATGGCAAGTATATGAACAAAGCTAAATAGATGGTGCAGTGCAGATGAGTTTTTATAAGGAGAGAAGTGTTCTGATCCTGGCAAGTACACAGGGATTTTCCAGGAGAAGGATGGCGATTCTAAGATAACAAAAAATAAATTATTCAAAACTATTGGATTTTATTCAAGGGAAGTTAAAATTCTAAGCCTTAAAATTAAAAATCTCAAAGTCATGAACAACAGGTCCCTCCTCTTGCGTCTTGCTAGGTTTGATGATTAGAAGAGCGCGCTTTCAGAGACATATTTTCAAGATTCCTGTCATTTCGGCTTCACATTTTCAGGATTATAGGTTCTTAAAGGAAGATTATTTTCTTCTATGTAAGTTGAGTAGTGGTTAGTACAACACAAGGAAAAAAGTAGCGCAGGTAAGGTATGGTGAAGAATTCGAAACATAATTGGATATATATCATTGTTTCCATGTTTTATCCTCAAAATCCCTTTATACAAAAACAATTTACTGTAGAATGTGGAACGGATATTAGAAATACCCCAGAACCAATGAACATCGGAAACTTATGACTTACAAGTGCGAAAATATTTTTACTGCATTCAAGACTAAAAAGCTACAAACTGATAGAAAAAAACTGTAGAAATAGAAACCCTGATAGATAATCGGTATTTTTTCTCAATAGGAAGCTTTTTAACGCAGGTTACTCATACGTTAATGGAAAGGGATTTCTCACGTTGGAGATGATATATTTCTTATTTGATGACCTTTGCTGACAAATAAGCTTTGTGCAAGGAATTGTTCATAAAAAAGACTTCTAATGGGGAGATGGAGAGACTGTTAGGCTAACAATCCCTTTAGTGTCCGATATAAGGCATTGGGAGTTAGGGATTGAGTTGGACAAAATAAACAAGATGACACCCTCGAGTGATAACAATCAATCTTGCTTAACACCTTATTTATTCTAACGCTGAAATCGCCAATAACTTCAAAGCGTTTAAAACAGTTCTTTTTTCAGGTTTGTATATGTAAAATTTGTGCTAAATCGAATTTTATCTATGAAGAACACATTCATCCTGCTTATTGAGGGGTCCATAGAGGGGGCAAACCTGATTATTATGGATTTTAAGGCCGTGATTAAGTGAACTTGAAAACATCAAGGTTCAAAATTGAAGTTAGGGTAGCCTTCTGTCTCTCAATTCTCTAGAGACCGTTGATTGTCAAAAATCCTTCAAATAGCACTTATTCATTGGCGGAAATAGAAGGTTAATTATACCAGCTTGTCAATCTGGTCTCTAGGGCGATCTAAAACGATTCTTTCTGGCAAAAAACTTGTAAAAATTTCAGGTAACTGAAAATATTCTATGGGACTGTTCGAAAACAGGAAAATACACCGAAAAATGGTTGCAATCATCTGACAGGTTATTGTCTTCTGCTCATGATAGTATCAATTTTGTTCTAAAAGCAATATCCTTCACAGAGTACACTTGTGAAAAAGAGCGAGACATTTTCTAAGATTTCTAAGCAATTAGAGGAAACAGAGCAAAATCCTAGCAAACATTTTGTAGCATCTTCAAGAAGCTACGGCCTCATATTAAAAGGGGTATCTTCCGCCAATGAATACTTGAGTAATTTTTAAATATAAATTTTCACTTTTAAAATGGGATTTTCGAGTTCCATCAGTTCACTTAATCACGGCCTTAAAGCAACATCCAACTAAAGGTGATTAAGTAAGTTAAAGCAGAAAAGACTAACTAACACGAATAATCTTTTTTTTGTCTTGTTTAACAACAAAAAGAGGTTTACCCGCCGATATATTCGTGAACACACTACCAACTAAATTACTAGGATATTTTCTGAAGTCTCCTGTTTTGTTTAGATTTTAAAAAATGGTCAAAAGACGATGCATAATACGGGCAAAGCAAACAGTGAAACAAAATGAATTAAATACGAAGTAAAAAGCCATAAGTTCAAAGAATGAGGGGTGGATTAGAGGGTTCAGGCAATACTATACATAGAAATATAAGCAAAAAATGAAACAGTTAATCAAAGAAAGGTCGTGGATACAAACAATTCCGAGACTTAAACATCAAAGGATTATTAAGGTCGAATGGAGACAGAGTCTGTTACGTCATAAAAGTTAATTTCTATGCCCTAGAGAGGTCCCCCTATCTCTCCTTTGGCGCAGGTGTGAAGAAAAATATAAAAGAAAAACCAATTTGTAGGAAAAACCATAAATAAACAACAAAATGAGCAATGCTGTTTCAGATAGACAATTAAGCTTTAAACAAAAATTCAAAGGAAGCATTCGCAGCAAATTAATACAAATATATAAGACTAAACGTACCTGCTGTTTGCGCATTCCAGCCATCAATACCACCGGGTGGGGGCGGTGGTAAGGGGTTGGGTCCAGGAGGAGGTGGAGAAGGTATTGTGAGGCGCTGTTGGCTTATTCCATCTTGAATTGACCCAAATGACACAAGTGGAGGAGGTGGTGGGATAGGCTGACATATACTGCTAGGCAATGGTGGAGGTGGAGGTGGAATACTGGCAGGCAAAGTAGGTGCTGGTGGAGATATATACGGAGGAGGATCTACTTTTGAACATCGCTCCTGAAACAACAAATGCAAGATACTAGGCACTGTTTCACAGCTGCGATAATAGTTTTCTTTTGCATTCAAATAATTATCAAAAATACCTAGAGTTTTATGGAATAGTTAAGACATCATTCGAAGAATCAAGGAATCAGCCTATACAGGACAAAAACATCGTTCTGAACTGATATGAGCAAAGTTACTACCATAAAAACATCTTTATGGCAATGTGGCTGCTCTGGTAAGCCGCACAGGCGGCAATAGTAGCCTTTTACCGATCTCAAGAAAGAATTGTACAACTTAATACTGGCTCAATACCCGTTTGAAGATTAGAACCACATTTGCTGAGGTAAGTCGAAAGTCATTGACTTTTTTACCTCCGTAGGCGTAGTCTGGGGGAGGTAGGGTATATCTGGGAGAGGTAGAGTATAATGCACGCAGAGAATATTCCTGAAAAGTGAGTTCTAGCGTAATTTCTGACATAAAACAGGGAACTTGTAAGCTACCCCTCCCAGACGACCTGGACGGTTAGCCCATATTAATAAAAAATCCCTAGTTACATCCGCGCTTATTTTGTAAAGAACTCTTGTTTATGGAGAGTTATGGTGGGCTGAATGGAGTCCAGGAAACTAACAAGAGAGGAAATTGAAGTTCCTCTATTAGAAGAAAAACCCAGCGTCATCTAGTACTACCAATAGAAATCTTAAAGCAAACTAAAAAAAAAATCAAACAAAAATATCACTTATTTAATTCTTGTCACTGAGCCGTTTATTCGTTAAGTCGGAAATAAAAGAATCATTTGTCTCAAAGGGGAACAAGAACTCATCTTCACCTCGATTCCCCATTTCTGATAAATTAAACCTATTACAAGCTTGTTTAGCAATTTTATAATTTTGTTATGGTAGCAGGCGTACTTTCAGCAAGCATGTATGCTGGTGAGAGTGGAGGAGCTTCTAGAAAATAGCCACCCCACCCCCTTGAAGCTTTGAAATTTGTGTTATTTTTCTATATGTTCCACATGATTCCTCCTCCCACCAATGTCTCCTACCTGTAAAATTAGCTGCTTTTCACAGCAGCCATAAGTTATTAATGGTGGATCAAACATTGTTATGACAAAATTCAGCCTGACAATAAACAGTTGCCTTTAATAACTTTCACATTTTAAGAAAGGCATTACCATTTTCATTTAAAGAAAGTCTCTTAAGAGCAGTTTTGTTGCAATGCCAATAAAAGGAAATGCCGATCCTTTTTAGACTTTTCTTTCTTTCTAAGAAAGTTTTTTTCTAGAGAATATAAAAGATTGACGCGCGTAGAGCAGGTTTTACAACAAATTTTATCAATTTAAATTTGACAGTTTGCAGAAATACCAAAAATAAAATGAAATAAAAGAAAAATATAATTTTAAAATCGTTCAGTGACAAAAATTCTTCTCTGTTCAGTTTGTACCATATTGCACCATAATCAAATGAAAAAATGAGTTTTTCGACTGGAAGTAAGGAGAAACATTTAACATTAAACAAAAAAAAATATTCCGTAAATGGAGGGACTATAATTACTCACCCCTCGGCGTATGCTAAAGTCTTAAAGAATTCTTTAAAAAATACTTCTCACCCAAAGTCAAGGGACCCTAAGTTTTAGCAGTCTTTCTTAAAGAATTGTCACAATAAGTCAAACTTTAGCGTAAAGAGCGAGGATTGAGGAAAGAGTAGTCCACTTCACATACGGAATAATTTCTGCTAGTTTTAAGTTTTAATGTTGTCCCTTACTTTCGGTCGAAAAAACTTTTTTTTTCGTTTTTTGTTTAATTTCTGACCGTGTTTCAAACCATGCCAGGAAATCCCCTTCCGTGTAAAAAGTCTCCAAAAACGCCGAACTCAGTGTTTTTGCAGACACCACCTATTCGAATTCTGCACGCTATAGGACAATAATTTATGAAATATTGGATTTTTGGCAGAATCAACCGAAAGAGCAAAAACTATTTACGTAAAATACGCAAATATCTCCATGTTGCCAAATATTCAGATATGGGTTTAGTCTGAGAGTGGTTAATTTATCCTGCCAGTATTTTTTGCTTATTATGCAGCCTGGCATTACAAAAATATAGGACGTAAGAAAAGGCAAATATGCTTGGAGCGGCATATTTGTCGTTTTGACGAGTCAGCGACTATTAAAATACTTCCAAGGCTTTTTAGTGGCTAAACCTGAGTAAAAATCCTTCAATAATATTCCCCTGTTATTTAAAAGTTTTGCAAGGAAAATGCCGCTTAAAGGACGTTAAAAAAGGCGTAAGCGGGCATTCCCTGTATACCAATCTCGAATGATCAGTTATCTTTAAACGAGGGCATGTTGAAAATAAAAAATAAAAAATAATACATCTCGTTGAAATAAACGAGGGCTTGTTGCAGCTTGAAAATAGAGAGAAACATAAGAATGGAAAAGCTGGAAAATTATGGTTTGATGCGTATAAATTATAAACTGACTTCTTGACCACCCTATCAAATTGATGCTTATTTCGGGCATAAGTAAAGTGCACCAGACGACTTCACAAGGATAAAAAAAACATTAGAACTTGATTAAGCCACTAAATACACCAATGGACGCTCTTTCTCTAGCCTTGTCGTATTTACGTTCGGCTCTAGCCACCTCCCAGAAAAATAGAAAATACAAAAATATTTCTAAAATTCCATCCTTACCTAATCTGGAACGTCTTACAGTTAATTTCTCTGTAAAGTCTAGTTGGTAAAAAACAATTTTACTTTTTATTTAATGCCTTCGTTTATTTTTCTTTATTTACAAAGTTGAAGACGAAAAACATAATTTAATTATAATATCCGATCCCCTGAGTTCAAAACAAATATTAGACACGCCCCAAGCAAGGAAAGTATTTAGGATTTTAATTAAAAGAGAAAGGGGAGAGATTAGTCGTTTTGAGTTTTAGGGAGGAGGAAGGTAATATCTTTAAAGTAACGAAGAAGGGCAATTTCTATGAGAATTATTTGAAATTATTGTAGAAATGTAAAGCCACTGGATTTCCCGTAGGTAAGTCCATGGCCTCCTTGTGTACATGACCTGCACGCACTAAAAGTTTCAAGTAAATATGGAAAAATGTGATGCAGGATTTTATGGTGGGGGTAGAATGGGAGGCATGATCCAACTTTACCGCAGAACAATATCTACTATCGTCAAAAGTAATTCCACCCTCAATTTTCAATAGAAAAGAAACATAGTTGGTTGGCACCTTGGTACAGCAAAACGAAATAAAAAATTTTAATCGTATGTGTGTTTTGGCAGTGATACTAAGCTGGAGTGAGGCAAGCTAGGTTAGGATAGATTATACTGGAAATCCTCGAGGAAAGTAAAATTAATGGCTGTCTACTTAAAGAAAGTAATTTAAACCTGTATCATTAAATGAAACTAAACTGTACTTTATATATATACCCATGCAAAGGCATTTATTTCACCTGGTGATTTCTAAATTAACCCTTTATGTGAAAGGTGATGTGAGTGAGCGTAGTAATGACAGAGGCACTAGTTTGATTTAATTAGGAGGGAAATCACCCAGCATGACGGTGATACTTATCAAAATTGCAGCGTCAGCTGCAACCTAGTAAAGAACAAACCGTGGCCCATAGTAACCAAAACTTTAAGAGGAAAACGGTGTGTTAAGAATGGAAGAGGATATATTGACCGAATTTTAACACTTTGACTAATAAGTTAGAAGAGTTCAAACTATCAGACCTATGAATCATAATATTTTATAGATTATGAACAGGCATTTGATTCAGCTAATAGAAAAGCTTTTGTGAAGTTCTTAACCTTGAATGACATGCCATATGCCTTTAAGTGTATTAAAGTGACTAGTGTTATAAGACAACTGTATTGCTGCAGCTAAGGGAAGAAGAGAGACTATTAGATGATTCAGTTTGAAATCAGGAATTGCGCAGGGTTGTGTCTTAACCCTTTATATAAATTATTTTGATGGTCTTTGTCCTAAGGAACAAAGAAAAAGCTATGGAGAACATGGCAAAAATGGGATGATATAAATCTCCTACACTAGGATTAGACAGATGATGAGTATCCTATATAAAAATATTTGCAAAATAAATAATTTGAAGGAATTAGGAATTCAAGGTGCGAAAAGAGATCTAAAAATCAAAGTTAAGAAGACTAAGCCATTTAAATAAGGAAGGCAGCAGAGAGATGTGACGTTGGCAGTGAGAAAATCAACCAAGTGGATAGTTCCACTTATCTGGAAGGTGAAGAGGTGGCTGAGAATTCATTGGATTTTTACTAGGATCTAAAACAGCTGAGACACTGTTCAACTAGGCACATATTTGAAGCCACGGTAATGACCGTCATCGGATGTGTCTCTAAAATGTCGATACTTCGAAATGTTGAGAAAGGTATACTTTTCAGAATAGGTGTCTTACGATAGTTTTAGGTACTCGTTAGACTAAGAATATATGAGATAATAAGCTGTACAAAAGAAATGGTTCAATATCACTTTCTAGGGCTATAATAGAAGAAAAGTTAAGAAGTCTAGTCCACATTTACGGATGTAGAAAGGTAGAATGCCAAAACTCGTACTTTTGCCATCGATAGGGGGTCAAACAAAAACAGTACGTCCTCAAATTGGCAGGAAAGAGGTCATAAGAATGAATTTATAGGAAATTGGAGATATATAAGTAGTAAAGAGCATACCTTGAACAGATTGAATTGGAAGAGGAATAGAATAGAAGAGAAAAAAATAGAAGATAGAAATAGAACTATAGAATTATAGAAATAGAAATAAATAGATAGAAATAGAAGATAGAAGAAAAAATGGAAATAGAAGAGAAATAGAATAGAAGAGAGGAATAGAATAGAAGAGGAATGGAAGAGGAACATGCACAGCGGTGTCTGCCTTGGCGGCTTGGTGCTTCAATGAGTTATTAATAGAAGTAGTAATTGAAGATATAGCTTATTACGTCTGCATTAGTAGACCCTTAGCATAGCATCCAAATCAGGTACCAGTTTTTTTCAGAAAAGAGATCTTCAACTCCTTGACAATTAGTTACAGATACTGTAAACGTACTTAGTAAACGTTTTAAGTTTATTACCTTAAAACTTTCAAGTTCATTACTCAAGTTTGCCAGCCTCTCTTCAAGCTGACATATCTTCTCGCCATATTCCCCACGTATCTTAAAAATCTTGTCTTCATAGTCAGTTTTCAATTTTTCCAGTGCATCGTTGTGGTCTTTCTTCAAATTGCATAAGACTTGTTGGAAATCTGTAAATACAAAATAATTAATTTAATTCCTCTTCTTCTTTATTCCTGCCACCAGACCTAAATTCCCAGAATAAATTTATATTTCCTATATTTTAACCATGTAGCTCCAGGATTATACGGTACTTATATTTTCCCTCGGTGAATATCTTTCCAGTAAGCACCCTCACTAGGCACCTCATCGCACCTTCCCAAAGATTTTGCTTGAAGGCTTTTACCTATCCTCTAGAATTTAAAAAAAAATAACGGACGATGAATGTTTGATCAATGGTTAAAGGGGGTATGTTCTAGAGTAAGGCCTAATCCATCAAAAAACAAATGATCATTTGTATGTGAAATTTTAAAATATCGGTTAAAAATCTCAAAATATAAAAATAGTGAGATTTTGGGTGTTAAGTCGAGAAGCCCTTCTACGTATTTTGTAATACCAACTTCTTCTTTTTCTTTTACGAATAAGGACTTGAAAACAATAAAAATAAAACTGACCTTAATGGGTTTAAAATTGTTCACCAAAAGTTACATTAAGAAAAAATTGAATAATTTCGGAAGAGGGTCAAAATACTCGTTTCATACTCGGTCAAAAAGACGTTTAATCTTGGTGAAAATTATTCCATCAAATGGAACTTGTTTGAAAACCTTCAAGCAGAACTTAAAAGTTCGTGTATTCAAAACATGGGGTTTAGCATTTTTTCTGAGAAGTGTGCGTAACCCAAGCCTTTTTGCATTTTTTTTGAAAATTTTCGAAACCACTCCGAAATATGGTAGATTCCAATTCACCCAATATTTGAAATTATTTACACCTACTAAACCATGCAAACTGATACTGTATAACTGTGAAAATATATTTATTTATTGATATGAATATTGATTGAAAATTAAATATAAAACAAAACTGTAGAAACTGTAAAATAAAAAAGCGCCTTCATGTTTATCAACACAGTGGTGGGAAGCAGAAATCTAAAACTGATATAAATATAGTCCGTGTAAGAGGGGCTGCGATCCTCATCGAACCCCCCTCTTCGAGCTACAGTTTCTAATTTTTTTAATGCTTCAAGTATGATTATACTAGCACAAGACAAAGGCAACAAAAAGGAGCAATGCTTTAAAATAAAATTAGCGAATAATAAAATAAAAATAAAAATAATTAATAAAATAAAAATAAAATAAAATAAATAAAAATAATAAATAAATAAAAATAATGAAATATACAATAATGAAACGCCTTAAATGCTTAAAATGCTTTCCGGAAAACAACAGACTTTAGCACAGAGGGGGGTTGAGGAGGTGGCACCTCACATTAAATGTAAGATAATTTCTGTCTATCTAATGTTCATCAATGCCCTGGTATAATCATTATCTACCAGTCATAATTTGCTTCCCCTTTTTTAATCAAACTTGATTGGTTCACAGTGATGGTGCCTACAATTTGATGCGTAGCTAAGCACACGTACGAAGGGGGCTTTATGACATATGCTTCTTTGGTTCACATATGTATTAATTTAAAAAATTCCACACAAGAAATTTTTCTAAGAAAAGTGAAGAATTACGTTAAACCAAAGAGGAGCAGAAATAAAGTCAAATAATAATTCCAAATTAAAATAAAACAAAATCACCCAAAACGAACATAAATTATAATGAATAAGCAAGTCCAACTTAAACTGAACAGATATTACCATAAAAAAGAGTACGACTAACGCTTCTAAGCCTTCCAAGGGCCAAAACGTCATTTGCGCGTTGCTGTTTTAAGGTCCAATATGCAAAATCAGATGAACAAGTCTAAACTGGTTGTGATTAGCTTACGAATATAAATCATAAAATAAACCAATAGAATCAAAGTACGCTTTTTAGCATTGAAATAAAGGACAGAAATCTCGCTTTTCCTCTTGGGTTTAATACGAGAGGAAATCTTGACCCTGATCTACTAAAATTTAAACCTGTTTCCGAACTTTGGTCTTTCTCCTTGGAAAAATATGTGCAGACCTGATCCTTTTCCCTGGGAAAAAATTTGTAGGTATTTTTGCACTAATTCCTTCTTCACACGGATAAGAGTCTCTTAAAAATCCCCAGTGGCGTCACCAGTTTAACAAATTATTAAATAAAAAAACAAGTTTTTTCAACTGAAAGTAAGGAGCAACATTAAAACTTAAGAGAATGTGTCCCCTCTTCAATATCTCGCTCTTTACGCTAAAGTTCAAATTTTCTTCCAATTCTTTAAGAATGAACCCTGAATCGCAAAGGCCGTTGAATTAGAATAAATAGCTCTTTTGAAAGTACTACAAAAACTTTAGCGTAAAGAGCGAAGTATTGACGAACTGTTCGTTATAAGTTTTAACGTTGCTCCTTACTTTCAGTTGAAAAAACTTGTTTTTTTATTTAATTTCTTATCGTTTTTTAAATAATGCTGTGAAATCCGGCACCCCCTTCATAGAAAACTCTCTTCCCCCATGAAATATTCCTCCAAGGAAAGATCCTTTCACGTGACCCACTCCCCCGGCCTACCACGAGAAAAAATCCCCCTGAAAACGTCTGTATGCTTCCTAATAACCCATACTATATGTAAACAATGGGCAAAGTTCATAACTTGCAGCCCTTCCCCCGAGGACTCTAGTGGATTAAGTCGTCCTCAAAGACACAGTTACTAGATTTTCCGACTATGCTGAACAAAATGGTTATCTCAAAATTTTAATCCGGCGACTTTGGGAAAAAATGAGCGTTGGGGGGGGGGCTAGTTGCCTTCCTTTTTTATGTCACTTAAAAATGGCACTAGAACTTTCGATCAGTTCGAATGAAGCCTCTCTTAACATTCTAGGGCAGCAGGGTCGATACGATCAACCCTGAAAAAAAAAAACAAAAAAAAACACGCATTCCTGATCTTTCTTTAGGAAAAAAAAATTCAAAATTCCACAATTTTGCAGATAATTTTGCAAGTTTGAAACCTCTACAGTAGGGTTCTCTGATACGTTGAATCTGATAGTGTGATTTTCATTAAGATTTTATGACTTTTAGAGAGTATTTCTCCCTTTTTTCAAAAATAAGGCAAATTTTCTCAGGCTCGTAACTTTTGATGAGTAGAACTAAACTTGACGAAATTTATATATTTTTAGAATCAGGATAAAAATCTGATTCTTTTGATGTATCTATTGGTATTAAAATTCCGTTTTTTAAAGTTTCGGCCACTAGCCGGGTCGCTTCTTACTTACAGTACGTTACCTCGAACTGTTTGATGCTCCTTAAATCTATAAACCTAATTTGTTTTCTTTTCATCATATCTTGATGAGCCTACGGACTGTTTTGTTTAATTCGGAAACATGACACAATTGCTGGCCCTCTAATGACAAAAGGCAAGCAAAACTCTTATGAATAGAATATATGATAAAACAGTGTTTATAACATATAAAACAAATACAGTTTTTAATGTGAAACACTACCGTCACAGTGAGGCTAAAGCATTAAAGTCATGAAACATAAACGATGAAGGGTGAAGAACAAAACCTGAGGATATTTTGCTTTATGATAATGGTGAGTTTTTCTTTTCCTTTCTTTCTAAAACCAAAACCAAATCAGGCTGAATTAGCATCAAAGAAAAAAACAATGAAATAAGATACACGTTTATATTTAATAATCAGACATCCGTTCTAGAGGATATAGGGACGCTCTGTTGGATCGCTCCTAACAACTAACCCAGTTAAACATGGAGAAACACATAAAAAAATATGGTATTTTAGCCTGAAAAGCACTCTTTCAATAGCACCCCCAAAACTTGTATAAAAAAATATAGTTATCCTAAATCTTAAATATAGTTATCTAACTGTACATTATAAATATAGCAATACCATATAAGAAATGACAGTAATAATAATAATATTATTCCAATAGAAAAAATTAGGCTATTTAAATTACTACTACTAACCCTAAAATCGTCAAGGGTAAAGTCAACTACGGCCAACAAGCTGGCGCAGACATTTAGTTCGTCCCATCCTGTTTTAAGTTTTGCTTTGGCAACCTTTCAATAAATCCTCAAAGGTTTGAATTATTTTTTAGTCACGTTTCTAGTTTAATTTCGAGTGTTCACCTCTTGTATCACCCCTACCCACAAAGGAATCGTTATTAGTATTTTCTTGGGATGCAGTGAAGATACAAAAAACTGTTAAAATAAACAAACGAAATGAAGAAGACGGTAAAAAAAGTGTATGCTAAGAAACAAAATCATGGCAGGCATGGAAATAGTTCACCAAAAACTTGAAAATACCTGGAAAAAATGCAACTGGAACTATAAGCATTTGAACATAAAAGAACCGCAAAAGTGACTGAAAGATGTTTCAATCTCTTTGCGCAAGTAGAACTTGCAGTTTTGGCATATTCTCTGAGGTCACATATGTTTACAACCGGTCCACCCAAAAAAGTCACATTTGCGTGGGCATTTATTTATCGCATTTGCATTAAGGTTTCATACAATTAAAAGGGTACTTAACTTCTTTCTCTTAGAATTAGTTTGTTTCCAACTGAAAGTCATCAAGTAGTAATTAGTGAAAAAACACGAGCATTTCAAAATGAAGATCAAACCATAAAAATTAAGTCATGTCCGTATTTTCTAACGTTTTGAGAAATTTGTCATATCCTCCCCAACAAAAAAAGTTTTCTAGAGAAGATAAATTTGTGCATCTGTACTTGGTTGGAGGCAACATCGTCAGTGGGGCAACTTCCCCCTAGGGTTACCCTTCCCCCAAATAAAATACTAATAAACAATGAAGAACCTGTTCAAAATTACGCATAAAATTATAGTTTCTACATCCACTCACCTCCTCCCCAAGAAAATTCTTTACATTTCCCCCTTTCCTAACTCAGAAGATAATTTGTGATCGATTACACTAAAAAAATAAACAAAAAAAAGAGCAGAATCAGAAAACGTCAAAGGTAAAATGTAATAATTCTGACTTGAGTGGGAGGGGAGGGACCTACTGCACAGCCTGGTGAGAGCTACATCGGAGTCAACGCAGTAGTGTTGATTAAGTGAAGTACAATATGTAACCTATCTTATGTAGTTTTTATTTATTTTTTTTGCCAGCCACTTCATATAATAACGTAGAGAGGTCTCGGAAGCTTGGGTGGGGGGCTCATTCAGTCGGAATATGACGGTTCTAGAGTCCTTTATAAGATTCGAAAGAGATAGCAGGTTGACTCTTCCGGGCAATTTTCCCTTGAGCAGCCCCACAGCTTCTTTTGGCATCGAATCATAATTTTTAGATAGTCATTTCCCTCAAAATGATCCGAGGGTTCAAAAACAAACCTCCAGAGGGAAATAACCGACACAACCCAGAGGGCAAGGGGCCCAAATAACGTAAATATCACAAATTATGCCAAGTCTTGGCTCAGTATAGGCAATAGATATAAATTCGTGCTACAAAAATTCAGTAATACGGAGCAGAAACGATTCAAGTCCCGACTCAGTGAAAAAAGAAGATAGATCTATAATGCAGAATAATTTAGTGCAAATATGAGTTCAGTACTGGGTTGGTACAACAAAGAGTTAAGTCCTCATTCGGTTCAAAAACAATTCAAATCTTGATTCGATTTCAAAAGTGTCAATAGTTCAGCAAGTTTCAAACCGATTGGAGAAAATTAAAAACACGGCTCAACTTTTTCTGTAAAGTTGGCAATGAGTTTGACTTATTATATTATATTATTTCTGTTCACTTTAGTTTCAGTATGATTCTTTTTTTTTCTTCAAAATGCTTTCTTTAAAATAAGATTAGTGATAAAAGTCACGTTTTAAAAATAGTAATGAAAATGATAGTAGTACAAAGACAAGTGTCCACGAGTTTTTTTCAGGGGAGGGGACAAAGCAATAATAAAAATATTTGAGGGAGGGTGAATGGCACTTACGTATTATACACAACACACTTGAGAAGTAAATAATTCTCTCTTCTGTATTTGCAACACTTGAAAAGTGATGCTGGGTTAATCCTAATGAAATATACCACAGTATATACCACAACTTTATTAACAAACTATGGATACTACAACGGATATTTATGGGAGGCAGGCCACCCAGAACGCAATATATTAAATACCTAACCAAAATACCAACTCTATATATTAAAAATTTAATTAAAATGTACCTACAACATAGTTTTTCTACTGAGCCTAAGCTAATTGTCTCCGAATAGAGATAGCTAAGCAGGTTTTTGTCAGATCTCACAGAGCAAACTTAATGAGTGTGTTCTATATAATAAGAAAGTGCCGGGAGAATAATACAAAACACTTTTCCCGTGATTTGAGTAAGAAATGCTCAGAATTCAATATAACTTGGGATTTTAGGGTTACACCACAGGTAGTACAATAAAGCCATGTAATTCCATGAAAATTTTTCTGTCTTATGAATCTTAAAAAGAGAACATTCTGAGGAAGCCTTTTTTGTTTTCGGGGCAGTGCTGTGCATCATTTTTTACTGTAACTATCGTCCAATAGGCTTTGTCAAAGTTAGCATTAGTCCTATAGATTGTTAAATCTTGTCAACTCGACACGTGGGAATTGCAGGAAATAGGAGAACATTTATATTTGCCAAAATATCTAAACACCAAGGCCATCTCCTTACATCAAACCCAAAATCATATGCCACCTATTCTAAATATAAAAGAACAGGAAATAGATACCAAAATCGTAATCACAACCCATCATTAGATATATGAATCACAGACAACATACATTTAAAGCAAATAGACAACGAGCTAATGAACTTGTAATAACACCCCCTCGGTTCCCTTTTTTAATTGTGTTCAAAGAGCTCTACGGCTACATCACTGCCTGCAAGCTTGATTTTTCAGGAAACATGTCACCTTTACCATTATTACGTAGTAGGATTGAATATGTGATCAAAGAGTTTTAAGGAGTTTAAAAAAAATCCAAAAAGCTATTTTCTTTTATTTACCAAAATTTAATCACTTAACAGGAAATTTGAAAGTTTTCCTTTTTTGCCGTGGAAGTTTTGCGTAAGTTTTCGAAGAAAATGGCACCAGAAGGGGGGACATATACATGTTTGACATTCACCCAAAGATCAGCATATTTGGAAAAATAATTATGCAACATGCCGCTCACCATTTGATTCCCTTAAGCTGGTTTGCTGTAGTTGAAGCTTTATAAAGTTACATTGCATGATTGCCCCAAGCCCCTTCTTTCAAGAAGGAAATCGTGACGTATTTTAAAAGCTCATACTGTCCCACGGCCGAAAAACTTCAAGCGCATGATTTGATGAGAGTTCCAGATTTATTTTGAAAACATCAATTTCTTTTCTGTTAGCGGAAAGAAAAGTTCACACGTTATTTTTCTCACAATGATCAGCGGATGAGCGAATATGAGTGATGGGACTTGATTTAAATTCTAGATTAAAAATGATTTTTATTGACCTTACATTGCTGCGACTGAACGTAATTATATCCGTAAGGACTTCTGTAAAGACGTCCACTCGCAACAAAAAAGAAAAAGATAAAAAACAAGAAAGAATCAAAACAAGACATGGAAAACCAATATGAAATAGGCTATTATAGCAAAGATAAAAACAAGAAAAATCAAAACAAGACATGGAAAACCAATATGAAATAGGCTATTATAGCAAAGATAAAAACAAGAAAAATCAAAACAAGACATGAAAAACCAATATGAAATAGGCTATTATAGCAAAAGATAAAAAACAAGAAAAAATCAAAACAAGACATGGAAAACCAATATGAAACTACCATTTTTGACTAGCAAAAAGTCCGTTTTATGAGCTTTTTGAAAATAATTTCATTGGTCACTTAGTTACGTTAATTGGCCACTTGGTCCAAATCGAGTCTTATGTCACAGTATATTAGCAATTTTGGAGACAAATCGATTAGCTTCACTTTATAGTCAAAGCATAATTGCACTTTAGTCCCTTAGATTCATTCCCCTAGGTTCATTTGCCATTACAAAATTTATCACATTATTAGATTAATTTAGATACTGAAACTTTAGGAAATTTAGCTTTGCAAAATACATCCATCCAAAAACATAAAATCTTTGGCTTTGCAGAAAGCATCAAAACATAATAATCCTACTACAATCACCCCTATCATGATTAATTTTACCACGTCAACTTGCATCATGATATTTTCTTTCAAGAGTTCCTGCCCACCACTGCTTCCTCCCACCGACAACCCCTACCCCCTACGATAATTTTTCCTTTGAGGAACATTCCTGTCAAGACTGTTTCAAGCACAACTACTCCCACCACGACTGGATCCAGCAAAACTATTTGCATCGTGAATAGTCCCGCCAAGATCATATCTACCATGTTTTCTACTGTTAAATAACATATTACTGGTATTATTAAAACTTATCGATTAGCAATGGTAGTATAGTAATATATAGAACGTTCATCGACAAATAACAAGAATTAAATTAAGAAAACAAAATGTGCCCAGACAAAGCAGAGAGCAAATTAAAAAGTTTAGACAAGAAGAAATGGTCTTAGATGATATCAAATTCATGGTGACTTTTAATTAACTTTAAGGAAGAAATGAAGTCTAAACGTTATACAGTCACAGAAAATGATGAAGTCAAACTCAAAACGAACAAAAACTGAAAGCAAGCGTAATGTCCCCCCTCAGCTAATGCTAAACCAAAGAGGACAATTTTTCTCGTTGTATTGTTCGGATTTTTTTTTGAAAATGGAAAATGGAAATTTTTTCGTCTTGTGTCATTATAGCGTAAAAACAAGAAGATGAAATTGTGCACAAACTTGAATTTTTTATATCAGGTAGAATTTAATTTTGCTAGTCTATTCATTGTAATTTATATTTGTTTTCATTTTAAATCTTCTAAGAGTTGATTTCTTTTCCTTTTAAGGCTTAAATTTGCACCTTACCTATCGTGGAAAAACTTTTTTGTTTTTTAATTTAGTTTAGTATGACTCTCCTATTGCAAAGACGACTCTCCTATTTCAAAAATAGAAAACGACTAAGTAATTAAGATAAACCCGAATATTATATTCAAAATTTTAAATAGTTTGGTTTTATTATCGTTTATACACGACCACAAAACTATGCCATAAATTGAAGAGAAATCTATCTCTCTGAAAGATTTTTTAGAGAAGGTAAATACTAGTGTTTTATACAATATTATTCAACTCATCAAATAACCTTATTGAGTTGGAAGTTAGAGACAAGACAAATTAGAAAATAATTGCCGCGTTCGGACAAAAAAGGCAACATAAAGGGTGTACAGTGTCGTTAATAGAGGGTTTGTAATTATGATGTTAATACATGTATATCTGATCAAATAATATTCTCCTACTAGATTCGGTTGTTATGAGGAAGCTTTTTTTAGCTGGTCATGATACCAAAATCATTACGAGAGATTTATTTTAGGTAAAAAACTTCCTAGTGAACTGTTTAAAGATTCTGCAGAACAATCTACTAGAACAATAAACCTTTGTTTTTTAATTTGCGTAAAGAATATCTTTTATTTATCAGGATTAACAAATTTTTGCAAAATGACAAGAATTAACCTTTTAACAAATAAATATAACAACGAAGAAAAATGGATAAATTTCCTATTCCAAAAAGGAAAATGCAAGAAGTAATTGAGATGAACCCGAAAACCATAGCCAGAAACTTGAATAGCTTCGTTTTATAATTGTTTTACACACGCACAATATATATATATATATATATATATATATATATATATATATATATATATATATATATATATAATTAATAGCAAAAAAATGTATTAGTTTAGATTGATTTTGTCTGTGTTATTTCCTTTGGTTAATAAATTAATACTACTACTAAAATGTAAAATAAAATATTGTTCAAATGGTCGAATAATCTTTTCTTCAAATTGACAGTCGTAGACGATACCAATGAAAAGGCAAGTGTCTTCATCCGAAAAAAAGTAGCATAAAGGGTTTAAACCTTAGGATATTAATAATATTTTCAATCAAACAATAACATCCTGTTAAACTCAGCTTTCAAAAGAAGACTTTTTTTAATTTATCCTGACACCAAATTCATTCCGAGAAACTTATTTTCGGCAAAAAAAAAAAAAAATCGGTTAATATTTTCAAAGGTTCAGAAAAACAATCTACTAGAACAGTTATTTGTTGCATTGCAATCGTTTGAAAAAAAACACCTTTGATTAACTAGCTAAGTTTTTGGTGGAAAATAAATTCTCTAGAATACCCTACGGTACAGCACTACTCGGTAAAGGCTTTTATCAACTTTTGTAGAAATCCCAATTGGGCGAAGGAAACATGGGTATAAAATAGAAGTAGCTTATCATCAGATTCTTATTTTTGACTCTTTTGCATATTAAAGTCGATTTTCTGACAATGTACCTCACCCCCCTTAGGGTCCCAATCGTAGCCCTAATAATATATTTTTCCGCTGAGTTTCGTTATTATCGCGGGTTTTTTGTTAAAATGTTTTTTTTTTGACTGGATGAAATCTAGATTTGCCAGTGTCAACAATAGAAAACAGTTATAAAAACTTCTATCTTGCCCATGAGAAGCTTTTGGTACAGAGCTCTGAACTTGGCGCCTCCTCCAAGCCCGCGCTCCGAGGCGTAGATCGTACTACAATACCATAGGCTGGAACGCAATCTTGTTTTGTTGCATGTTTTGTGTCCAATTGTTCCGACTTTTAGATTCATATCTCCAGCCGCTAGCATCGCTGCCGTACACTGTGTCCAAAAATAAATCAAATATAAATAATAACTGTATTTTGGTATCTAAGCTGTGATTATGGGTATAAAAATGAGGGTCGTATCCACTATTTTTCTTCGGGGGGGGGGCATTTTTTCGGATGATTTTTACAAGAAAAATTTTAAAATTGATCAAGAATGCATTCTTATGAATTTTCATTAGGATTTTGCGAGTCGGTCATTTTTGGGTGGTGAGGGGGTCGTACCCCCTAACCTCTCCCCTGAATGCGGTCTTGATAAACACTATTTAAAATGGTTGGATAAATTGGATAAAAATGGAAGGAAACATGAGAGTCTGATTAACAGAAACATCTTCATGCTATAAAGTAAGAAATTCACCATTGCAATGTCTTCTGTTAATCCTAGTCTCTTTTATATTCTAGAGCTATATCTGAGACAATCAGGGGGTGCTTTACTGAGAAAAGTCGATGATGATATCTGGAAAGAACATAATCTAGCAAATTTTCTCTAGAAGAGTCGCCCAATTGCGATTTTGCCCAATTGTTTTCCAAAGCTTTGGCTGGTACAGCCCTTCTTTCTACTATCATTTTAGACTATTAATGTTGAATTACATCCTGAATTTACCTTTAAAAGGGAATGATTTTAGAAAAAACTTCCAATATTTTGGTTTCTCCTTTTCACATCGTAGGAAATAATGCATAGTATAGAATATCAAATTTCGAGTTTAACTGGTTGATAACGAAAAGAAACTATGTAAAAGCTTAAGCTATTAATTCTAATTAGATATCAAGCCGTGGGACTACTTTTTATCTCCATATCTTATTTCCCAATCACTAAGCTTTATCTAAATTATATTGACTGTCTTGCAAGGACGAAGGAAAGGTCAAATGTTTACAAATGGATTAATGCATGTGTAAAAATGCTAAGTCTATTGCTATATATAGATATGAATTTTTTTTTTTTTTAAGTTTTTTTTTCCGAGGGAAGGAAAGTTGAAACTTAAAACGCATAAAAATTATTACTTAACAGCCTATCTAATATATATATCAATAAAACTAATACAAATAAACCAACTTCTTACGTTTCCCTATGCTTTTAGGATTATTGAAAAATGGCACTTTACTGAAAACACAAAAGTCAAGTACAAAAACAGGAATTATTGATTTGGGAGTCAAAAGTGTATACGTAGCCTGACAACAATAGACGAATCTATAAAGCTTTTCATAGTCTTATACCAGTTGTGACATCAATAACGTTTAGTATACAATTAAATTATCTTAAAAACATAAGCGTAAAATCAAATATTTTTTAAATAACCGCAATGTAATTGAGCATACAGAAATATTGGATTGACTTATCAGGTAGCATTTTGGTATCGCCAGCTATAATACCAATAGTGAGTAATATACAGTCTTAAATTGTAAGAAATGTGCTTTTCTCGAAGTCCGATTATTTATCTCTATACAACACTGAACATTAAGCTATGGTATAGGTTCTAAAGCTAGTCTATAGTCCTAATACTATGAAGATCGCTTTGCTTCGAACTTGTTTTGTACAAACTAATCATGACATGTCCTTTTCAGAACCAAAACGAGAGCCAGTCATTGAACTGACCCATTGTGAAGAAGCAATACCAAACTAAATGCATAAAAAAAATAAAGCAACAAACCTAAAATGGATTGTTGCTTTATCTTACAAGGGATTTATCCTAAAAGGGATTTATGATTTTTTAATTCTGTAAAAAGCGTCCTCAATTGGTTTGCTTTTGCTGTACCGAAATTCCTAGATTATTTTGTGTTTTCAGTAAAGCGCTAGTATTCTATGATCCTAAAAGCATATGGGAAACATAATTAGTTGGTTTATTTGTACTAGTTTTATTGATATATATTAGATAGGCTGTGAAGTAATAATTTTTCTCCATTTTAAGTTTCAACTTCGCTCTTTACTTCCCTCGGATAAACCTTGTTTTTTTAAATTCATCTTTGTTCGTCTTTATTAAAATTTAATGTAGAAGCAAAGCTGCCATGATCTTTTTTAATTATGCGGAATAATGTATGTTCGTTTTAAGTTTTAATATAACTCCTTAGATTCAGTTGAAAACTTATTTATAATATAATTTCTAATTATTACCGATCTAGGGGAGATAAGACACCTCAAGAAAATACTGCAAACAACCTTGACAGCTACGAAAAACTTTCAGTCTATAACATAGGTTCATTATCTCTACTCCACAAAACAATACATGTTTTTCTGGAAAGTTTGTTTTTCGATGAGCAAAAAGCTGTTTTTACTCGGCCGACTTCACCTGTAAAAGCCATAATGAAGACAGGGCTTTATTAAATTGCCTACTGACTGGCCGAAACTAGAAGGCTACTATAACAAAAGAGAGCAGTTTAATGGCACATTTAAAAGCTTATATTTATACCTAATCGCTTTTTGTAAATTTGACTTGATAGCACATTCCCGCAAAGTACACTTTCGGTTGTCTCCCCCTTTATTTTAAATAGAAAAAGTGGCTTTTCCAATGAAATGAGCAAAAAATGGTGTTTTTCAAAACCTAGGCAGGAGCAAAAACTAAGGGGACAAGGACGCCTCTTCCCGTCAATCACCGCCTTTAAAACCAGCACACAGGCTTCATCGCAGAGTGAATTTTGAAGATTCAGTTCAAAACTGTTGACCATTCAAGCTTAATTTTAGGTAGATTTTTAGTTGAAAAGTTTTTAGTTTTAGTTAATTTGTTTTCGCAATAATATTTTACTTTTAAGATGAGTAAACTCTAAATAAAACTTACCAAGAGGGTATAGAGGGAGAGCATATGAGAGGGGTTCTTAGAAGCCTCCAGTTAAGGCCTTTGGACCATAATTATTGCAATGGTACCGTTTTATGCTTTCACATTCTTCCACTTACGACGTGGCACCAAAAGTGCCGTTTTGTAGTGCAATATGGCACTTTTGGAGGGTAAAATTGATAAAAAGCATGTAGATATGAGTAATAGGTCTAAAATGAGCCTTCCCCGGATGTGCTTTAAAAAATGAGTGCATCACATTTGCAAAAATAGAGGATTATCTGAAAATTAATCATAAGAAGGGATAAACCATGATTGAAAAAAAAATCTGAGCTGGAATCGAACACATGATAATGTAATTTGATGTCCAGCGCTGTACTAACAGAACCACACCTCTAATAATGTAATTTAATATATTGGTGTTTGTAGGAATTTAATTGCGTAGCTTATTAAGGGGCCTGGAGGAGGAATTTTCTAGAAGAGCTCTTACAAACCGTGCTCAAAGCTCTTATTTCAAATCCCGACCGGATCTGGAGACATTGGGGGTATTTTGGGGTGGGGGAACCTAAAATCATGGAAAACGCTGAGTTTGGAGGGATCGGGATGAAACCTGGTGGGAAAAATAAGCAGAAGTCTTAGATACGTGATATACATAATCGTAACGGATCGGCTCTATCGGGGGGGGGAGGGATAATTCTGAAAAATTAGAAAGTGACGTTGATCGTTGATCTTAATGAATTTTGATATTTAGAAGGACATCGTGACTCTTATTTTAAGAATCACGCTCTTATTTTAAATCCTTATTTTAAGATCTTATTTTAAATCCTGACCGGCATTAAGCCTCTTATTTTCCTTTTAAATCAGTCTATTGATTCAAAGAATTTTGTTAGAGCTCATACCATATGATCTCTTGGCTCTTAGCTTTTCTTGCCTCGTCACAAGTGCCATATGAGCTCTTAGCTCTTGTTATTCTTCCCATCTAGTTTCATCCTGATCTCTCCACTTTAAGTATTATCTAAGATTTCCAGTCTCCCCCAACTCCCCCCCAATGACGCTGGATCCGGTTGAGATTTAAAATAAGAGAACTGAGTTACGAGGTCCTTCTAAATATGAAGTTCCATTAAGATCCGATCACTCCTTCGCAAGTTAAAAATACGTCATTTTTTCTAATTTTTCAGAATTAACCCCCCCCCCTAATAGAGCGGGTCCGTTCCAATTATGCAAATCACGTATCTGAGACTTCTTCTCATTTTTCCCACCACGTTTCATCCCGATCCCTCCAAACTAAGCGTTTTCCATGATTTTAGGTTCCCCCACCCCAAACTACCCCCAATGTCACCAGATCCGGTCGGGATTTAAAATAAAAGCTTTGAGACACGATATCCTTCTAAATATCAAATTTCATAGAGATCCGATCACCTGTTCGTAAGTTAAAAATACCTCATTTTTCTAATTTTTCAGAATTAACCCCCCCCCAACCACCCCAAAGAGAGCGGATCCGTTCCGGTTATGTCAATCATGTATCTAGGACTTGTGCTTATTTTTTCCACCAAGTTTCATCCCGATCCCTCCACTCTAAGTGTTTTCCAAGTTTTAGGTTTCCCCCTCCCAACTCCCCCCAATGTCACCAGATCCGGTCGGGATTTAAAATAAGAGCTCTGAGACATGATATCCTTCTAAATATCAAATTTCATTGAGATCCGATTACCCGTTCGTAAGTTAAAAATACCTCTTTTTTTCTAATTTTTCAGAATTACCCCCCTCCCCAACAACCCCAAAGAGAGCGGATCCTTTCCGGTTATGTAAATCATGTATCTAGGACTTGTGCTTATTTTCCCCACCAAGTTTCATCCCGATCCCCCCATTCTAAGTGTTTTCCAAGTTTTAGGTTTCCCCCTCCCAACTCCCCCCCCCAATGTCACCAGATCTGGTCTGGATTTAAAGTAAGGGCTCTGAGAAACGATATCCTTCTAAATATCAAGTTTCATTGAGATCCGATCACGCGTTCGTAAGTTGCAAATACCAAATTTTTTCTAATTTTTCAGAATCAACCCCCTCCCCTAACTACCCCAAAGAGAGCGGATCCGTTCCGGTTATGTCAATCATGTATCTAGGACTTGTGCTTATTTTTCCCACTAAGTTTCATCCCGATCCCTCACTCTAAGTGTCTTCCAAGATTTTAGGTTCCCCCCACCCAACCTCCCTCCCCAATGTCACCAGATCCAGTCGGGACTATAATAACAGCTCTGAGACACTATATCCTTCCAAACATCAAATTTCATTAAGATCTGATCAACCGTTCGTAAGTTAAAAATACTTATATTTTTCTATCTTTTCCGAATTAACGGGCCCCCCACTCTCTTCCAGATGGAACAACTATTTCGAATTTAATCTGGTCCGATCCCTGATATGCCTGCCAAATTTCATCGTCCTAGCTTACCTGGAAGTGCCTAAAGTAGCGAAACCGGGACCGACAAACAGACAGACCGACAGAAATTGCGATTGCTATATGTCACTTGGTTAATACCAAGTGCCATAAAAACCTGTCTAAGATACGTGACTGACAAAACCGGACCGGATCTGCTCTCTTTGGTGGAGTGGGGGGGGGGTAATTTGGAAAAATGAAGTATTTGTAACTTACGAAAGGGTGACCAGATCTTAATGACGTTTAATATTTAGAAGGATCTTGTGCTTTAAAGCTCTAATTTTAAATTCTGACCAGATCCTGTGACATTGGGGGGAGTTGGAGGGGAAAACCGAAATTCTTGGAAAACGTGAAAATTGGGGTATTTTTATCTTACGAATAGGCGATCAGATCTTAATTAAATTTGATATTTAGAAGGATTTCATGTCTCAGAGCTCTTATTTCAAATCCCGACCAGATCTTTTGACATTGGGGGGAGTTGGAGGGGGAAATCTTGGAAAACACTTGGAGTGGAGGAATCGAGATGAAGCTTGGTGGATAGAATAAGCAAATGTCCTCGATACGTGATTGACGTAATCGTACTGGATTCGCTCTCTTTGGGGGAGTTGGGGGGAGGCGTTCAGCGAGTTGGCGAGTTTGGTGGTTCTGGACGTGCTAGGACGATGAAAATTGGTAGGCGTGTCAGGGACCTGCACAAAGTGACTTGATAAAGTCGTTTTCCCAGATTCGACCATCAGGGGGGCTAAATCGTGACTCAGAGCTCTTACTTTTAAATCCTGACCGGCATTAAGCCTCTGATTTTCCTTTTAAATCAATCTATTGATTCTTAGAATTTTGTTAGAGCTCATACCATATGAGCTCTTGGCTCTTAGCTCTTCTTGCCTAGTCACAGGTGCCATATGAGCTCTTAGCTCTTGTTTAACTTTTGATTACTATGGACTGTGGTTCGCTCTTTACTAGGTTGCAGCTACCGCAGCAACCATTTATGTATGAACTTCAATAGTCGATAGTTATTGGCTGGCTATTCAATAAGAATGACTTTTTACCTTCGCTGTCTTCAGTAACGTCAATAGGGAGGAAGGTGCCCTTAGCTGGCTGTTTGCCTCTTAATAAAGCTGATCTAGATATATTCCCGAGGATGCCTGATCCCTATTTACTTCAAGAGAAAGGTTTGAAGTAAATAGTTTACAGCGCATCTCTCCCTAAAGAGTTGAATAACTAAGGATCGAGCAATAGGTATATCAACCGGGAAGGAACGAATCTTTCGAATTTGTAAGTGGTGACAAGCAGGCTTTGCGGAAAGAACGTATGTGCGGGGCACTAGTGTAATGACTGGAAGGCTTCTAAGAAATCCTTAACACAACAGTAAACAGAATTTTGAACACAGTGGCTATAGGCTGCTTGACTTTCTACAGAACATAGTATCAGTGGATTGCTTCTGATAAGGGAGGCGGACTGGGAAAACCTCAGCTCCAATCCCTCCACCAAAACTTTAGATATTCCGGGATTTCCAAGCAATCGATATTCGAAGACTTAATTTTAAACCTATATTTTGTCTTGAAAACCGAATGCTGATCGGAGTTGACAGAAGTTGAACCTAAAAACGACCACAATCTATTGCTTTGGGTATTACGTAAGATATATCTAATACGACACTAGCTCAAATAAACTCCGAGTCAGGATTTTTTTTTTTTTCTCATATCTGTAGGATTCTGAAAACTAGTACTTTGATTAAAACGCAGAACCGACTAAAAAACAAAACCGGATCTTCTCTTATGAGCATAAAATTCCGGATCTTCTCTTAGGAGCATAAAATTCAATGATTTTCCTAAACAAATTAAAGAGTAGCATATAAACCTCTCATTAGTATTTCAGCAACCATGATATTCATAATTTTTAATATTATAGACTGTTTTTTAATTTTTTTAGACTAATTTTTAATATAATAGACTGTCGCAAACTCAAAATTCGATGGACCACGGTTTTTCGTCGAGTTACGTAGGCTATAGTTCGACTTGTCGAAGTCATTGTAGAAAAAATTCGACTTCTAAAGGTAACAAGCTATAAAAATAAGCCAAATGAAAATTTGAGTTACAGAGTTACAAAATCTCTAAATTTACTCCCTACAGCCACAACAAAGTTAAGAATGACTATTTAGTGTAGTATAGACTCGACATATCTAGAATTTACTTCAAAATCTCAAAACTTAACTTTCAAATATCAATAGTAAACTTAGTTTGCTAGGAAATAGACACCTGAACATTAACAGAATCTGATACAAAAATATGTTAAATAAATAATACATGTCAAAGTTTACATGTTGCAACCAGCATACTGGGGTTTCGACAAACAGGGGTCCACTGAAAAAAGTTCGAGATACAGAGGTAAACTTTGACTTGTGGAGGTAAAGTGAAAATTAAATGACAACTTATCTGCTTAATTTCGAGTTATAGGAGGCCCTAGACGGTCAATCATTTTGTTCAAAAGTTTCCGTCAATCGTTTGAAAGAACGTGTGCTTTAATCAACCTTCAATTAAGCTTGACCAAAGCTAATCTAACACACTGTTTTTGATCAAAAGAATTGAGTCACAGCCTATAACCCTAGATTATCCGGACATGAACCTCTCTTGCCCCCCCCCCAATAAAATGCTGGAGATTCGACCCTGAGAGGGAGTAAACAAGAGGGGGATTGTGAGCTACCTGTTGAGGATGTTAAACCGTAGAGATTTAAGTTGTACCCTTATTATGCATCTCAGCCTTTCCACAAGAATAACACCAGAAAGTGTCATATGGCAGTATGGCACTTTACGTAGGAAACACCCTTAGTCATGCGTTTTCAAACTCTGCTCCACCATGATCAAAATTTTCAACATTCAAAGATCGGTAATCTCTCAAAAGGTAACAAAGAAGACTACTAAAAAAACAAGAACTAAGAG
This sequence comes from Artemia franciscana, assembly GCF_032884065.1. Taxonomy (NCBI): domain Eukaryota; kingdom Metazoa; phylum Arthropoda; class Branchiopoda; order Anostraca; family Artemiidae; genus Artemia; species Artemia franciscana. Next base: position 21,951,513 of record NC_088870.1, read on the forward strand.
CTCATATGACACTTGTGAAGGAGTCAGAAGAGCTAAGAGCCAAGAACTCATATGGTATGAGCTCTAGCAAAATTCTAAGAATCAATAGATTTATTTAAAAGGAAAATATGAGGCTTAGTGACGGTCGAGATTTAAAATAAGAGCTCTGAGACACGAGGCCCTTCTAAATACCAAAACTCATTAAGATCCAATCACCCACTCGTCAGTTAAAAATACCTCATTTTTTCTAATTTTTCCTCTCCCTTCAGCCCCTCCCCCAGATGGTTGAATCGGGGAAACAACTTTATCAAGTCAATTTGTGCAGCTCCCTGACACGCCTACCAATTTTCATCGTCCTAGCACGTCCAGAAGCACCGAGCTCACCAAAGCACTGAACTCCCCCCCCCTAGATCCCCCAAAGAGAGTGGATCTAGTCTGTTTACGTCAATCACGACCTACGAAATTTGCTTATTCTACCCACCAAGTTTCATCCCGATCTCGCTTACGATTATCAAATATTTTTCTTTTTGATTGCTATTAGGCACTGCAAAAAAATTTCTGCGTACAGGCCTATTTCTGGCCTTCAAATATTTCAACGTATCAGCCTAAAAGCAAATCATTAAACTAAACCAAATAAAAAAAATACATTTTCATATATTTTTTTTCAGGTTCGATGCGACAGTTTGCCTGAAAATATATGTATTTGACACTCAGGAATCATCCATACCTACAGCAGCAGTGGCCACATGTCGGAATGGGCTATGGAATTATTCTCATATCTATGTTCAATTTTCTTGCAGTTCGCCTTCCTAATTTATCAGCTGGATATTATCTCCGCAAAGGTTACTACCTTTATATTCTTATTCTTATACTATACGGTATTTAGATTTTAAACCAATGAAGTTTTTTCATACCGTTTTTTTTTCTTTTGCATGGGACGCAGAATAAAGGATTTTATCTATAGCATCACCATTCTGTCTATTAATGATTAAATAAAAAAATAAGTTTTTTTAAATGAAAGTAAGGAGCGACATTAAACCTTAAAACGAACAGAAATTACTCCGAATATGAAAGAGGCTTTTCCTTCTCAACGCCCCGCTCTTTACGCTAAAGTTTGGCTCTTTCTCTTAACTCTACATTTTAAAATAGTAAAAACTTTAGCGTAAAGAGCGGGGCGTTGAGAAGGAAAAGCCTCTTTCATATACGGGGTAATTTCTGTTCGTTTTAAGGTTTAATGTCGCTCCTTACTTTCATTATAAAAAAAACTTGTTTTTTTATTTAATTTCTGAACGTTTTTGAATCAATGCATGTTTTGATTTTGGCTCCCCGCAGAGGAATAATTAAAACGAAATTTGTATATTTTTTTTTGGCTGGATGGCTTTCTCATAATTTTGACCGAATAATTTTGAGAAAAAAAGAGGGGAGGAGGAAGCCAAGTTGCCCTCCGATTTTCGGTTAATTAAAAAGGCAACTAGAACTTTTAATTTTTTACGAATCTTTTTATAAGTAAAAGATATACTTAACTTATAAATTAGCTTACGTAAAGAACTTTTGTATTCTCATGTTTTATTACATATACGAGGGGGTTTGCCCCCTCATCAGTACCTCGCTCTTTACACTAAAGCTTAATTTTTGTCCCAATTCTTTAAGAATGACCCCTGAATCACAAAAGCCGCAGAATAAATAGTTGAAATTACTAAAAATACTTTAGCGTAAAGAGCGAGGTATTAGGAGGAGGTGAGCCCCTCATGTGGGTAATAGTTTATGTTCGTTTTAAGTTTTAATGCTGCTGCTTACTTCCAGCTGAAAAAAACTTTTTCATATTCATTTTTTCATTGTTTTTTTTTAAGTAATGCTAGTAAATTCTGCGCTCCCTTCATGGAAATTTTCTTCCCCCATGACAAATTCATCGATGGAAAGTTCCCCCAGCATATCCCCCTCTTCTCAACCCCTGCCTCCAACTAAAAAACCTCCTGAAAACGCCTGTACACTTTCCAATAACGATCAAGGAGGCACACTCGTGCCTCTTTAAAGAGGCGAACCACGATAATGTTAAGCGATCTTGTTCCAGTGGTGGAACAAGATCGGTTCCAGTGGTGGCAGAGGGATGGGGAGGGGTGCATTTCGTAGCCCAAGCTCCAACTAAGAAACCTGCCAAATTTCATCCCCCTCCGACTTTTCCTTCATGGGGAAAATCTGGCCGAAAGTTTCGACTCTCCAACCACACCCCCTCCCCTTTAACGTTGTCCGATCGGGCTGAAATTCACAAGTTAAGGTCCCTTAGGGCCCAAGAGCTTATTCGCGAAATTTCAGCTCGATCCGATAACTCCTTCCCTGTTTTCCAAAAACCACGCATAGCCACTTAATGTTCATGTTCTCCTTTTGTTTTTTTCTGCCACGCCTACAGGTCACAGCCGACATCGGATCTGGGTTTACGAAGACTCATTCGACGCGGAATTCTCCGGGTAATTTTCCTGGAAAGTTTCGTCGGAAAATCTTAACCCCCCGATTTTCTAGCTTAGAAAAATCCATTTCCCCATAAGAGCCCATGTTAATTTTTGAAATTCTTAAAAGCTATTTAAAAGTTATATTTATACACATGCAGATATTTCGACTTCAAATATGCCCGGTTAGCTCAGTCGGTAGAGCGTGGGACTTTTAATCCTAAGGTCAAGGGTTCAAGTCCCTTATCGGGCGTTTTTTTTTCACAAAATATGAAAAAAACTTCGTTTTCTTAAAGAGTTAAAGAGGCTGCGTCCCAAAGTCGAACCTTAAAACGTACAGGAATTAGGAGAGGCAGTCCTAATTCCTGTACGAGGAGTACAGGAATTATTAAATTACATCCACCATGGATTGTAGAAACCCCCCCAAACCCCCCGCTTTTAAAGACTTTTTTGTACAGGTTTTTTGTGTTGAAAGAGGGCCTTTCCGAAGCCAAGAGCGGGGGGTTAGGGGGGGCGGCAGCCCCCCACAACAAAAAACCTGTACAAAAGAGTCTTTAAAAGCGGTGGGTTTGGGGGCGGCAGCCCCCCAACTGCCTCTCCTAATTCCTGTACATTTTAAGGTTCGACTTTGGGACGCAGCCTCTTTAGCTCTTTAAGAAAACGAAGTTTTTTTCATATTATTACTATATGTAAGCACTGGTCAAAGTTTTGAACTTGTAACCCCTCCCACGGGGACTGTGGGGGAGTAAGTCTTCCCCAAAGACATAGTTATAAGGTTTTTCGACTACGCTGAATAAAAAGACTATCTCAGAATTTTGATCCGTTGACTTTGAGAAAATAATCAGCGTGGGAGGGGGCCTAGGCCCCCTCCAATTTTTGGTCACTTAAAAAGCGCACTAGAAATTTTCATTTCCGTTAGAATGAGCCCTCTCCCAACATTCTAGGACAGCTGGGTCGATACGATCACACCTGGGAAAAAAAACGAAGAAACAAATAAACACGCATCCGTGATCTGCCTTCTGGCAAAAAATATAAAATTCCACATTTTTGCAGATAGGAGCTTCAAACTTCTACAGTAGGGTTCTCTGATACGCTGAATCTGATGGTGTGATTTTCGTTAAGATTCCATGACTTTTAGGGGTTGTTTCTCCCTATTTTCTAAAATAATGCAAATTTTCTCAGGCTCGTAACTTTTGATGGGTAAGACTAAACTTGATTAACCTTATATATTTAAAATCAGCATTAAAATGCGATTCTTTTTATGTAGCTATTGGTACCAAAATTCCAATTTTTAGAGTTTTGGTTACTATTGAGCCGGGTCGCTCCTTACCCGGCTCAAACAGTTCGTTAACACGAATTGTTTGATAAAAAACATTTTTAGGGACTTCTAGTTTTGGTTGTGCACACAGTTTAAATTTATAAATTTAAAGAGCCCGTTAAGGTCAGCTTTTAAGAAGAATCTCAACACCACCATTCAAATAACAAATCCACATGACATGAAATGTGGACTACGGATAAAACATAGCTTAATGTTTAAATAATTGCAGAGATCTTCTGACAGTTCGCAAATCAGCTTACAAAAATAATTCAAAATTAAAAAATAATAACAATACTCTACTCTAGATTTGAACAGGGTTTAATATATGAGAGGATAATTCAAAAAAGAAGAAGAGAAAAAACCAATTGGATTCATTGGTATTATTTGAATGGCCTTAGGACACCTTTCAAGAATACTTTAGGGGCAACCCTGGTCTTTGCAAACGTTAATGTAGTGCGTTAGTCAGCATATAAGTTTTTGAACAGCATAGCAAAGAAAGTTCCACGACTCGATTTACGTACTACACCGTGTCGTCTAATAGAGGTACTGTAGTAGTGCACCCATAAAAGAAAAAAATATACCGAATTCACCATTTTTTAAAATAAAAATTGGTAAGAAGCGAAATTCTGCAAGCAAAATTTACTTTAGGAAATGAACCAGTTTAAAGATTCAAAGTGCCTTATGAGTAAGCTTAGAAATGTGCCGAAATGGCAAAATCCACCCCATTTGGCAACACTGCTGCACACAAACTCTTCTATAATTTCATACAAAAATGTCAACAATAACATTAAAAAGATAAACAATAAATACACTACGATAAACAAACAGTGAAAAAAGAACTTCAAATAATAAACTTTGGAGAGGTTTTCAAAATAATGAGGAACGAAAATCGAGAAGCCAGGTTTATCAATGTTGAGTTTAATCATCGGAATGGAAAGCTTGTATATGCAATAATTTATTCCTTCGCATTTCCTATCCATACTATGTCTTTGTACCTTATACAAGGCTCAGGAAACAGATGAAAAAGCTCTTGTTCAAAGCCTCCATCTCTCCCATTTTCACACATAATCTGCAGACTCTGATTTGTCAATAACTAAAATTACGCTTGAAAGTTGAACATAGCCCTACTCATCAAGCCTTTCATAGAACACATTATTGGTTATGCAGTCGTGCATGATTTCATTTTCATCAACAACTGCAACTACAGCTTGGCTTGGGCATTGTGCTTATAGTATTCAAACTAACTATAGCAAAGACAGAAGCAATATCTTATTTGTAAACAAGGTTAAGGCAAGTTGTCGAAATGACTTTATAGAAAGTATCATTACAACTTTCGGAAGAAAAGGCAAAGCTCGATAATTCTTATTTCATCTTTATTTTCTATAAACGTTAAAATGAAATGATTGAAGAGCGATGATGAACAACTTGTTTAATTAGTTGTGTTCTTGGTCATTATTTAGGATTATTTATATCCGTAGTTTTCTGTTTGCATGTTTTTTTTTGTTTTTTGTTTTTCTTAATTGGCGGAGTTTTCCGATCTTAATCTTGCAATGGCATTCCAAAGCTAGGACAAATATCCATTTCTTGATCCCAACTTGATTGATATTATGGAATCAGACGAGAAGACAAAAAAAAAGAAAGTAAAATACATTCACAAAGAAAACTATACTACCAAGAATGAATTCAAATATTTCTATTAACACATAGCAGGATGGGGGCAGTTTGTCCTATCGAGCCTAGAAAATAGCGACCACGACGCTGCTCAGCTACGGTTAGTGGCTCACTTAACTCGTACGCAAATTTCAAAATGGAGTCAATGCGAGGACATGGGGCATCACAAAAGCGTTGTGGAGACGGGCGAGAAAACGCCTGCTGTAGCAAGCTTTACAGCGAACTAGTACATCAAACACTTTTCTAAGTTTCTCACTTAGATGAGAGATATGGTGAGCCCATCCCCTATTGAAAGACCAAGATACTAAATACAAGCAGACAACTGAACATTCTGATTTCCTAACTACATCACCGACAGATTTACCGAAAATAAGGACCTCGCTCTTTGAAGCATTAAAATTGAGACCAATTTCGGCATATTCCCTACTAAGCACGGAAAAATTTTCCTCAATAGACGATACAGTTCCACTTAAATTCAGGATGTCGTCCGCGTAATTTAGTATGGAAAGCTTCAAACCTTTAAAAATAAAACTAATTCTAGCCTTTTCTGGAGTGCAACCAAACTATTATTATACAAAGGTGGCGACCACCCTGGCGAATTCCTTTTCAAACTCGAATTACGGCTTTACACATTACGTATCCATGACGAGTAGGTACTTTCACGACAACGCATAATCTCGCATGCAGGCTTTTAAGTACCCACATAACTGAACGATGGAGTCTTCACTGCCTCTATCAGGGCTGAATTAATACATAAAGGGGCCCGGGCGTGAAGAAATTTGAGGTCCCTTCGATCATCGGGGGGGGGGGGGGGATTTGTCCCTACTGTAAATAATTTTCAACAATCTTCTCACCTTTTTTAACACTATGGCCTTGCCACTGGACAATCCGATTCTAGAATCGAGAATTAGATTGCTGATATTTGGCTTTTCTTAATGCTTCAATACAAATATTCATTTTTTTTAGTTTTACATTCCAAATGATCAAGATAGTCAAAATACGCTGTCAGACTGTTAAAATTCTTAAAATAAGATGAGGATAAATACATTTTTCTTATTCAGAGATATATGGAGTGTTTCATTAGTATGTGTTTTGAGCTATGAGCATCCCAATGCTTTTTTATTTGTCATTGCCACTTTGTTGTTGTTTATTTTTATTTTATCTGGAAGGGGACCCTGAAGATATTAAAAAAAAGACCTGGAGATAACTCAACTGACTATTTTCTGACATGTGTCAAATATAAATCAATTCTGCTCGTCATAAAACCTAACACCAAATTTTATTGTAAAGATCCCATAGTTCATGAAGACAGTTAGGGAAAATGCCTCAAATGAATCAAATAAATGGTGGTGCTTAACTACGTGGTAAAATCTTTATTTCTTCTGTCCATTAAACCAAAACCATAATGAACACAAAAGCAACTCACAGCAGCTATACCTCCAATGCATATTAAATCCAAGTTATGGCTGCAATTGACTTATGGCTGCATTAAGCAAGCTGATAACATATCGGTGGTTTCTTAATACTACTTAACTCTACGGCAAACTATAAGAAATACAGTAAGCTAAGCCCACATTTCTTAGCGTTTAACGACCTTATTTTATTACAAGACAATATGAAAATTAGTACTAAGCTAATATCAATAATAAAACACTCAAAGGCCCGTATAATTAGAATTTGAAAACTGTTTGCTTAACTTTTCAGAGATTAATTTAGATGTGATATATAAGACTGTCTAATCTATGGGGAACCAATCAAATTTAGCTTTAAGTCCGTCTCCCAGAGAAAATAACAAATATCACCCTGCGACACAACTACAACTACTTACAGCTCACAGCAGCTTCAAGCCACCTGAGGCCAAAACAGCTACGCACACTCCTACTCCATCCTAATCTATTCAAAGCCTCCCTCTTCACAGCTTCCCAGGAAGTTCCCATTTCCCTTAAATCTTTCTGTATGACATCCTCCCACCCAATCGTGGACGATCTGCTCTCTGTTTAGCCCTAGATGGCCGGTCGAAAAGGACACTCTTCGGCGATCTGTTATCGTTAATCCGCAGAACGTGCGCTAGCCATTTCAACCTTTTTCTCATTATAGCCCTAGAGAGCGGTTTTGAATAAAGGGCACTGATTTTTGACTATAAGGTCCTTAGCTTTGATTGAAATGAGGACCACTCGTCTGTCCAAAATCAAAACATGTTCTTCAACACAAAATTAATGTTTTGCTTGTGGCGCTAATTTTTTTTTTTTTTTTTACTTGTTTATCTTACTCTTCACAACTTTTCTGCTTGTGGCGCTAATCGTTTTTAAATAACACCTGAGGCATGCTGAAAATTAAAAGATCCGATTTTCTTCAGCTTTTTAAGCTCTAGTTGATGTTACCTTTAAGCACAGCTTAGATACCAATATACAGATATGAAAACTCGATTTATTTTTGGGACACAATGCGCGGTAGCGATGCTAGCGGCTTGAGACAGGAAACTGGTATTGGTATCTAATTGGTAACAGGAAACTGGTATTGGTATCTAAGCTGTGTATGCAACAAAACAGAATTGCGTTCCCGCCTATGATGTTGTAGTACGATCTATGCGTCGGAGCGCGGGCATGGAAGAGGCGTCAAGTTCAGAGCTCTGTACCAAAGGCTTCTCATGGGCAAGATACGAGTTTTCATAACTGTATTGGTATCTAAGCTGTGGATTGAAGTCTAATTCACATGCACGTTTTGTTAGACATCAATTTCGAGGCTTCTTTATTTTCGACCATACAAATTTTGCTTCCTGTTTTAAGAGCAGCGTTGATTTGTCGAGTTTTAGGCATTGATGCCTAACTAAGCAAACATCCGAAGATGACTCGAACAACAAAAAATTGTTTTTCTAAGACGACTTAAGTCAAATTTTTGCATAATGACCTGTTTGGGAACTATTTTCTCTGCCTATTTTGGGCTTACTTTGTGGCAAGCGTTAGTCAAAAACAATATGCACCTAAATTCCTCGCTTTTAGCCACACTTGTTAATGCCTTAAATATTCTATTCTGATGTTTGATGTTTCATCCAATGTCTGATGTTTCATTTTCTCATATCATTACTTAACCAAGATAAGGATCTTGAATCGTCCGACATCTATTTTCTCTTTTTTTTCGTAACAGGTAATATTTCAGGGGAAGACAACCGTGCGTTCATACAGGACTAAACAAGTTTCAACCAACTGGACTAGTCAAGTCTAGCGGAAACTTTTAAACCCTCACCTGTTCAACTTCCTGAAAAACTTTTCATCTCTTGCAATATACTTCTATATAAATACATAAATACCTCATTAAGGTGGAAACGAGATTACAGCTGTATATAGAAATATGATTTTTCAAATTTCTCAATAGTGATATACACCTTAACATATGGCTGCTAGTGGTAACAAGTCACGCATAGCCAGTGTAAAAAAAATATTAATAATAAGATGAATATAATAAGGATTCATCTAAACTCCAAATTCATGTTTATGTCAAGAATGCCAGCTGGTGCATACAGGCTATAAAATTATTACCCAGCGTTTTATTGATGTATTATTAACAATTAGACTCTGAGCTGGTTGTAAAATTATTTTTCGAAGTACCTGCACGCAGAGGGAGATAGGCAGAATTTTTAATTACTCCCTGTACACAAGAAAAATTTTAAAAAATGACCTAAATGGTTTTTCTTCGTTTTTGACCCTTTCTCCCTTGGACAAACCTCAGGATAACCTTCCCCTTCTCCCCATACCTGAGTGCACCTATGGTTGTCATTACGGTAAAGGCTTGAAAATAACTTTTTTATGTGGATTTTGATAAAGGAATACCAGTACTAAATTATTATTTATGGCTCCCTTTTAATGTTTATGTTTGTCAGGCAAAAATGATTTACTGATGTTGGCCAATGGATAGCCAGTGATTCTAAATTCTTGTCAGTTTTTCCAATTCAATCGTTTCCACAATCACAAAGTTCACTGGTCCCTACTGGCTACTTAAATACTTAAATACTACTTAAATACTAAGGCAGTGACAAGATAGTGCTCATCCACCACATTAATATCTATACCCACTGAATTCGGTCGTTGATATTTATTTTATTGAGACCTCTTTGATTGCAAGGATATTAAGAGAACACTGTCTTAATATGATCACTGATCACTCATCTAAATGTATTTGGCTAGCTTTAAGTTTTGAATTTATTTTTTTGTATTGTTTCATGAACCACCAATCTTAAATATAATTAAATAAAAAAAAAAAATTTTAACTGAAAGTTAGGAGCAACATTTATGACTTAAAACGAACAGAAATTACTCCGTGTATGAAAGGGGCTGTTCCCTCCTCAACGCCCCGCTCTTTACGTTAAAGTTTGACTCTTTCTCTCAATTCTACTTTTTAAAATAGCAAAAAAACATTAGCGTAGAGTTTGACTCTTTCTCTCAATTCTACTTTATACAACAGTAAATAAATTTAGCGTAAAGAGCGGGACGTTGAGGAGGGAACAGCCCCTTTCATACACGGAGTAATTTCTGTTCATTTTAAGTTTTAATGTCACTCCTTACTTTCAGTTAAAAACTTGTTGTTTTTTTTATTTAATTTCTGAACGTTTTTGAATTAATGCATGTTTGATTTTGGCTCTCCGCAAATGAATAATTAAAACGAAATTTGGGTATTAATTTTTTTCCCTAAATGGCTTTCTCTTAGTATTGATCAGATGATTTTGAGAAAAAGGGTGGGGGAGGAGGCCTAGTTGCCCTTCAAATTTTCGGTCACTTAAAAAAGGCAACTAGAATTTTTAATTTTTAACGAACGTTTTTATTGGTAAAAAATATACGTAACTTACAAATTAACTTAACGTAACGAAATTCAATATTCGAGTATTTTTATTATGTATATGAGGGGGTTTTCCCCCTTGTTAACACCTCGCTCTTTATTCTAAAGCTTTAATTTTGTCCCAATTCTTTAAGATTGACCCCTGAATCACAAAAGCCGTACAATAAATAGTTGAAATTAATAAAAATACTTTAGCGTAAAGAGCAAGGTATTTAAGAAGAGATGAATCCCCCCCCATATACGTAATAATATCTTTTCTTTTTAAATTTTAATGCTGGTCCTTACTTTCAGTGGAAAAAACTTTTTCATATTTATTTTTTCATTGTTTTTTTTTATAATACTAGAAAATCATGCGCCCCCTTCATGGAATTTCTCTTCTCCCATGACAAATGCCTCCAATGGAAGATCTTCCCTCCTTCCCTCCACCCAAAAAATCCCCCTGAAAAGGTCTGTACACTTCCATTGCTATAACCATTCAACTTCCAATAACCATTACTATATGTAAACGCTGGTCAAAGTTTGTAACTTTCAGCCCCTCCCCCAGGGACTTTGGGTGAGTAAGTCAGCCCCAAAGACATAGTTATTATGTTTTTCGACTATGCTGAACAAAATGGCTATCTCAAAATTTTGATCCGTTGACTATGGGAAAAAATGAGCGAAGGAGGGGGCCTAGGTGCCCTCTAATTTTTTGTTCACTTCAAAAGGACACTAGAACTTATAATATTCGTTGTAATGAGCTCTTTCGCGAAATTCTAGGACCACTTGGTCGATACGATCACCCCTGGGAAAAAAAAACAAACAAACAAACAAATAAACACGCACCCGTGATCGGTCTTCTGGCAAAAAATACTAAGTTCCACATTTTGTAGATAGGAGCTTGAAACTTCTACAGTAGGGTTCTCTGATACGCTGAATGCGATTGTGTGATTTTCGTTAAGATCCTATGACTTTTAGGGCGTGTTTCCTCCTATCTTACAAAACAAGGCAAATTTTCTCAGGCTCGTAACTTTTGATGAGTAAGACTAAATTTGATGAAACTTATAGGCAAAATCAGCATAAAATACGATTCTTTTAATGTATCTATTAGTATCAAAATTCCGTTTTTTTAGAGTTTCGTTTAATATTGAGCCGGGTCGCTCCTTACTACAGTTCGTTACCACGAACTGTTTGATTCACCTTGGTTTGTTTCTCCCTACTCTGTTTCACAAATTTATTTTGTTTCTGTCTTCTGTCTGGTTCTATAAGTAATAAGATAAAATAAAGAAGAAAAAAGAGGAAGAACTCTTAAAGCGAGTTTTCTAGCAAATTTTGTTGGACACTCAACGATCGACACTAGATTAAATTAGAACTGAGTGTTTATCTGGCAATTTTGACTAGTTTTTCAAAATTTTGAAGAAAACTGATTTCTCACGATTTATTTTGCAAAAATAGCTATTTATAAACAAAAATTACTACGTGAAAATGACCTAATAAAACATGGGCACCAACTGGTAATTTTAAGCATTGTCCCTTGAAGTACCAAGGATATAAAAAATGTTCTACCCCCCCCCCCTCCTCGGGACCTGTCTAAGCCCATTACTACACGAAAGCATTGAGTTTTTAAGATTTTACTTTGGTTGTTTCAAATTTTGAAGAACATAAAATTATGAAGACTGCACCTTAAAAAGGAAGCTACATCTTCTTAAGCTGTTTGGTGGCATATGCTTTTAGCTTAATTTTTGCTGATTTTTATCATTTTTTTGGGGGGGGGAGACCCGCAACTACCTATGACTGTATAACTTTTTATGGAAGTCTTTTTCTTTAAGAATTGAGATCCTGGTACTTGCATCTCTTTTAAAATATATATGATGTTTAAGATTCCCCTTAACCATTTCGAACAATCAGATTTAATTTTCATCATCCTTGGTAACATCAGTAAATAAATCATCAATGAACAGTCTTTTTAGCTCTCAAAATAAAATATGCAAAAGAAAAACGACATACCTGTTTCATTTTGTTTAGATGACACTTTGGAACCCTGTATTTCAATTGGTAATGGAGGGGCCCAGAGCGAACTTTGTCTAATGGCACTCTCATTACTTGACCAGTGGTATAAAATTTCCATCTGTAATAATGTGCTGTTTAAAATATGTGGTCAGTGTGTCGTTTTCAACATTAAGCAACATCAGAAAATGCTAGAACCTAATAATTCATCTAGGAAAACCTAATTTACAATCTTACCAACATAACTACAAATCTGTGCTCTTTAAGGAAATATACTGTTTAATGGTTGAAAAATGGAAGTACTTAGGGGAGAGAAATCTTGGTCTGGAATCTGTTTCCAGGATCTGAATATTTTAACGATTTTACCGATAATTTCTTACATGTTTACTGGTATTTCATAACGTTTTGTTTCTTTTAATTTGACACTTCCCCCTTCCTCAGAAAATATGCCTGCATATAGGCCAGATTGAAAGCATAGGTACAACTGCGAACAGCCAGATTCCTAACCGATATATGATGCTTCAAAAATTCGTATTTACAACCTAATCTTCGGAATGTGTGTACACTTTAACTCCTTTCTTCTTCTTCCTACGAACGAGGGGCGGGTCATAAGAAAAAACCCTTCCCCTCTTCCCAGGGAAATAAGAAAAAGAAAGTACAATACTAAAGGCTCAAACGAAGGCATTACGGGTCTCTGAGTAGTGGGAAACTATAGTGATTAAAGTTGAACACATGTTTGAACTTTTTGCTTCAAAATTCTTTTGAAATTTCCACTAGATTAATTTCTTTAGGGTCGCTAGAGGCTTCTTAGAATGATATCTTGAGGAGCAAACGTTATTAGGAACTCTGAATAGCAGTTTCAGTTTCTTCACAATGTTTTGAATAATATATCTTATTAGCTAAAACTATTTGTAGCTTGAAATTATGTGCATTTTGCTGCTTTGATATCATCATATTGTGTCGGTAATTGTGGTCACCTTTAAATATGGCGCTCACTACGGACAGAATCCCCCCCCCTAAAAAAAATAAATAAAAAAGCATAAGTATCTTCGTTAAATTTGTTTCTGCTCAAATTTTAATACTCATACATAAATGCGGCATTGATTAGTATCAAACAGTTCGTGGTAACGAACTGTAGTAAGGAGCGACCCGGCTCAATAGTAAACGAAATTCTAAAAAACAGAATTTCGATGCTAAAAGATATATCAAAAGGATTGGATTTTTATGCTGATTTCAAATATATAAGTTTTATCAAATTTAGTCTTTGTCATCAAAAGTTACGAGCCTGAGAAAATTTGCATTATTTAGGAAAATAGGGGGAAACACCCCCTAAAAGTCATAGGATCGTAACGAAAATCACACCATCGCATTCAGCGTATCAGAGAACCCTATAGGAAAAATTTCAAGGTCCAATCTACAAAAATGTGGGATTTCGTATTTTTTGCCAGAAGACTAATCACGGGTGCGTGTTTATTTGTTTGTTTTTTGTTTTTGTTTTTCCCCAGGGGTCATCGTATCGACCAAGTGGTCCTAGAGTGTTGCAAGAGGGATGTAACGAAAATGAAAACGAAATGATTCTAACGAAAATGAAAAGTTCTAGTGCCCATTTTAAGTGACCGAAAAAATTGGAGGGCACCTAGGCCCCCTCCCACGCTCATTTTTTTCCCAAAGTCAACGGATCAAAATTTTGAGATAGCCATTTTGTTCCGCATAGTCGAAAACCATAATAACTATGTCTTTGGGGATGACTTACCCCCCACAGTCCCTGGAGGAGGGGCTGCAAGTTACTAACTTTGACCAATGTTTACATACAGTAATGGTTATTGGGAAGTGTACCGACGTTTTCAGGTTTTTTTTTTGTTTGGGTGTGGGGTTCAGGGGAGGAGGCAAGATGGGAGGATCTTTCTTTGGAGGAATATTTCATGGGGGGAGAGAAATTTAATGAAAAGGGCGCAGGATTTTCTAGCATTACTATTAAAAAAAAACAATGAAAACATAAACAAGGAAAAGTTTTTTTTCAATTGAAAGTAAGGAGAAGCATTAAAACTTAAAACGAACTGAGACTACTACGCATATGAGGGGTTCTAAAAATACTTCAGCATAAAGAGCGAGGTATTTAGAAGGAGATAAATTCTTCGCTCTTTATGCTAAATTATTTTTAGTAATTTCAACTATTTATTCTACGGCCTTTCTGATTCAGGGGTCATTCTTAAAGAATTGGGACAAAACTTAAGATTTAGTGTGAAGAGCGAAGTATTAACGAGGGGACAAACTCTCTCATATATATAATCAAAAATATAATAATATAAAAGTTTGTTACGTAAGTTAATTCTTAAGTTACGTATATTTTTTATTAATAAAAACGTTCGTTAAAAATTAAAAGTTCTAGTTGCCTTTATAAGTAACCGAAAAATTTGGAGGGCAACTAGGCCTCCTTCCCCACCCCTTATTTCTCAAAATCGTCTGATCAAAACTAAGAGAAAGCCATTTAGCCAAAAAAAGAATTAATAGCAAATTTCATTTTAATAATTTATGTACGGAGAGCCAAAATCAGACATGCATTAATTCAAAAACTTTCAGAAATTAACTAAAAAAACAAGTTTTTTAAAATGAAAGTAAGGAGTGACATTAAAACTTAAAACGAACAGAAATTACTCCTTATATGAAAGGGGCTTTTCCTCCTCGACACCCCGCTCCTTGCGCTAAAGTTTGACTCTTTCTCGCAACTCTACTTTTTAAAACAATAAAAAACTTTAGCGTAAAGGGCGGGGTGTCGAGGAGGAAAAGCCCCTTTCATATAAGGAGTAATTTCTGTTCCTTTTAAGTTTTAATGTCGCTCCTTACTTTCATTTCAAAAAACTTGTTTTTTTTTATTTAATCTCTGTCTGCACTGGGAGATAATTAACTTAATCTCAGTGAGATAAACTACTATGCGTGTGTATTTTAGTTAAATCCTTAATATATAGAATTGGTTAGGTTTGGTATTTAGTATCATTCGTGCCTGCCTTCCATAATTTTCTGTTGTAGTCGCCATAATTTTATTACTAAAGTATTACGCTTTAATCATAATTTAGCGAATTTTATCAAGATTAACATAGTTTCACTATTTTTGGCTGTGGTCGATATAATTGACAAGTAGCAAAAGTACTTATGTTTCAAGTATTAGCTTATCATTCCAAGTTGTTACTATGAGGCTATCAGTTGCCTTAATTAACATTAGAACGCTAAATATAGACGCTGGTAAAAATATTAGAAAGGTACACTAGTAAGTCAAATTACATTACATGGCCCCTCATTCCTGATGACAACAGCGATTCAAAATTAAACTCCCTCGTGTTTCTTTGAATTTGAACTTCCAAATAGTTCTCACCCCTTGACCAAGAAGATGCCCTACTCTAATCTTATGACCTATTCCGACTTGGATTACCCTCTGTGTATCTTACATAAATCTAATATTTTTTTCTGTATGAAAAATCAACTTCTTATATTTATGGACGTCAAAATAACTTTTTTTGCATTTCAATCAGACTGATCAAAATATCTTTACTGACCACATTTAAAAATAGGAAAAACTGCGTAGAAACCTCTTGTTATGAAATATTTATTTAGCCACATTGCCTGTTTCGACTCTCTGTATCGACAGATTTATTTGCAGAATATTTGTTTTATATCATTTTCAGCCAAATTTGGGACAAATTTTTGAAAAAATATATTATAACCAATATTTTATACATAATAATTTATTCAGAAACTTTTTTTTAAAACACTTATCGATAATGTTTGTTTTTTAAAATCATATAAATTTTTTGAAAATTCATATTTCAAAATTGTTATAAAATAATCCTTTAAATACTTATATAATTCGTTCTTTAATCTTATTTTGTTATTTACAAACAATTTTTGAAAACCTGGGAAGCCTTGAAATATGGTAACTCTGATTTCAGGCTACAGCTTAACATAATCCAAATCGGATTTCAGTAAGTCAATTAATTCTTCCGAGGCTTCTGAATTTCCGATCATGAGTCTCCTCAAATCAAACAGTTCGTGGTAACGAACTGTAGTAAGGAGCGACTCAGCTCAATAGTAAACGAAACTCTAAAAAACGGATTTTAAATATATAAGTTTCATCAAATTTAGTCTTTGTCAACAAAAGTTACGAGCCTGAAAAAAATTACCATATTTTAGAAAATAGGGGAAAACACCCCCTAAAAGTCATAGAATCTTAACAAAAATCACACCATCGCATTCGGCGTATCAGAGAACCCTATAGCAAAATTTTCAAGCTCCTATCTACAAAAATGTGGAATTTCGTATTTTTTGCCGGAAGACAAATCACGGGTGCGTGTTTATTTGTTTGTTGTTTTTTTTTTCCCCAGGGGTCATCGTATCGATCAAGTGGTCCTAGAATGTCGCAAGAGGACTCATTCTAACGGAAATGAAAAGTTCTAGTGCCCTTTTTAAGTGACCAAAAAAATTGGAGGGCACCTAGGCCCCTTCCCACGCTTATTTTTTCCCCAAAGTCAACAGATCAAAATTTTGAGATAGCCATTTTGTTCCGCATAGTCAAAAACCATAATAACTATGTCTTTGGGTATTACTTACTCCCCCACTCCCTGGGGGAGGGCTGCAAGTTACAAACTTCGACCAGTGTTTACATATAATAATGGTTATTGGGAAGTGTACAGTCGTTTTCAGGGGATTTTTTTTTTGGTTTTGGGGGCGGGGTTGAGGGGAGGGGCTATGTGGGAGGATCTTTCCTTGGAGAAATATGTCATGGGAGAACAGAAATTCAATGAAAAGGGCGCAGGATTTTCTAAAATTACTATAAAAAACAATTCAAAAATAAACATGGAAAAGTTTTTTCAATTGAAAGTAAAGAGTAGCATTGAAACTTAAAACGAACAGAGATTATTACGCATATGAGGGGTTCTAAAAAATACTATAGCATAAAGAGCGAGGTATTTAGGAGGATATAAATACCTCGCTCTTTATGTTATAGTATTTTTAGTAATTTCAGATATTTATTCTTCGGCCTTTCTGATTCAGGGGTCATTCTCAAAGAATTGGGACAAAACTTACGATTTAGTGTAAAGAACGAGGTATTAACGAGGGTACAAACCCCCTCGTATACATAATAAAAATTAAAGAATATAAAAGTTTGTTACGTAAGTTAATTCTTAAGTTACGTATGTTTTTTACTAATAAAAAAAATCGTAAAAAATTAAAATTTATAGTTGCCTTTTTATGTAACCGAAAAATTGCATGGCAACTAGGCCTCCTTCCCCATCCCTTATTTCTCAAAATTGTCTGATCAAAAGTAAGAGAAAGCCATTTAGCCAAAAAAGGAATTAATATGCAAATTTCATTTTAATAATTAATGTGTGGAGAGCCAAAATCAAACATGCATTAATTCAAAAAGGTTCAGAAATTACATATAAAAAAATAGTTTTTTTAACTGAAAGTAAGGAGCGACATTAAAACTTAAAACGAACAGAAATTACTCTGTATATGAAATGGGTTGTCCCCTCCGCAATCCCTCGCTCTTTACGCTAAAGTTTGACTCTTTGCCACAATTATACTTTTTAAAACAATTAAAAGCTTTAGCATAAAGAGCGAGGGATTGCGGAGGGGACAACCCATTTCATATACGGAGTAATTTCTGTTCGTTTTAAGTTTTAATGTCACTCTTTACTTTCAGTTAAAAAAACTAGTTTTTTTTATGTAATCTTACGCAAGGCTCACATGGAGTCAATAAACTTATCGAAAAAGTACACAAAAACCTCACTACACAAAAATCTTACTGACATAACACCTCACCCTTTCGCCATTGCAGCAATTTTGGTGTCTCGGTATCAGCAATACTTGGTTAGACCCAGCTGACTTAGTCGGAAAAGTTGAACAAGTTAGCCTTTTTTCAAGTTTAATAAAGTTGACCAAGTCATAGGAAGAATACGATTTATTACCTTTATGAATAACTTTATTTGCACCATGGGAGCCCCATTTTAATGTTATCAGATGCCGAATGTCTTCAGTGAACCTTTCGGAAAATCCATTACTGCGGAAAAATCTGTCTTACTAACAAGTCATTGTTCACTATGTGGTTTAGTCTATAGAAGACGTTTTAATAACAGTGGGAGGAATTTTAACAACCCAAAATGTGTAATGTTAAACGACCTATTTCTTTTCTTTTTTTCGTTTTTACAGAAGAGCTAAAAAACTGAAAATTGTTTTTCAGGGGTTTTTTTAACTGTTATCAACAATCGGTGGGATTTTTTTATACTTTTTTTAGAATGATGGTAATTTTAGACATTTGGCAGAATACGATGATATTGAAGGATTTAGTTTGGGTATTTGTGCATTATACACCACTTAATCAAGTTAACGCTGTGTAAAACTTGAGGACAAACCGGTTTCTACGTTAGTTTCTTCGTTACTTTAGAAACAAATTTGGACTATATATTTGCATATTGGGGGCGGGGAGTTTAGCGAGTCTGCATGCAAAATGTGTTACGTACAATTTTTCTGCATATTATGAAGTAAGAATTGTTTTTAACCTCAAACTGTTCAAATGCTTTACCCCTCCCCCCAATTATATATTACCCATCTATTCTGTCACTCGTCTTTGTCTTGACTCAAGCTAAGCTGAAAGAAACTAGCGACGAAACTGGTATGCTCACGCGTTTTACACAGAGTGAACTAGAGTAAGTGGCATATAATACATAAGTGCCTTAATTTGTCTTTAAAAATATATAAAATCCTTCAAATGATTCTTCCTGTGATCCGTTCTGTAACTAGGTCATAAACAGCAATTTAACCAAAGATTCAAAAAATAGGTGAATTATATGAGATATAAGAATACATATGATTAATGGTTGAAATTCTTAACACTGGGGGGGGGAGCTCAAAAGGGATTCTTCTTACTTGTATGTCGGTATGAATAACGCATAACTTTTACTAGCAAAATAAAATTGGGAAAACCTTTTATCGTTAGTATTTTCACAAGAAGTTACTAGGGTCGCTTTTTGTAATGGAACATCGATTTGAAAGAGCTGACATAAGGCAGCATTAAAAAGAAGATCCATCAGTCAAGCCTTATAAAATATAAATGTTTGAGCTCATTAAAATTTAATTCATCTCAACGGAAAGGTCAGGTGAGAAGGAACATTAAAACTAAATAAAAAATATATGTCCTGTCTCATTGTTTAAAATTTATGATGTGGAAACTTCCGCTAGAAAGATGCACAATTGTGTTCCGACATATAGACGCGGACACCATAACAATCGTTCCAGCTAGAGAGCAAAAGAAATTTTGGCTCTGCAACGTTTTTGATGGGCCTTTTTTCAATTGTCTCACTCGAACGAGTAAATTAGGGAAGTGAATTAGCGACGCTGGATTAAACTCATTTTTTTTTTTTAAATAAGGCTATGAAAACAGTTCTGAAAGGATAAAAACAGCCGGCACGAAATTAGTAATGACAATTGTTATGAATATCAAATAACAAATAAAATAATTAAATTTAGGGTAATTCAATTTGGGATAAAAACTATTTTAATCAGTTTGCCGTAATTCATCACCAAAATCTTAGAGAAAACAGTTTATAATTAAACTGTAGCTAAAAAACGCATGGCTAATTTTAACATACGTATATAGTGATGCACGGGACATTGTTAAGTTACCTGTAACAATCTTGAGGTGATTAAGATTTAACATTCAAGATTTAACTCCGCAAAACAAGCTGGAGAAAATTTGTCGATAAATTTGATGTAACAGGGGAATCTTTTTAGTCATGAATTAAACAGCTATAAGAAGAGGGGTGTCCAGATAGGTTTGTAAACGTAGGTGGGCTTCAATCTTGCACAGTATACGGTCACATAAATCATGTTCTTTACGAGCCCAAGGAACAGACGATATTTTGTCTAGCAAAGACAAATGAACAAGTAGCGATGAAAGTATTGAAAATTATAATTTATTGAAAATTTATAGAATTGCAGGCATTTTGAAAATTTCACTTAAGGCCTAGCCAAAGTCCAAGCATTTTACTCCTTAGTCAATTCTTTTTCTTAGGCGGCAACTCGGTCAAATACAAAGGTATCAGTTTTCTTCGTCGCTTTAACTAAACAAACATAAGAAGGTTGAACTTAAGTGGTTTCTCACTCAAAATTACGATTAGGCGGAGGCTATCCTTAGCAATTCTTCTAGTAATTATTTATACAATATAATTTTTTTATTTATTTATTAACCGGCGATTTGATGTATGCACGCTACTTATTCTCTAGACTCTGTTTAAACAGGTTACAAGTAACTAATACTTGACTGAATCGCTCCTGAACAATCCAAGTGGTTAGTCCCTTGGTGTAATTTATGCTTTCTCACACGCTCCAATTATAGTTGGATCTAGTCTTTTGAGGGGAATTTTTGAATTCGGAACACAAATATGTAAAGTATTTGAAGGGATTGTAGCCAGGAAGTATATATAATAAAATTAAGTTTCTGATAGTTGAATAGAAAATTTTTTGCTCTTTTTTTTATACCCCACAACAACAGTGTCAAGTATAGCAATCTAGAATGCAAACCCGAAACAGGTTTTATAATTATTTTGGAATTATAAAAAAAATAATTGTCGGCTTTAGATTTGATTAGATCGAAAACATTCATCAGATTTTTTTATTTCTATTGACATAAAAACCTCCGAAATACCAAATTCAGGAACGTCACACCAACTCCAAATGTTTAACATTGGAGGTATAAGAAGATTCCTTGAGAATCCGCCCTGACTTAAATGTGGTCGGTATTTAGATTTGTTTTCATTTAAATCCTGTTAGTGTCTGGTTTCGGTGAATATTCATAAGAAAATTAAAAATGCATTGCCTCATTTAAATTACAACAGAAATCCATAATAAACTCTTTTTGAATAAATAACATCATAAACATAACAGAGAAAACATAACATAACATAACAATCATAAACAGAGCAATAGCGACGCCTAAGTAAAGTTTACTGGTGAAACTAACCTTTTATGTTCTTTTTTTTCTAGAAATAGGAAAAACAGGATATTATATACATTGCCCAGAACTACCCTTTTTGTCTAAATCTACGCATCAATCAGTTTTACTATTCGTTGATCAATTTTTAACGGTCTTGGGCGATTTTGAAGAATCAATTTGAATTCTGATAGTTAGTTTGTTAAGTGCATTCTCTTGCTGTTATTTTTTCTATGGCTGAAAAAGGGTCTAAGTTGGCCAAATGCCAGATTTTCACCTATTAGGGTTTGTTTTAATTTGGAGTTTCACTGTCTATAATAAAAAAAAGTTGATTTAAAGAAAACATTGCTTTTACTTTAATATTTTTTTATTTTTGAGAGAAATGTAAAATTAAACCTAAGTTTTTTTTAGGTACTAGATATTTCAAGGTCGTTAGAAACGAGTTTTCTCTATACCTTGAAGTTCATATCTACTCCGTTGATGTTAGGATCCTCAACAGGTCTTATGACGCCAGCATGCAAAAGCATGGTGCAGAACTCAATAATTAGTTGTCGAACTTCCAGCTGCACAACGGAATGTCTTTGATGATTTCCTTCGTCCAATTCACTCAACAGCCAATTGACAAGCGAGTGACCTAAAATAATGATTAATATGAAACAAATTCTAATATTTTATGCATATTGCCAAACGATTACCTTTTAAAAAGAGGGAACAAATGTGCGTTGAGGCTATTTTTGCTTCAGACAAAACTGAATTTCATAATAATATTAAAATTTGTAATTTTGTGAAAGTTACGTATAGACGACGAGGACAAGAAAATCAATTTCAAATCCTGATTTTATGAGCTGCCAATTTTAAGTTCCATTTCCTAAACCCCACTTAGTTATCTATTGCACAACGTGTAAAATAGATACAGAACAAATAATTCTATAGCGTAGGCAAAGGAACAAGCCGTTAAATTGTGTTGGGAGGAGTATTAGAGCAATGTTTATCCCCTTCCCTCCCTCCCCCCGACCCATATTCTCTGGTAACAGCAGTAACTTGTTTTAAAAAAAAAACTTCGCGACACTTTCTCTTTTTAAGAGATCTATGAATATTTTGAGTTGTTGTTTGAAAATGAAAAAAGAGCAGAGCAAACAATTAAGCAGGTGATTAAGAGAGAAAGAACACTGTCATTTTCGAAAACATTCTTCGTAATTAAAACAATTCATGTCTGGCTAGATTCTTTTCATTTCTTTTGCCATTGAATAGAATGCATATGGCATGTTCAAAACTCAAAGATGGCTGATTCATCAAGTATTTGTATCTATGTAGGACACTAATTTAAACTGGGAAGAATAAGCACAAGTCCAAGATAAGTGACTGACATAACCGGACCGAATCTGCCTTCTTTGGTGGAGTTGGGGGGGGGAGAGTAATTCGGAAAAATTAGAAAAAAATGAGGTATTTGTATCTTACGAACGGGTGATCAGAACTTAAGGAAATTTGATGTTTAGAAGTATCTTGTGAATTAAAAGTCTCATTTAAAACCCCGACAGTATCCAGTGACGTTGGAGGGAGTTTGAGGGGGAAACCGGAAATCTTGGAAACCAGAAATCTTGGAAAACGCTTAGAGTGGAGAGATCGGGATGAAACTTGATGGGAAGAATAAGCACAAATTATAGACACGTGATTGACATAACTGGAACAGATCCGTTCTCTTTGGGAGAGCTGGGGGTTGTTAATTTGGAAAAGTTAGAAAAATTTTCCGACCAGATCTGTTGACATTGGGGAAGTCGGAAGGGAAACCTGAAATCTTGGAAGACGCTAATAAATGTCGTAGGTCCATAATTGATGTAACCGGACTGTATCCGCTCTCGTTATGGGAGTTAGGGGGATGGGGTTCAGTGCTTTGGCGAGTTTGGAACTTCTGGACGTGCTAGGACGATGAAAATTGGTACGCGTGTCAGGGAGCTGCACAAATTGACTTGATAAAGTCGTTTTCAACGATTCGGCCATCTGGGGGGCTAAAGGGAGAGGAAAAATTAGAAAAATCGAGGTATTTTTAACTTACGAGTGGGTGATTGGATCTTAATGAATTTTGATATTTAGAAGGACCTCGTGACTCACAGCTGAAAAACGCTAGAAAACGCATAGAGTGGAGAGATCGAGATGAAACTTGATGGGAAGATTAAGTTGATAAGAAGATGGGAAGAAACCTGATAAGAAGAATAAGTTATAGATACGTGATTGACATAGGCCTAGTTGGAATGGATCCGTTCTCTTTGAGGGAGCCGGGGGGTGTTAATTTCGAAAAATTAGAACATTGAGGTATTTTCAACTTAAGAAGGGGTAACCGGATCTTAATGAAATTTGATATTTAGAAGGAACTCATGGCTCAGAGCTCTTATTTCAAATCTCAACCAGATCTGTTGGCATTGAGGGGAGTTGGAGGGCGAAACCGGAAATCTTGGAAAACGCTTAGAGTGGAAAAATTCGGATGAAACTTGGTGGGTAGAATAAGCAAATGTCGTAGATACGTGATTGATGTAACCGTACTGGATACGCTCTCTTTAGGGGGGGTTAGGGGGTGTTGTTCAGTTCTTTGGCGAGTTTGGTGCTTCTGGACGTGCTAGGACAATGAAAATTGGTCGGCGTGTCAAGGAGCTGCACAAATTGACTTTATAAAGTCGTTTTTCCCGATTCAATCATCTGGGGGGATGAAGGGAGAGTAAAAGTTAGAAAAAATGAGGTATTTCTAACTTGAGAGTGTGTGATCGGATCTTAATGAATTTTGATATTTAGAAGGACCTCGTGACTCAGAGCTCTTATTTTAAATTCACCGGCATTAAGCCTCTGATTTTCCTTTTAAAGCAATCAATTGATTCTTAGAATTTTGCATTTAGAATTTAAGGCTTTTAGAATTTAGAATTTTGCTAGACCTCATACTATATGAGCTCTTGGCTTTTCCGACCTCATCACAAGTGCCATATGAGCTCTTAGCTCTTGTTTAGAGTTCCGTTTACTATTGAGCCAGGGTACTCCTTACCTAAAGTTCGTTACCACGAACTACTTGATTTTACTTGAAAAAATCGGTCAGACACTTAGTTCAGGAGTTAATCCTAATGAAAAATACCAAAACATGATGAAAACATAATACTTTTGAAACAAGTTCGAGCTATATCTTTGCAAATTAGAGTGTAGGGGTGGGACTAACCTAACCTACACCCCCCTCCCTAATGAGCAAATATATAGCTCAAACTATCTAATTTGAATATATTCTGTCACTTGTTTTCGACTGAGCGTAAGCTAATTGTTTCTTAATACAGATAGATAAAACCGGTTTGTTCTCGAGTTTTACAAAGCGTAAACTTGAGTGTTGGTGGTATAATACATAAGTACCCAAATTTATTTTTAAATACTTAGGAAAGCATTCAAATTCTTTTACAACACTGCCCCAAACACTACCCTTCTCTGTGCGCACCTAGACAAAGGAGATGATATTGAGCCCTGTGTATCTATATCCATGCATGTCCGCCCATAAATACCTAACTTTAAACTTTAATCGCTCAAATGTATGTCATATAAGGTGCAATGGTGCAAAACTGGGTCATTTTACTTTTAAGAGGCCATCATTTGCAGTGAGACCATATTCTTAAAAGAATTAGTCAGATACGCTAATTGTACACCGAAATTTCATGCTTCTTACGAATTTCTTCATTGATTCATAACAATTCCTCTTTATGTTTGGTTTGACGAATCCACACAACACATACTTGTTTACATGTTGCATACTATAATTGTCAACACGAATGTGAGAAGTAACTCAACATCCCTTAGCTCATTGTTGAATCCAAATTACACAGATGACAAATTTTCAATCGGCTTTGATAGGTACGTCTCCTCCCTCGGTACATTTACGCGTGAAAAGTGTCATTTCCTTTTGTCAGTTAAGATAATCTGGATTCACTACAATATAGACGGGTTGGGTTCCTGCAATGATTGGTATTTGAACTAAGTTTTAGTACTACCAAAGACCGTCGAAAAGGACTAGTCTGGAGCAAAATTACTGCCTCTAAAAACATGTTTATCACAAATTGCATGAATCACAACATCTGCATTTTGTGTTTTTGTTTTGATTCGTTTTATGAAACGCAATCCTAGTTTGCCCATATATTATTTTATATTCAGTTGTGGCGGTCCTTCAGTTTTCCTAAAGAGTAGGCTGTGCATAACTATGATCAGCTAGGAGCTTAAAAATACCTTCCCCGGCTCTAATTTGGGCTTGAGAACTATTTCCGTAAGTTTCACTCACGTAGCCCAAAGACATTTCAAGTTCATGAAAAGCCAGAATCTTGACAGGTGGAGGTAGGTACTCGGAAATACCTTTGCTGGCCGTAATTCAGGCTATATAATCGGTATCGACAGCTTCCAACTACTTTTCGGCGTCGCTAAAAGCACCTCAACTAGATGTTAACCATACACTATTCGCTTGGTTCCGGCTAATTGTTTATTAGCAAATCTGCGCGATAGTTAATTTGTGGTTTAAGAAATCAAACTAATTGCAAATTGTTTCTGCTCAGCCAAAATATCCAAAAGCTCCCGGGAAACTTCTTTCTAGATGACATCTTCTTTCTAGATGTACGCATTTGGCATAAAAATTTCTAATTTGTCTCTACTTTTAAATGAGCAGTCAAACTAATTTTTTAGCATCACCAGCCGCATCGTATTTAAAATTACCCATTCTTTTCAGATTAATCTTTATTGATTTGAAATGACTTTTATATGATTATACGATTCAAATCTTAATTGTGATTCATAAATCTATGAGTCAATAAAAGAGAAAAAATCACAGTAAGAAGGAATTTTCCAATTGTAATATAAGCTGGTTCTGTTTTATAACTTTCAAGATTGACTTAAGCTCTTACTCAGCAGTGTTGTCAGCGTAAAAGCAACAAGAAAATGACGTCATTGGGCGTTTTCGGAGTGGTTTGTTTTGGGTGAGGCCTGGAGGTTTTATTTGGGTGAGGCCATTAAGGTCATTCCTTCCGGTAGCAAATCGACTGGGAATGATGTTTTTCCATAGTTTTACGTGGTCTTCCCCCGATAAGTCTCTAGCCGTTTGCAGCTGAGTCAAACGCGAAGATATGTCGGGCGGGTGTCTGAGCGGAGAGGCAAAGTAGATGCTCATACAAACTTAGCCAAGTCAGACTTGAACTGATCAGATAGTGGGGGGAGCAATTTAAAGGACCGGAGGATCTCCGTGTTCCTTGCCCTGTCAAGGCATCTAATTCGTTCAAGTTTGCTCCGTTTTTTCTTCTGGATAGCATCCACCTTTACTATTTGCATCTGTGTCATTGCCCTTGATTCTGACGAAAATATGATCGAGGCGGCTGATTTGGGTGTGGGAAATATTTTACTAGGACGACGACCAAAGACAGAATTCGCCTTTGTCACACTTGTTCTTGTTCATGTCTGCATTTAAATTTCCATTTTAGCAGACAATTGAACTAATATAGAAAAACTGCTTGATTTCCTTAACATTCTTCTGACACAAGATATATATATATATATATATGTATGTCAGGAGGTTATATGGTGCAATACCCACTCACATCATTTTCGTCTTAAACTAGTTCACTTTTACACTACCAATTCCAGTCCAGTTAGAATTTTCGTTTTACATACAAGCTCACTACATAGATTACAACATTATGGTTAAATCCAGTAACTCAAAATGAAACAGTTAATAGTATACTAAACGAAAATAAACTCTCAAGCTCTAAAACGAAGCTTCTTCGGTCGGTGTGGATTCCCAAATTCCTGTTCTCTTGATCCACTACTTTACAAATAATGTTTTTTTCTTTTTTACTTAGAAAATTATTACTGAAAATATTCTTTGGAACAAAAAATGCTAAAAGGTACTATTTTGCAAACAAGCATTAAAAAATACAACTTGCGCGAAAAGTGCTAATAAAAGCACTGAAATGCTACTTTGATCAACAATACTTAAAAGAGTACTTTAACACTATTCATAGCAGCACTGGTTCCGATGAAAAAAAAAGAAGATTGTTCCTATAATGGACCAAAGGAGATTGACATTTACTGAAAAAAATGTGTTCAATTATCGCCCGTCTATACTTGTATTTTTTTTCGTGTTTTCTATTCGTTTTTCAACTGTTGTCTCTTGTTCTGTCTCTGTTACGACGCAAAAAATAGCAAGTATAGAATGAGAATAAACTGGTTGCTGTAGTTACTTGGTTCATCTTCATATAGCTTGTGCCTACATATTTGACAAAATTACCTAGGGAAAACTTTAAAAGGCTCAGGGGGATCCTTCTAATATGTAGGGAAAAATAGGGTGTTGATACAAATTAAAATAAAGTTTATCAAAGGAATACTTAACAAAATGATTTCTAATTTTCATTATATAAGTTATGCTCCAAAGCCCAAGGGAGTATTCAGGTACAAAAAAAACTTTGGAATCCGGTCAATGCCTCTAATATTTTGGCAACGGACATTAATTATCCATTAAACTCAACAACGGACCACAAAGGTGATACGATCTTTTTATTTTTTAGTTCAAAATGTAATGAAGGTTCGTGTCGGCTTTTCCTAAATATTTTACCAATTTCAATGCATTAGTCACGGATTGATAGCGGAACGAAAAAGGTCTTTCATAGTCATAATGAAGGTATTATTGACAAGAGAATGAATTTTGCATTAAAAAAGAAAGGGAGTTTTTAACTCCACCCTTTTTTATTCGTTTGTTTCACAAAATCGTCTAAGTTTTACAAGATCATGTTTCCGTCTGGTCAATTTGTGCAGTAAAAACAATGAGGTTAAAAATCACGGAAAAAATCCAGAAATAACCACAATTGAAAATGTTCTATGAAATGGTGTAAATTTAAACTGGCAGTATTTGAAAAAAGTCAGAATCCCGACATATTCAATTTCTCTTTAGATCTCAAGAATGACCTCTTCTAAAATATTTTTATATTCTGGTCGAATCACATTAAAGACCCTACGGTTCCATATATACCCTATTTGCAGGGGGAAACACCTTACGTCACCACGGCAGGATGCAAACGCACTAAGAGACAAAGTTCAGATGACATTACGAACAAATTTCAAATGGGGTTAAGTCTGGATATTTCGATTACATGTACAGCAATCGTCATCAGCAATGTATGAAGACGATCGCTGTACATGTGATCGACATATCGAGACTTTTATATCTGTTTTCACTGTCTAATAAATGAGCTTATCCCCACTTGAACCTTTATTTGTTCGACAGGGAGAGGTAGTGTGGTATTGGAAAAAAGGGGGGAAAATATCAGATGTCATTCAGCTGCTTAATTCTCATTCCTAATCAAGATAGCCAAGCGCATGTAAACTGTACCCACGATAAATCTAAATCTTTTTGGGTTTCTCAGTTTAATTTTCCTGACAGTTTTAGTCTACTGCAAAGAGTAAAGTTTTAAGAACAGAAATGTGCGCTGGAGTAAAAAAAAATCATCAATGCTATCTAGCATTTGGCAATTTTGTTTCCTTTTTAGGCTACCTAAAACGGTTCTAGCCGTTAACCCTCAGAAAACAGCTCTCCCATGAAAAACACCCCCCTTCGGAAAACACTCCCCGTCGAAAATACCCCCTCTGCAGAAACACCCCCGTGGAAAATAAGGCTTTCCCAATTTGAGAATTTTATTGGTGTTTTGTTTCTGTTTTGTTTTTTGTTTCCCGTAGGGAAAAGGAATTTTGGTATTTGTGTATTGTACCCCACTCACTCAAGTTTACGCTGTATAGAGATCGAGAATAACCAGGTTTCTTCGTTTGCTTTCAGCTTAGTACGAGACAAGACAAAGACAAGTGACCGAATTGATGGGAAACATAGGTGGGGGGGGCGTAAAGAATGAAAACAAAGTCATAAAAAAATTCTTACTTAATAATCTACAGAATAATTGTACCTAGCGTATTTTGCATGTAGACTCGCTATACTTAAGACTCCCTCTCCTAATGTGAAAAAATATAAAGCCCAATTTTTTTCTAATGTAACAAAGAAACTAACGACGAAACGGTTTCTTTGAGTTTTACACATCTTAAACATGAGTGAGTGGAGTATAATAGACATGTACCGAAATTATTCACGAAGAGAGAGGAGATTTCCCGGTAATGTTTAAGAATGATCAGTATTAAAGTTAAAAATAAAACAAGTTTTTGCAACTGAAAGTAAGGAGCAAAATCAAAACTTTTTTTCTGTATATTATGAAGTAAGAATTGTTTTTTGACTTGAAACTGTCCAAATACTTTACCCCCCCCCCTCTTATGTGCAAAGTAGCGAACAAAAAATGAAAACAAAATAATATTTTAATTAAAAAATATTTCGAGTATTTCAGCCCAACGTCCAAGCGCCTTTCTCAACGGAAAAAAACGAAAAGAAAAAAAAGCTTATAGAAAATAACACAAAAAGTGACTACTACTAACAACTTACCGCAGCACCAAGCTGGCTGAAGCCAACACAGCTACGCACGCTCATCTTCCATCCCAATCTATTCAAAGCCTCCCTCTTTACACCCTCTCAAGAACTTCCCATTTCCTTGAAATATTTCTTTATGACATCCTCTCAGCCCAAACGAGGACGTTCTGCTTTCTGTTTAGCCCTAGACGGTTGGCCGAAAAAGAAAATCTTCGACAATATGTCATCCTTCACTCGCAGATCGAGCCCTAACCATCTCAACCTTTCTTTCATTACAGCCATAGAAAGTAGGATTGAACTACACTTTCCGTACAGCCTACTGTTTGAAATACGATCAGTCAGCCGGGTACCCCGAACAATCCGTAGGCAATTTCTCTGGAAAACATCTATATTCATCCGCTTTTCGAAGCGCCCATGCTTCAGAGCCATATTTGACCACAGTCATCACTGTACCTTCCAATGTTTTAAATCTTGGCTTGCAGACTTATCTTCCTTTTTTTCCAAACTTTTTTTAATTGTGAAAAACGCCCTGAGCCTTGGCTATTCTATTTTTAACATCTTCACTACTCCCTCCGTATTTACTAATAATACTACCAAAGTAAGTGAAGCTGCCCACCTGATCAGTCTTTTCGTTAACCATCGTCACCTTTTCATCTTCACTTATTCCTAGCCTTAGTGACTTAGTCTTCTTAACATTAATTTTCAAACCTATTCTAACACGCTGAACTCGCAAAAATTCTAAAAGTTAATTCATTTTGCTCAGACTTTCATCTAGGATGCTTCACTCATCAGCATAATCTAAATCCATGACAGTTTTTCCTCCCTATTAGAATCCGTGGTCTCCCATTGCCTTCCTGTGCTTCTTAAGACAAAGTCCATCAAAACGATCCATATAAAGGGGGATAGAACACATCCCTGCTTAATTCCTGATTTAATACAAAACTAGTTGCTAACCTTACTTCCTACCTTAACCGCAGCCGTATTACTCTCGTACATAGCACTAGTCACTTTAATGTATTTGTCTGGTATACCAATTAAGTATAAGACCTTTGCTAAACTTCTTCTATCACTAACTAAGACACTATCAATTATTAACCTAAGAGCAAAAATTTGGTCGACACATACTCTATCTTTTCTAAAACCGCACTTTTCTTTTCTTAAAACTTTGTCCATAACATCTCTCAGTCTAAAAAGAATCATATTACTAAGGTATTTGCTACCTACGGAGACCAGACTAATGCCTCGATAAAAACAATACTTACTCTTATCACCTTTCTTATAGAGTGGTTTAATCAGGGTTTTCCTATAATCATTAGGTACTTCCCCTTTTTCAATAATCATATTCGTAATGTTCAGTAACTTATTTCTAACCTCGGAGCCACCATATTTAAGAAACTCATTTACCACACTATCAGTACCTGGAGCCTTATCATTTTTTAATCCTTTTAGCACTACCGCTAACTCTTGCTCACAAAACAAATCTTACCTCACATCCAAAGTATCACAAACTTTTTCATTTTCCTCTATATCTTTTCCTGCAACTGTATCTCGGTTTAGCACATTCTCAAATGTTCTGTCCATCTCGCTTTAACCCTTTCCTTATCACTAATTGTGGCCCGTTTCTTTCTTTAACTGGGACAAGTCCGGATTGACTACTCCCTCTTAATTTATTAACATGTCAGTACAATATTTTACTATTATGCCGTCTAGCTGCATTTCCAGATCCTCGGCAATTTTATCCATGGCCTCCACTTCACACCTCCTTAGTTCATATTTTAATACTTCCTCCACTTGTTTTACATTCCTTTTGTTTTCATATGATATATCACTCAGATAATTCTTGTATATACCCCTTTTCCTCTCTATTAAACATAAAGCTTTTTCACTCTGATTCCTTGCTGCAGTCTTAACTTTCTTCCCTAAGACACCTTGAGCAACTTCACAAATTGTTTTTCTAAAATTATCCCAACCATCTTCCACATTTTTCTCCAATTCTCATCCTGAAGTCTATCAACATCATAACTTCCCGGGAGGTAGTTACCTTCCGAAATTTCAGCTTTAAATTAACCCTAGACACTACTAGATGGTGATCTTCACTTTTAACATCAATAACAGCACTCCTGTACCCTAGTATCTTGTATTGGTCCTGCCAGTCCTTGGTTTACTATAACATGATCAATAAGTTTTGATGTCCTACCATCACACGAGTACTATGTTAAGTTATGGGCCATATTGACAAACACTGTATTGGTTATAACAAGATTGTTTTGGCTACAAAATTACAAAAGTCAGTAGTTATTACTGTTTTCTACACCAAATTTACCTAGGCTAGAATGTCATCTATTCCTATTTCTACCCACCTGGGCGATGGAATCTCCTAGTAAAAATACCATATTTTTACCTGGGATGTCTTTTTGCTCCTATAACTATAAGTAAAATTCATCTGAGTCACAGTATCTCCGTCAGTCGGTCAAACAGGGGCGTATACTACTATAACTGATACCCTGAACTTTTTAGTAATTAAATGAACAATTAGTATTCTATTATTAATACCTTCCCAGCGTAAACAAGACTTAGCAGCTTCTTTATTCATGATGAGCCCTACTCCCTGTCTATGTACCCCATCCTCCCTGCATGAGTAAACAAATTCTCATGCTTCCTACCCCTGGGATATGTAGTTTCCGAAACTCCTAATAAGTTTAGTTTGAATCCTCTGAATTCGTCAGTCAAAATGTCAATTCGATAGCCACTTTAACCGTCGTAACATTTCAAGTTCCAATTTTCATATTCTTTAAATTACTGAAATTAGTTTGGCCTCAGGAAAATCAATGATCCCGGATAACACTGCAGGACGGGGACAAACATATCTTCTCAAGTCTACACTGAAGCACTTAAGCCGGCTTAGAACCGGACAGCAAGAAGTCCCTGGGACCTCTAGTATGAATGGAGGCTTTGTGCAATCCTGGGCCCTTCTTGGTTATCTTGGTTACGATATGGTTTTCAACACTTGGCGATGCTCTTCTATCAACAAGAGTCGAATTCCTGCACAGACAGTCCCAAGCCTATTACATCCGACTCATTATATATTCATGCCTACAAATATATGCTACTACGGGGAAGCACTCCATAGTAGATGAATTTTCAGGATAAAAAAAAATTTCAGGATCAAGTTTTTCAGCCCGAAAACGCCCGTCAAAACATAACAAGCCCAGAAGAGTTATTCATTAATCAGAATCCCTTGCGAATGCTGTGTTCTTTACTAAGCTATGATTTCATTGAGGGGCGCCACTCCTCGAGTGGGAATAGAGTTGACCGAAAGGTTCTGCGTTCTGCGTCACCATGCAATTTAAAAAATTATATTGGGAGATGCTTTGTAACTCATGGGACGTGTGGACACGACGATGGGCCCTGTCGAGTGTAAATCTGAGGGGCCTTCCCCCTAGTGTATTTATGGCCCCGGGCAAGGGTGTCCTAGTTTCTATTATAGACCCCAGGTACAAGGTCCCCCCTTGGTCTGTGCCTCCTATGAAAGTACTCAACATATCTGTAGAGCGTTCCCATATCACCACCTGGGGATACGCTGAGGGTCCTGGGGGAGGCCCTTAAAGAGCAGTAGACCCACGAAGTTTTATTTTATTTTATTTTTTAATAAGAACTAATCACATTATAAACGAGCTTCCAGCACTGATGTTGCAACATAACAAAAGTTGTTAACTTTGTTTTTTTTCTAATGTTGTAACATCGGTGCCGTAAGTTTGTTTATAATGAGAGAAGCACTTCGAGTGTTTAGTTATTGTGTTTTGTATGTACGTGTTATTTTTTAAACAATTTGTTTTTTTCGTTCTTTTCGTTTTTCTTCCGGTAGAAAGGCTCCCGGACGTCGGACCGAAATATTCGGAATATTTTTTAATTAAAATTCTTTTTTTTTTTTTGTTCACTGCTTTGTCGAAATTAAAACCCGTTTTTCTTGCTTAATTTTTCACATAGTAAATAAGTGTCAAAATTACTTCCCCCTACGGAAAATAAAAAAACAAAACCCAAATAAGATTCTCAAATTTGGAAAGCCTTATTTTCCACGGGAGAAGATGTATTTTCCTGGGGGATATTTACTGGGGGAGGGCATTTTCCGCAGGGGCATTAGCCGCATAGTATAGGGGGCTGCATGCCAAATGTAAATAGCCTAGCATAACTAAATTACCAATTAGATATTTAATTAGAATATAGCTACAATGTAGTCTTTCACTGAGCCGAGGCTAATTGTCTCCGTATACAGACTGCAATAAACCAATTTATTGTCTGATCTTGCAGATCCCAATTCTTAGTGTTTTCTCAATGATGGACAAGAATCCCTACTAGTGTTCGTTCAAGTGTTTTTACTATTTTCTATTTAAATGCTCTTAGCGGATCTTTAGTTGGTTCTGGAGGTATTCATTGTCCTTTTCTTTTACACTGTTTAATTTATTTATTATGCACCTAAAAATTTGGCAAATAATACATACATTAGTGGTCATAACACTATGTATCACATTCAGGTTCCATTAAATTCCAGTGGGAAACTCCAGTGGGAAACTCCAGTGGGGATTCTTGAGCCCCTTTTGTAAGAAACAATTTTGAGTGTTCTATGCGATCCACGCAGTTCTGATGTTATTTTTTTAGGAAGCTATAGCCTTTTCGGCTTCACGGATTTTTTACCCATAGAGTTCATGCACGAATTTGTTCTAAACGGATTTTCTTCATTGGGTGAAAGCAAACCGAAACCTCAAAAGAACTGTATTCCATCAGCAATAAACAATAATAAGATTTTACCTTCAAATTTTTCGCAGTTCCTGAAGTCCAGTTTAAACGGAATGTTTATCTTCTTGGTGGGGGATTTGTCAACGGAATTTCTTTCCATTGTGATGTTGGCTACCTTTCGTAGGACATTCGATTCAAAAAAATTGGCAATCTTTCCTTCGCCCGTCTTTTTCTGTGCCCCATCTTCATCTAAAGCGAAAAATTTATAATACAGATATAATCAACTTTAATTCCTAATTAGGAGCTCTGGAAGATTTTGAATTCGGTTAATTAAGAAGATAATGACAGACCAATGCCGTGAAAGTCAAATAACATTAATAAAGGATATTAAAAAAATATAGCATAAAGTTATCTTTCAGTGATTCAGGTTGAAGTCAATATCGTAAACACAAATTATTAAGAATTCGGGGTAGAGAGCAAAACTTTTTTCATCATTAATTTTATCAGTTGATGATCCATGTGTTGACGTTTTACTTGTTGTTTTATTTCCACTGGAATATGAGCATCAACCCAACCTTATAGTAGTATTCAACCAATTTGAATAGAATTCTTCAGCAAAACGACCTGTTGCTCTGTAATTTAAGCGAAATATATTGAACTTCAAAACGTGGAAAGACACGCTATGTTGTTATAAAAAGTAAAATTTTGAATAGTAAATCTTTGAGATTTCGTCACTGTTAAGTTGACACTGTTTATTAAGAAACTATTTTTAAAAAGAAACAGTGATTACTTAATGCTTTATTGCCTATACTTAAAACCTTCGTTTTAAATGTCTTCTATGTATTTCTGTCTGTTCGTTCTGTTTTTCTTGTTACATTCCTAAAAGAACTAGCCTTCAATGTTTAATATATCTTTTACGAATATACAAGTTGTATCTTTATCCTCATCTCCTACTCATCATTACTATCATAGTTACTAAGCGATGCCACAAAGTTAGGCGACATGCTAAGTGGTTTGACCTATACAATTTGTCACAAAGAGTGCATGACCCCCAAAAATGGTTCATGGCCTTTTTTTGACAATAAAAAGATTAACTCACTCGCTATAGTGGTCAGAAATGCAAAGGCAAAAAATTATGCAGAAAATATTAAATATCATTTTTTTTATATGGTTAGCAGCTTTCTATTTTTTTTATGGCGAGATGGTTTTTATAACTTACTATTTTCTGTATCAATATTTTTATACCATTTTAATTTCAAAAAAATTATTAGAACTTTAACCCTGACCAGATTTTAGATTAAATTTACGACCATTTCCACTACCTACCTACAACGCATAATTGCCAAGGTTCCCCTTAAATTGCGGTTATTTCTTTGTTCGCAAGTTTATCCAAGCAACCTATTATCCATGGCTTATTCTTCAAAGCTTCCGGCTTACTTTTTGGTTCACAGTATGGCAAAATCCGTCAAATAAATCGAAGAACGAGGAACTTATATAAGCTGGTAGAAAATATTGCAGCATAGGGGCTAGATTTCTTGTTGAACAAACTATAAAGATTCGAATATAGACAAGCAAATCTATCAGATCTTATTTAGAGCGCAACTCTTCAAGATAGGGCATTCACAGTTGAAATTGACTATAAAGGAGAGGGATTTGAGCCTGTACCCCCCTTCAACATCGAGATTTTCACTACTGTCCGTTTAAGCTCAATTATTTGCTATATACTTCATTTATTTTTGCCCTTTTTCTGAGTGTACGCTCAACTCCCCAAAATGCCTCTCCCCTAAAGTAAATTTCTGCCCATGTGCCTTGTTCATAAATAAGGTTTTGATGTTGTGCGCTAGTTCGGAAGAGGGGAAGAGAAGGGTTTCTGTCTGCTAGATTTTCATCCACCCCTCATGTCTTGGAAAATACTTTTTGTAGAGTATTTTCATTTTTAAAAATGTCTTTTTTTGGTATTTTAATTTAAAGCCAGGAAAAAACAACACAGTTGACGCCCTAAATTTCGACAAATACATTTTGTATCCCCCCGTACTTAGTCATGGATTGACGTCGCTACTGAGAGTTGTTTGGTGATTGAACCATTCTTTGGATCTTTTTATTCCTCTAGAAGATAATACAGTATTACCTCCAATGTTATCCTTCAAAAAGAAAATATAATAAAATATGCAACCTTCACAGCGGGTGCAATAAATTTTTGGGTTCAAAGAACTGCACCGCTACTATTAACAGACAACGACCCCTGATTTTGATGACCCTAGTTAATTTTCATTGTACAGTTGCGGTCAGGCAGAATGTTTGGTCAAGTGTAACACAGGGTTGTCGAAACTTTTCGGGGCCAAAGTGTTAAAATGAGCAAAGTTTGTACTTTCATGAACAACAAAGAAAATAAGGATGCCATTGAAACGGCACAAAATTTATAATTGATAATAAAATGCGAATCATATAAGTTAAAGCACAATTTTTTGCAATAAACAAGCAAAATCAATATTAACTAGTCAGGGATTTGAAATGGTTTTCATAAAGTGGCATAGGAGTAGCTCCAGCATTTTTATTGGAGAAGGGGGGTAAGATGGCCCATATCCGGATAGTCAAGGAGCATGGACTTTATAATCGTTGTTTCCTCCATATTATTTGGGGAGGGGGCAACTGACTCACCTTGCTCCCCCAAAACGAACCCCCTTTAAAGTGGTCTCTAAGCTGTAAAAAGTCCTGATATCACCTAAGGGGTAACAGTGTAAAAAAAATTGTCCATTTGCCACTGCCCGAGCTAAATGTCTGCTGGGTCAAACACATCAAATTTTCAATTCCGAATAATTTCAAATTCACCGGACTTCTTTCAGAAGCAACAAAATCAACCATATACAACTCTTAATTGGTGAATATTTTTTTCGAGTGCAAATTTGCGGATGGCTTGAACATATTTTCTTAAAATACAGGTAGGCTACAGCATTTAGGTGTCGATTTGCAAATAAACTGAATTCTGTTGATTTGACCAGTCCCGTAATGAAGCACTGGCAGGTGGCCAAAATTAACAAATAAACCACCGGTCAATCTCAATCGACCTGTTGGGACTCTCCTAGTTGACGAAGATAGTGACATGACCTTTCTTCTATAACGGGATACATTATCGAGGAACGTCATTAGCCAACTGAAAATGATAATAGAAGTTTTGCATGATTGCAAAACAGTCATCATTATGGAGCATTTTTCTTTCCTTTTTGAGCTAACATCCTTTTTACAAATTTATATCTTCCTGAAAGACAATAATAAAATTTAAATTATGAAGTTATTTACCTGTTTTTTTGTCGTTTCAATAATTTTGTGTTTAGGGGAGAGGGTAACCTGTTAAAACAGCAAAAACAAACAAAATTTGTGTGATTTATCCTGAAAACGGGGAAAGGTTGTGAAGTCTTGGGTATTTGTGTAGGGATGGAGGTCCCGCGATTATTAGCCCGAATCGAATGAAACGATTTTTGAAGGCCTTGATAATGTCTTTTGCGTAACTGTCCCGCCATGACTATCTGTTTAACCAGTTTGTAATACATCCTTTTAATTTTCAATTGCGCCTTTTTTTTAAGGCAACACAATTAAATTGAATATTTTCTGGTAAAAACTTGTGTATTCGTTTGAGCAACAGAATCTAGTATGGGGGTTGCAATCTCAATTCATCATTTCGATTAGCGATCACCTATCATTTTTCTATCTGGTTAGCACTTCCATGTCACTCTGAAAAAAATTTAACAGCTCCTAGCACCATCTGTAAAAATGCAACCTAATATACAATTTTTCTTTTTTTGAACCCCACATCTCCGGAAAGGATCCTTAAAGACTTAGGATTAAGATTTACCAATAATTGGGAATCATATATCTTCTAAATTCTGGTAAAGATAAAACTCCAGTTACTCTTCAAAGAGGTGTCTATCAAATACCCTGTGACTGTGGCAAATTCTATGTAGAGAGAACTCACCAGAATTTCGAGAAACACCTACAGCAGCATAGAGATGATATCACCAAAGCTCTGAATTCTAATATTACTTCTGTTTCTTTTGATTCTGCTTTAAGCAGCTATGTTTTTGAAAATCCTAGCCACAAAATACTTATTGAAGAATCCGCCCTTGTTAGCAATGACCTAGGCATAAAGCAAGTAGTTCGAGAAGCAATTGGAATCAGACTTAAGATTAATAATAATATTTCCTTAAATAGGGACTTGGGAAAATATTCACTAAATGCTCTATACACAAATTTAATTAAAAATGACCTTACGAAATATTATAAAAAACCAATAGTTATTAACACAGAGCCTGTCATAAATAGACCTATGAGATCAGCAGCCAAAAAAGCAAGGTTGGCATTAAAAACAAGTTTTTAAATCACTATCTTTCATTTCAATGAATTGCCACGTTTCATCACAATTTATTTATCAATCCTGGTTGAATTTCGCTGAAGTAAGGATGCTGGGACTGTTTTGAAAAATTTATTTTAATTTTATTTATTTTATCCTGTTGTAAGTTTTTTCCTCTTATATATTTTTGGCCCTTGGACATAGGGCCAAAATATTCATTCTAATTTGTTCTCTATTATCTTGAGATATTCCCTATTGTTCTTCTTGTTTTTGTGTTTGTGATAGAAAGGCAGTGTGGTTTTCGTCGCTATTTACCGCCTGACTCCCCTCCCCAAAATATGGCCTCCTGGGCATGTATGCATAAATTTATTGAGGAGGGAATCGATTGTGGAGTTGCAAAATCACCAAAAGCTTAACTGTTAGAATCTATAGAGAAAATAGTCAAATTACACAACTTTAACGTCCATAAATACTATTTGATATGAATTCTAGAACAAGCTAAAGCTTTTAAATTGAACAGAACCTCAAAAAGTCTAGTCGCGACCCGCAAAAACTACTAACAAGAACAATGAAATTCTATGATTGGAAAGTCCTAAACTCTAGAAATTCAGTTTTTTCAGAAGGATAACAGCAACAAAACATAATGCTCAGTGGCTTCGATTGGGAGGGGGCAGACAGGGCATGTCTCCCCCTTTCTATATTTTTCTCCTTGGATTATCAAAATACCTTCTTTGGGCGGAGAGGGGCATTTTCAATGAAAAACATCTTTTTGGTATTTTCATTGACAAAATCCGAAAAAACAGAGCATTTTTGCCCCCATTTATTAAAAAAATATATTTTGCCCCCTGTCCCTTAAATTTTCTTGAAGTGACGCCATTAGTGACACCGTCCAAAATAAAAGAGATTTCAGTAATCAACACGCCCACGGAAAAATACAATGCTTCTATGACCTACTCCGAGAATTAATATGGCGATTCTTGAAAATTACCTTTCCACTATTATGTTTATCTCGCAATTATAAAGCTAATGCTATTTTTGAGATACCATTATAACCAACATCAAAAATGCAGTTTCTCCACTATGCAAATGAGACAAACATCGTTCTGAATACAAATTTGAGTGCCTTCAACGATTTTCTCCCGTACACTTAATTGGTAAAAAAGGGTGATGTACCACCTAGGAGCACAAAGCTAAAATTATAAGGTTAGGGATAGGGTTTTTTAGGAGAATCAAAATGTGAATCCTCGGGCTTTTTTGGCATATATTAGCATGTTTCTAGATTAATTTACTTTAAATGAGAGTTTTCAGACGAACCTTGGAGGTTTGTACAGATTTTAAGGGGGATTCGGTAACCAAAAATCAGTTTTCGAGCTCCAGTATCGGTTGACCATCTCAAAGACAAAGGGTCCATTAGCGAACTCTCAAAGGGGACTAGCCAGCATCGAGAGCTACTGAGAATATGTGGTTTGACTGGGAAAATTGATCTAAAAGACAACGAAATTTTACGTCTCCAGTGTCGCCAAGGTTTTACATCAGAGCCGGTGAGACTACTGGGAACCCCCTAAGCTGCCTGATTGCTCAAGTGATATTGCTTTTGACCTATTTCTAGTGTTTTCCTAGCAGATGTACCAGGAAATTTTTAAGGACTGTCTTTCCCTGAACTTCAAAATACAAATTATGCTCCGTATAATTTAAAAAGATAAATTAACGCTTTCTCAGGATTTAAGTCTCGTTAAGACTGAATATCTCTGCCACAAAAGAGAACACAGGAGAAGTTAAAGGATGTTTCTAAAATTCCTGGGAGAGTATGTGTCGACTCCTAGTTTTCTGTCGTTTATTCGGATCTATCATCTAAGCTATATAAGTCATGGCAAGTCCGCCCAATCAATCTTAGATAGTTTGACCACATAAAATAAAAAAGTTTATAATAAACGAGATAGGATGATCCTTTGAGGTATCAAATCTCCTTAAGCAGGAGCAGGCCCTTGGGATCTACTCTTCCATGAATCTCAAGATCCCATTCACAGAGGTTCTGTAATTAACCAGTTGTTTCGAGTGTGTTATTACAAGGAAAGTCCCCCTAAAAACAGAACAAACACAATGTTAGTATGGAAAGCTTCCTTTTTCGAATCATGTACACATTTAGGCCTAAACATACAACAAATTTAACATCATAACATATTGACACATTTTCCAAAATATAAATCTGGTTGTCAGCGGTTTCTGGTTTCAATTCCCAAAATGGAGAAGGGGACAAATAAAAATTTCAAAATCTGGGGGGGGGGGGCAAATTCGATGTCCTTTTTCCATTTTTTCAAAAAAATATTTAACAAATAACGTATTTTTTATGTATTCCCCCCTTAAAAAAGTATCTCGTGATACAAGATGTTGAGTGTGTTATATAATATAAGACAAAAGCGTCCCTTGTTCTAATGTCATTTGACTTGCCGATGCCGTTATTTGAATACACATCAGTAAAAATGACAATGCGCCAATAAAGGCACGTACGTGGGGAAGTCGTTGTGCCCCTGCTCCTCGCCCTCAAGACATTAAGGTTTTTACAATAGTCCCAAATTATGACATTCTCGGTATAATTTGGCTATTTTTGGCATTTTTTTTTAATGTTGTGCCCCCGTCTCTTAACCAAAAGAAATTCCCACGCACTTGCTTGAACCAACATTAAGAGAGTCTAAAATAATGTGTGTCGATGATGGCGAGAGACAGCGACATTAGCTGCGATTCTCTTCCTCAACAAAAGCTTTGCAGAAATGGTTCATTTTCAATTTACAATTGAGCTCCTAAAAGGGCATTCACATCAATCTAAATCACCGAAAACAAATTACTCCGTAAAACCGCATATTCTTAACAAGGAAAAACCTACCGTACATTTAATGCTAGCAGCAACATTGTTCGTTGTGATTACCAATTTCATCGCTTGCTCATTGTTACTTAGTTCATATATAGTCTTATATCCGCACTCTACACACTTTATATTCTTTTTATTTCCTGAACAACCTTAGAAGCGAAAATTTTACCTGGATCAAATTAAAAAACACCCGAGAAAAACAGCCGAGAAATCACTGATTAATTTGACCATGGGGCAGGATTTATTATTTCACCGCTTGTCCTTTCTACCAAAATTCCTTACCGCCGCTTTTTAACCCAAAATTTCCGAAAAGTAGTACACAAAAAGAATCTAAAATACTCTATAGGACTTTTCCAATCTATAAGTTCTCATTGTACGGATATATTCAATACCAGTCCGAATTTATACTGATTCTCCCCCCTCTCTTCCCAAAAGAAGAAGCTCTCGTGTCCTTTTAGGGACTTATGTTTTGGCAAGAAGAGATCAGTCAAGTCGTGAAATCTATCACAACTTCCTCATCGCGAAAAATAAAATTTAAAAATACCCAAACAAGTCAAAAATTTAATATATTAATTTACAGTTAAAAACTTTCAAATGAGAAAAACAGATTTAAATAATCAGACCTGTTGATAATGATCTAAATATTCCACTGAGCGCTATTATGACGAACTGAGCCAGTTTTTTTTTTTTTTTTGCTTTATCAATCATTTTAAAATTACAGGCTTGATGATTAAGAGATCAGCCTTACTTAAGCCAAACATTTATTTTTTGCATGGTTTTATTATTTGATTCTTGCTAGCAACGGTTCCGAGAATAAAAAAGAACTTCAAGATGATTGAAAGACTGAAACAAGAAAACAAATGGCGAGGTTGAATTTTATTACACCTTCAAATGAAAACTACAAAGCAGTACTGATGTCACCAGAGGGATCGTTTGAGGAGGCAAGGATGGTGCATTCCCCCCCCCAATTAAATAACCCATGCCCCTTGACCGCCAGGAGTTAGGCCTCTCTTACACCCCCCCCCCAATAAAATGATGGAGCTATGCCCCTGGCTGTTGCCAACACAATTAGAAGGGGGGAGCCAGCATTCAATACTAATCATCTGATGATGGATCTTTTCAAATTGCTGGATATGAAAATTTTTTCATATATTATTTCATATTAGGTAAAAAAAGACGAAATATCCGAATATAGTGGCAGACTTCTTAAGTTAGTAGCACATGGGAAAGTTATTAGAGCGGAAACTGGAACTAAAGTCGAAGAAGAAAAACCAACAGCACCATCTAGCATTTGGCTACTTTGTTTGGCCGGATGGCCTACAGCTTCAAATCAAGTAGCCTACTTAGACTACCACGATTTCTCCCAGCTAACATGGGCCTACTTTGTACAGTCTGTATTATAATTTAAGTAATTCTTGAAAATAAAATCTATTGATTATTTACCACTCAGAGATAGGCATAAGACCAGAATTGCATCTACCGAGAAATGTACATGTTAAGAAAACATTTCTTACTTCGTATTATGCAGAATAACTGTAGTTAACACCTTCTGACTACAGCTCAGTCGAAAAAACATTTCAACCCCTCCCACCGATATGCAAATATATAGCCCAATTTGTATTTTGCCATGTCACTCTTGTTTCAACCAGTGTTCCGGTAGATAAAATCGACTGTGACAAAATCAAAAATCAGAAATCACTACAATTATTCTGCATATTCTGAAGTAAAAATTGTTTTAACATGTAACCTACTCAAAATCCCCAATTCTAGACTTATACTCAAAGATATTCCAGCTTTTATGCTACCACTTTGTAGATTAATAATATCAAGTATCCAATTTTCTTTACATTTCTACTTCTTTAGTGAAGTCGCCAGAGAGTGGCACTGTACATGGTCAGGGAAACCAATCAGGGAGAGGGAATATTTTTGTCCCCCCCATTTCTTTTTACAGACTTTTTTCGGAATTTGCATTGAAGAAAATATAACAAAATCGCCACCTTCAATTTTGGCAAACACATTATGTCCGGTCTACATTTCTCTGAATTAGTACTCCTGTAAGTGGCACCAATAGTTTCTAATCCCAAGTTAAATTATTGAAACCTAACTCTTATAGGTTTCCCATTCTCTTTGGCTTAAACCCATATTTTTCAAATTTTTGCCCACGGAGCGCATACCACCCGACAATTTTGGGTACTAGGGGCTGAGTACATAGAACGCAATAAACAATTACATCGAACTGTTGTTTATGTCCTAGTCAATGGACAATCCACAAAATGTCACCCTTTTTAGCTGAACGACACTGCGAAACACTTGAAGAACAAGTATTCTGAAATACCGAAGAACTTTTCCAAGAAGGTGGTCCAGATACGAAAAATTAACTTACACCCCAAATTTTTCGCGGCTGTGTGGGTTCTTTACTAATGCTTAAGTCCCACTCATCCCTTTAGTACTCCAATGTGGTACAGAAGGCAAATTTTGGCACAATTAATTATGAATAATTTTCCAGATAATGCTAAAACGCCAGAAACCCTTTCTCTGTGTAGGTAACCATAGGATTTTTTTTTCTTTTATAGCAAAATGAATGAAATAGGTTTGAGGCTCAATAGATGCAAACTCTTAAGTGTTTTGCAGAGTTTTAAACAATTATTTTCGGCCATTGAAAGCCAAAATTGCTTTAGCATTTTCCTTTGCTTTAGCAAAGGAAATTGCTTTAGCAGGCTGTAG
Organism: Artemia franciscana; assembly: GCF_032884065.1. Classification (NCBI taxonomy): domain Eukaryota; kingdom Metazoa; phylum Arthropoda; class Branchiopoda; order Anostraca; family Artemiidae; genus Artemia; species Artemia franciscana. The sequence continues at coordinate 21,995,845 of NC_088870.1, forward strand.
TGGCCTTAGGGGGGGGGGGCTATGAATAAAAAAAAGTATCAAAAGCAGGTGAATTAAATGGAATATTTAACATTTTGAGACACTGTAGAAGCATTTTGATATTTCCAGAAAAACCCTAGCCCCATAAGTCCCCTATAGCCTAGATTCAGACGGATACAATTGAATGGCCAACACTACTACAATTAATGGAAAATTGAACGAAGACATACCATTGTAGGCATGTAGACATACCTGTAGGGATGAGCGTGTGGTATTTGCTCAGAGAGATCCAGTCTGAATAAATGGGGGAAACATCAGTGGCGGTTCTAAGCCTGGGCAGGGGTACACCTGCCCCCAATCTTTTTCTATTTACTTTATATTTTTACACTCCTGTCCCATACCTTACCCCCCCCCTTCCGCCAAATTCTGAAGACTAAATCGCTACTGGGAATCCTATACAAAATATTGGTCAGCGCCCGATGCATGTGGTTTCATCATCATTATTACTTATACAAATTGTAAAATAAGTCAAATAAAAGAATAAAATTACCTGGGATGTCGTTTCAGAAAGTAGAGTGATATGATAAAGAGTATACAGAAAAACCTCCCATCCCCCCTCCGCCTATAAAAACTGGAAGAATACAGTATAATTTATAAGAGTTGAATCCCATAGATAGTTTTACCCAAACAGTAGTTAAGTACCGAATGCACTGCCAGAACACCCAAAATTTTTAAATAGCATGTTTGAATTTTGACAAAATTATAAGATTTTAAGCCCCTGCGATTTAAGTTGAAACCCCATGATACGGTGCTTATACAAGCATCAGTTCAAACTTACTTCTGTTTTTGTGCCTGTTCCTACAAGGCAAGCAGTTCATTTAAAAAATCCTAAGCATCACATTCATAAACTAGCTCATAGACGACTATGTGTAGCTATCTGAAAGTGAGCCGGTACATCGCCGTTAGCTCTACCATCATTGGACCGGTAAAAATGGTTAATCTTTTAGTTCAAGGCGATACCGCGAATTAGTTTTGCATACTTATATTAATTTTAGGCATATTTTGTGCTTGCTATCTATAATAATTAGTGTATACAACGTGTTCATCTCAATTGAAACAAGATACGCAGATGTGAAAAGTGAGACGTATATGAGGGAGAGACACGTACTCAATTTTTTTTCTGGGGAGGGGAGCAATAGTAATATAATTATTTGGTAATTAGAAAAAGAACTGTTTAGAAATTCAAAAAATAGGATTTGGGGGAAGGGAAGAGGTCCCCCTCTCCTGCATACACCGGTGGTGAGAGACCAGGAATTCGATGATTCTAGTCTCTGAAGACTTTTAGCAAGGACAAAAAGTTACCCTTGAACCTTTTTTACTACTTGCAACGACAACATAATAGTATTCGTGATTATACAAATAAAAAAGTATACTAAGTATTTTTTTGCATATTGTGCCTTGGTTTTCGTAAAAAAAAAAATCATTTGAGAGGATGATTAGTTAACGGCAGTCTATTCATCCATAATGCGAATAATTTGATTTCGATGACTGCAAAAAACAATCCCACCAAAAGCTATGGCTGAATTTATCTAAAATATTAGCCTGTAGGCAGGTGCGTACAGGGGTGGGGGGCGATCAGGCCAGTGCCCCTTTCGTCAAAATCTGAAAATTTCCACCATTTGACCGCGCAGTTTCAATCTTCGAAAGATTTGATGCGTTTTGCCTTTTTCTTATTCCTCCTCCCCCCAAAAAAAACCTGACTGCACATTAAATACTATGGAAAATAGTTGAGTAATTTAATTTGGTTAAAAAGTTTCTCCTTTGTAGATATATTTCTTTGTTAAGTGCCGTATCAAAACCAGGATGGATAACAGCTATAGATGGAAAATTCTTCTAATAATTAATAGTAACTGATTTCAAAAGTAAGAGCGAACTAATATTACAACCAAAGATTGGTATTTTTCTCTTCTTCAGCTTGTTGCAACTGATTTCGAATCTGGTTTATGCCCAGCTTATTTTCATCACAGGTCTTTCTGCTAGTTTAGTACAAGCGAATACGCGGAAATTAATTTAAGAGGAACTAACGTAAAAGCCGAAAGATTTCGGGGGTCGAGTACACAAAAGCCATATCTGCATAAACTACCTGGGATTGGTTTAGAGATACCTCTGTACATTTTGGCCTTGTTTGTGAGTATAATTGATCGAAATAATTTTGCACCTAATTCCTTGTCACGAGTAGTGAAAGGATGTAGAAGGAAAGGGGCCTCGTACTCTTTAATTTGGCAGTTTTTTCTGAGAGGAAATTCAAATCCACTACATTTTTCATGAACTGTGGTATTGAATATGTACTGAAATAAAATACTGTCATTATTTATATTTTGGAACAAAATTTCTTTTGTAATATAAAAATTCCGCTATTAAATATGAATATTGTTGCATAAAGAGGTCAATGCATTCATCGTTGAATTTCATGAATTGTTTATGGTCAAATTAGTTTTGCAATCTTGATTATCAACATGGTCAAATCATGAATATCAGGACTTATAAGTAAGTTAACAAATGGAAAGTGGACATAAAAAAGAGGAAAACAATTATCCAAAATATTAAAGAATACCGCTTCAAAATTTTCAGGAACAATAAAATTCTGATCGCAAAAAGTACTCCACGAAAAAATACTCAACTAGGAGTTAGTAATAAACGGCGGCCTCGCCCTCCACCACAAGTACGCCTGCGTTTTTAAAGTTTTTTTTTGGAAACTCCCTTGCCCGAAAAAATCCTTTTGTAAAAAGTCTCTGACGCCACTACATGTCACTGCTACACTTGCTAAAGCACAGTATGCCAACTTTTAATCAAGTGGAAAAGACGGAGGGAGGGGTCTCGTCAAACCTACCAAAGGTGTTCGACTTAACCGAAAATATCAGAAAGATAGAAACGTATGTTTATCTCATGGGAACAGAGAAGTAAGGACCCCCCCCCAACGTAAACTTTTTAGGGAGTATAGAGTGATTTGTTTGCTGAAAGGGGTCCAATATAAAATATCATTCACGTACCCAACACCTTAGGGTTGAACCTGTGTGCGCCTTTTTTAAAACGTAAAATATGAAACATAAATTGAAAAACTAGATTGCAAAAACACACAACCAATATGAGGGAATATGGGTCGTTCAGAGCCCCAAGGTGATTGGCTCGAATTTTCAACTTTAAAGATATCTCTGTATTAAAGCCCCCGATCCAGTAGTGTTTTTGTTAGTTTGCTTGTTTTTTTCTTCTTTTCGTAAGTAAATACCACAAAATAAGGACTAATATCCTAAATTGACCAGAGACATTTAGGCTATTAAGCAAATAATTCATTTTTAAGGTCAATTTTACATGCTCCGTAACCCATATCCAATTAAATCGGTTTCGATGATTCGTAGGGCGTTATGTGGCACTTACCCTTAAACTGAGATTTACGGCCCATTGCCGTAATCTCGACACTCTCGATTGACTGGTCAAAGACTTTTCTTATTTATCGTATCATTCTTTTGATATTGGGATATTTTTTCCTCTTCCAAAATGTAGGATGTCTTATTTTCTCATTCATGAAATATTTGTAACTGAGAGCTTATGACATAAGAAAAGCATTTTTGTATCTTGGAGACCTAAAGCAAAACCTTCTATGCAAAACAACTAGCCCGTATCAGCAGTTGAAATTCCGGATGCGCATTTGTCACTTATATTCAACTATCTTATAAACAGAGTCAGTTTTAGCGGGAGGACGGGGCACATGCACAGGGCGTGAAAATTTTAGGGGCATAAAATTTGAAATAAATAGTCTAACAGTTATAATCATTTTGTAATTTTTGACATTTTATGGCCATTAAAATAAAATAGAGGGCGCAATTGGCAGTAAGTATAAAATTTAAATAAATATAAATTTTGTTAGTAAATGAAAATTTTGTTAAAATTAGGCTTGAAAATTTTTGGGAGACACGGGGGGGGGGTTGCTAATCAATTTTTTGCCCTTGGCACAAGAGAGGTCAGAATCATCACAGCTTGTAAACTGTTTATGGTTTAATATAGCGCCTGTTGAATCACCGTTATAAACGTTCCTCGGGCTAAATAACATTTACAAACCGCGAAAAAACTTTTTCACAAGGAATTCAGTTTGGCCCCAGATACCCTTAAATGTTTTGTTTAATTTGCCTAATTTGCTTTTATGACTTCATTCCTAAGATTTTGCAACAAAAATTCAGCAATCAAACTGACCAAGAATGATTTCTTGGGTCAGCGACTTTCATTAATAATTTCATAGCGTTCAGGAACACATTTGTTCGTAAAAAATGTCAGCAGCATTTTTTTTTGGAAAAAGAAGGTATCCATACGTTGTCGGGCGGGAGGGGAGGTAGGGATGGAATAATATAAAAAAAGCTCCTGCAACCGTAATTTTTAAATCTTCCAGGGGGATTCACCGAACAAATATCATGTGTTTATCACGGTTTTAGGCTCAACAAACTTTGATAGTGTTTCTAAATCAACTGTCTATCACCCATAGTTATTGCACTAAAGTGTTTGAAGTTTCTTTCGTCTAAAGACCAAAAATTTAACCATATTACATGGTAGAAAAGAGCTGACTAGGTACTTGTTTCTTATAGCCACCACACTCAAGAAGTGAAGTTAGGTTAATTCATAATGAAATATACCAAAATATGATAGTTTAGTAACAAAATTATCGAAAATACAACAAATAATTATGGAAGGGGGGGCGGCCCAGGCCGCATTATATTAAATACAACCTAAACTAGCCTAAACAAAATACCAGCTACATGTTTGAATAAAATATAGCTACTATGCAGTTTCCTACCCAGCCGAAACTAATATTGTCTGATATAAATACCATGAAAACCGTTTATTGTCGCATGTTCGCTATACGAAATCTCGAGAGAACTTGAGTGTGGTGGCTTTAAGACAGAAATACCCTTATTTAAAACACGATTTAATCAGATTAACAGATCAGCATAGACAATATGAAATCTATTGGATGTGGGGTCAGATTCGTAACCTTTCGCACTGATTTTCCTATTATAGACATCCTTGTCTGTTCGCGAAATCTGGGTTAGCAGAACTTCTCAACAATATCTCACCATGTCATTGCTGATGTTCAACACAGTATGGGTTGATTAGGCCTATGATAATGACTTTCCTTATCCGTTAAATATTTGCTAGTTTGACAGCATGATGTTTAGATTCGCTAATTCTAATACTGGAAGGGAAAGTAAGAGATTAAATAAAAGCTATTAGCAGAATTAATAAGAGGATTGCAGAAGAAGTAAGACATGCGAATGGAAGATGCCAGACTTCATTTAGAGAGCAATACTAATATATCCAGGTCCTACGAAAAATACCCCAAATCCCCATTGCTCTTCCTCACTGAAGGGCCATGAAATGGAGATCAGCACCGCCAGTTTGGACTTTAAAGTCTAGTGTCGCCTCCCTTTTTCTTAAATATAGGAAAGAGTAATGAAGAAAAATGGTTTAACTTTCAACATTTCAGGGGACGGCCCTAGGGCTCCATTTTCTCAGAAAACGTGCCTGGGTTAGGGAACCAATGTTAAAAAGATTCGACCCTAGACTGGATTTGACCACTTTTATTCTTAACAATTAATGCAAATATATTAAATTCATTACAAATGATATTGAAGGGATGTAGTCGGAAACTACATGGTAATTGGAGGATTTATCTCAGGGTAGGGGGGGTATGTCATTTAAAGAGGGTATTTTAATCCATGAACTTTTAGTTTGTGGATGATTACAAGTATTTCTACCCTTTGTAGGGAGAGGGGGGAGTCACTAGGAAGCAAGAGGTACATCGTTCGCTGATGTAACAGCAATTAATCCACCAAAGATCAGCAGTAAAGGACCGAATACACAAAAAAAGAGCAAAATTTTAACATTTACAGAAATGCGATACTTTTCCGGCAAAAAGATCTTTTTACTGAGACTTCGCTTGAAAATACTTTAAACTACGATCCAGGAAAGTTTTCTGTGGGCTTAATTTTTGTTTTCAAATTCTTATACTGCGAATAGAGTGTATATTCTAGGGTCCCAATTCTTGATAATGTAGAGGGGGAGTAAATGTATTCTTCATAATTGAAGAGGGGAGATTTTTGTCTTTCAGTTTTTTTCATGAAAATAACAAAATAGTATTTTTAAAAATCTGGATGGGGAAAAACACTAAGTTACAATCCCCCCCATATTTATGCCCCTGTGTATACCTAAATCACGTGCGTAGGCCTACTCATAATGTTGAAAGACGGAATGGCAGCAAAAAAGAGTTTTCAGTCCTTTTTTTTAATATGATACTCATTAAGATTGCAAAAAAAAAGAAAACAGAAATGAACGGGAGCGGGGATGACAGGAAAGGCGTTTAAGTTTGTAGTAATTCTAATAAATAGACAAATTCTAAGTCAATAATATTTAGTTGTAAAAGTGAAGCAGGTGAAAATTCATACAACATTCTAATTTTGAGATACACGGAAAGAACACATGCTAAGGAATACTTTTTATACAAATACAAAAAAAATATTTCGAAATAAAATATAGAACTTTAGGAAAATGTGCCCACTCTGTCTCAATTATTACTCTATACTCAATTATTAAGCAATTTTCGGGGTTGGGAAGAGACCAATGTGACAACTAAAGTTTGATTTAAATTCTGATGAACATATGGCAGGAAATCGCCAGTTAACTTATCACGACTTACGCTTTTACGTATTCGAATAGAACGATCGTTTTTGTTTCCGAGAGGTTTCAACTGTTTCTGAAGAGGGTCAGGTTGATCCACGACATGCGTGTGGCTGGTTAAAGTGTACTTCGATTAGTTTTTTGGTCAATCTTTTAGTCTTTTTTAATATAGAGGAATAAAAATGTATTCATACGAAGCGCAGCTGATAAGAGCGCTGAATGGGAAATTACGCGCAGTCGCATATCCCGTATTTAAATATACTCAGATTATTGTCACGCATAAAAATGTTCTGATATATATTTCGATTTGAGACATGATGTAATTGCATTTTATATGAATAAATTTTTAATTTGATCATATTAGAGAAAAAGTGCTACATTCAATGTAGCACGTGTTACAGTTCTACATATAAACTTTCGTGCAACAGATGACAATCCTGCCTAGGGTTCATGCGACATGAAGCTTTAACAGCTGTTTATTACTAAACTCATATATCTGTTAACATATCAAATTCCGTATTTTGTTGTGCACTAGGAGGAGAGGGTACATCAGATAAATCACTCATTTTGGTATTGCTAGTTCTATGTTTTTACTGCATCCGTTGCATCCGAGCTGTCGCGTAAAAAGAACGCAGATATGTGAGCCCATGGTTAAAGTAGTCATCTTGACCAACTGAAATGTCCTTTTAGTGTGACATACCATAGGATAAAATACGACAATGTAATTGTTTTGGCGGGGGAGGACATCCACCTGTAGTGACACTGAGAGCTAGCACAAGCATTTCAAAGGGCAGTGCCTTGAAAAACTTGTAAATTTGGAATTTTCAAGGAGAATGTATTTATTTACGTCTAGAAGTCTTTCGGAAAATGCTATCAACAAACATAAATTAAGACAAACTTTTAAAGTCAAAACTGGACTTGACTAAAGATAGAAGTCAATACAAGGCCTAAAATGACCAGAAGTTAAGTTTGATTTTCTAGTTTTCAGACGGCAAAGGAGGAGGCAAGGGTAACTTGAAAGTTTGACATTGGAATCCTATAAAAAGTGTTCTGGATTTTTTTTTACTCTACAATGAAAAAGTGGTATTTTTGATCTGAAAAAGATTATAGGAAAGTGCTTGAATACTAAAAGACGAAGCTCATGCTCTCATTTTTAGTTTTAAGTGCTAACTTTTCACAGCAGCACTTCTCCAAAAAAAAAAAAATTCGGGCAAAACCAACTTTTTTCTAGATTCCCAAAACGTAGCACTTCATAGGAATATCAACATTAGATAAGATTTATGGATACAGCAATGTGTTTATATGCTTCTTTTGCGGAGTTTTTTATTCAACAGAAGTTAAGACCCCTAATATCTCCCCACCCCTGAGTATGGTCTTAATGTGTGCATAAATGCTTTCTCCAAAATTGGGTTAATGAATTCATAAAGGTGAGGGAAGAGATAAAAGACAAAGGATCCGTTTGGGTGTGTAACATTGAATGAAAATTCAGTTTAATGTGAAGAAGTCTTTTATCAGACCTATTTCACATGAGCATCACAAAAGCGTGATTTTCACAAAATTTGATTAAAATAATTGAGAGCTTTTAACGGTGTAGTGCTGCTACTATGTCAACAGAAAAGATCTTGCACATGTATGTTTATTTTTTATCTTTATATAGTTCTTTCGAACTATATTCAGCTAGCCATCTTAGCCGAGTAATATTATTTCTTTCGTGACAGATGTTCCAGTCCTGGTATCTCTAATTATTTGGTTTGGGAAGTCGGTCATTAGTGTAGGTCTGTATGCTCAGCCAGAGTCGACCCAGCTCCAAATGAGTACCTGGAGAAAACTGTGGAAGGGAGGGGTATGGGAAGCATCAGATGATTTGTCTCCAACCATGCATAGCACTCCCGGACAATGGCAATCGGTACCAATGTTGCGTGTAATATCGGCCAGCATGCAAAAATTTCAAATCCAAGTTTCTTTCGAACTGTAGCTCTCGGAATAAACGACTTACTTGTTTTATAATTTATGCATAATGAATTAACATAGACTACATATCAGTGTTACCAGTTGCTTGGTCTGAAGTTGGCCATCTAAAAGTGAAAATGCGCCAAAAGCTCCATTTTGTAGTGAAAATACTCAAAAGCCTAAAAAAGCGCCGAAATGGCGCAAATACGCCCCATCTAGCCACTCTGCTGCATAGGGCACAGTTTTTCAATGCAAGGGGGTTTGCGATCCTCAAAGGGTGTCATAATCTCGGCACTCTTGGGAATTGACACTCAACGGCATATTAGCGGTCATAGTCGGTCAGAAAAAACCGCTTATTTACAAAATAATCCTTCATCTATTTAACATTTATAAATCAAGTGTTGACGCGAATACGAACAAATCTTAAGAAAATAAAAACATAATATGTGTCTATCAATAAATAATGAGGTATTGATGTTGATTAAACACGTAATACGCTCATACGTACATAATTATGATTTAACAGAAAATCATTCTGAAATTGGCACTTACTATTACTACTGAGGAGACTTAGTTTAAACCTGAGCTATTTTGAGGACTGAAAAAAAGGTTAGGTAACACTATTGCAGAAAATTTGACACGCCCCTCGCTAAAGCAATCTCCAAAAGTGCGAGTCTTCGTTTCTTCATTGAAAACAAAAGCTCCATGAAAATCGGCTGTCCCCGTTCGGACAGCCGAACGGGGAAAATAAATATTTATAGAGAGGGAGGGGTGTTGCACTTTTTGTCATTCCTTCCCATAAAAAATCCTCTAGCCCCTCTCTCAAGGGTTGGGGTGCATCCACCTCTGGCTACGAAGTTACGTTATTTCAATGAGAATAGAGTTATACTCATTATTTTAAGCTGCATCCACCCCTAACATTTTAGTCGTCACAATATAATCTTAAAAGTTATCACCCTATATACTCTATAAGTGAACATTTTAGGTCTGAATATCAGGCTTTAGATGTCATGTCTTGCAAAAAAACTTCTGTGATAAGAAGCAGTATATTCCTGCCATCACATAAGGCTTAAGAGCCATAAATATTCCAAAAATTATTACGACATGTCTTTTCCTATAATTTCCTGAAGTTTTAACGATATTTCTGTATTTTTAAAGATATTCCTGTATTTTAACACAGTACATTCAATTAAAAAAAATCTAGAGGGCGGCAAAATTTATTTTTCGAAGTCCAGGGGGGATGCAGATTAGTCGTGAAGTTTTTTTTTTAAATGAAAACATCCAAAATAGTATTGCTGATATATAGGGGAGCAAAAAAAATCTAGAGGGCAGAGGTAGGCCTACTTCGCTGATGCCACTGTTTAAATATTTTCATAAGTTTAAGCCGGGTCCCCTCCCAAAATAAAATTTGCGTGCGCAACAAGTCTATTGACTACCACCACATTTTTACTCTTTGCTGTTTCTGATCCCTGTGTTTATACTTTTCATTTTTAGACTTTTATTGACTTGAGTCAAACATCGAATTTACATATTGTTTGTCTTCACGTTGTTTTTCTTTTAACATACTGAACATAATCAAATTCCTCCACCCATATGAGACGTATGCGTTTTTATTATTTCTACAAGAACTTGATCTAATTAGCTTCTATTAGTTGCTATATCAATTACTCTTAAGCGTCAAAAGTACTTGATATGCAAAGATTGTATTTCATTCGGTTTATTATGTTACATATTTATTTTCATTATATTGTCCGAAGATTGTCCTTTTTGGCAAACCGTCTGGGGCTACACAGAAAGCAGGTCGTCCTTGTCTTGCTTGAAAGGATGTCATAAATAACGATTTAAAGAAAATGGGAACTTCCTGCGAGGGTGTAAAGAGGGAGGCTTTAAATAGATTAGATTGGAGGAGGAGCGTGCGTAGCTGTGTTGGCCTCAGGCGGCTTGGTGCTGCAGTGAGTCATTAGTAGTAGTAGTAGTAGTAGTAGACCTGGTTTACAACGCTAGGGAATTGGTTTTACAATCCAATAAAATGACACATCCACATATCAGCTTTGAAGTTTGTATACCTTCTTCGCATACCAGGAACGTTTTCTACACTGACAGAATTTCAAATAGAAAGTAGATCTCTAAATTCTACGAAAAATTAGGAGCGAAAAAAAGGGATATTTCACATTATTTAAAGTTGCAGGTAGATTGAATATCGTACGCCCCCCTCCCAGTCATATGTGAACGAAAAGTTCGTGTATTTAAATACAGGAATGTCAAGTCGAATATATTCATCTTTCCTTTGCAAATTTTTTAAACTTCCCGAATTTCTGATGCATCAGAAGTCAAATATTTATTAAATGAAAAGAAAGCACTATTCAGACACTTGCGTTCAATTTTTGCTGGGGAGACTCGAAATCCCATGGAAGGAGGGGGATGAACTTGAAAATACCAAGAAAATAGGTGAACATTGATAGACATTATACGAACAATAAGTTAGATATTTTAGAGATCACAGGCACAAAAACCCCTTGCTTACATATCCTACACAGGGATTGATAAATTTAACCTGCAACTAAATATTTAGTATTTTTTCCAGTTTAGTACAACTCAGGCACGTACGCAGGAATTTTTCTTCGGGGGGGGGCGAAACCTTCGAAACAGCAGATATAAAGTAGCAATTTTTTTATTTAGTAATACAAAAAGCACGTATATCGGAAACACAGATTGACTTTAATCTGTAGTATTGTAGCGAACGGGGGGAAGAAGACTGAAGCCTCAAAAGTACGTTTTAGGCTCAGGTTATGTTCATAGCGATTTAGAACCATTTAATAATCTATTATATCCCACTGAAAGGGAACTTTTAGGGTTAACAGTGCAATATGGGTGCTGTGGGGGGTAGTTCTTCTATTGCAGAAACGTAGATTTGAATGAAAAATAATAGTTTCCAAAATTGATTCATTAAAAGCTGTACTTTATCCTGAAAAGGGGGGATAAACGCCCTAACATCAAGGATAATTCTATTTTGCTGTGGAAAGTAAACTCTCTTTACAAAAAAAAATAACAGTACAATTGCTAATTACTTCAAAGAGGGTGAAAATTTAGACAGAAAATGGGTTAATAATTGGAGAGTGACTTGACCGGATAATTGCATGCTGTAAAACCCCCAGAAAAGGCTTCACACATGTATCTAGATTCTTAATAAATGTCCTACTTTTGCCAGAAATCCCAAGAAACCACGGGGAAATTAAACATTTCACAAAATTTAGGGGGGCGGGCCCGAAGGCCCCCTGCGTACGTGCCAGGTACAACTTTATGGATTTCCTTTTGGTTTGTTGCTTTGAATCTTTCAAATCAAATCCGTTAACAATTTTTAACATTAGCAGAATTGCAAATCAAATCAGCTGCATCGACTAGGCGCAATTATCGCATGTTTCACAGATTTTTGAAGATGTTTCTTTTATGAAAATCTTGAAAAATGGTCCTATAGCGATTCCTGAGGAACCATTGAAATGAAGTTACTTAGTTTTGACAGAAAACTGTGATGAAAACACAATGAATAACTGCGCACGCTCTTCAATAGCTATTCTACGATGTTTCCCTCAATTTGCAATACTTTCAATATAATTCACCTAATTTTGTTATTAAATCTCTGCTTAAGCTGCAAAGAGTCTAAGACACGGATATTCTTATTAAATAATTTCTGAGACCACACTGGCTAATCATGACAAAACGAAACAAAAAACAGTAAAGAAGAGAGAAACAAAGATAATGCGAGCCCGTGAAAAACGTAGACTATAATGCAAATATTTCGGTCAAGAAATCCGCTTGATAATCCTCAGAGCTTGACAAATACAATAAAAATTACTCATAAAAATCCAAGAATAATATAAAGAAACGGTTTTCACTGGCTCGCATTATCCTCGTTTCTCTCTTCTTTAGTGTTATTTTTTCGTTTTATCCTTATTTTAAATCATCTTCCCAAAAAGAAAATGACAAAAAGTGTCCGCAAGGCACAGAAATGTCTTGCTTCTCTTTTTAATTGATAACTTAAGCATATAATTTTAAATTTCAATCTGTTACAATTTTAAACACTTTCATTGGGGTAGGACCATGACCAACATATTTATTTGGATGATAGTTAAGTTATTTTTCAGGGATGTGGGTATGATAGGTTCATTAGCAAAGAAGGTGTTTTATATATTATATAATCGGGAAAGTCCATGTTTATAATGCAATTTCACACTTTTAGGGGGGTCGAGGTGGAGCCAACAGCGGTCTTTCCAAGGACGTAAAAAGACTGAGTCGTTCTAAACCTCAAAAAAATATTAAAAACAATGCTGAAAGCGGCAGAAATCAAGCTTTTCCCCAAAATTACAATCTACAGCTGTGTAATTGTTGCTTTATAATCTCACTTAAAGATCTTTTCACCTAGGTATCACACACTCTAACCTTTATTATTTTAAATGACTTGCTATCCAATTGTACTCTTTGCTTGGTAAATACCGTGTCATCAGCGAATTGAGAAACTACCCTAATTATGAAGTTGCAATTTTAATGACCTATTTCTAACAATAGTCTTATTCAGAATAAGCACAAAATAGTAATTATTACGATACCACTATGCAGTTTTCAAAGTTGGGCGTTAATGGCTTACATTTCCGCCACTAAGGTCCTTTGTCTGGAAGCGCCAGTGTGAAAAGACTTGTCATTTCTAACCTAAATATAAGACGTCCTTAAGCTATACCCATCTCGTTTGTAGTATTAACTTAGAGGCCCACTTGGTTTTTTCTTATTTTTGCTACACTTCCTTGAAACTCAAAAGCCAGTATGCATATATATATATATATATATATATATATATATATATATATATATATATATATATATATATATATATATATATATATATATATATATATATTATAGAATGTATTGCTGATTAATTACTACCATACCTTCATTTTTTATAATATTTTTATCTATTGACAAGGGCCACTCTTTACTTACAGTGTGTTACTATGAGCGGTTCGATCCAATGCATTTTTAAATATGAAGGAGGCTAACAACGTTTCCGAGAATGATAATTATCACCGAAAAAATATTACCCTCGAAATGTTTATTGCAGGGAGTTCTGAAATATCAAAAATAAATAATAGGGTCATCATCCTCACGGTTTTCAATGTGAGTTCTTAGGACTGAAAGCTGAAAGACAGTGTAGTTTTTTCCTTAGGCCTCTTTCCAATGTTTAACCCATCTCCTCTACTAGTAAGTGCCATAGTATACGAGTGCGATGTTTGTTGTGACATTCTTGCTTTTATTATATTACTCTACTTGGGTTGTCGTATAGTCGGTCAGGAATAAATTATTATTAATGTTCAAAGTGACCAATATTACTCCTCCTATGAAACTAATTAATTCACATGAACTCTACCATATTGAGATAATGAAAATCAACGACAGAAACCTTTTTTAAGCAAGATCATCGATTACCTGTTCCATAGGATATCTTCTTTTTCCTTTTTGTAAAACCTTGTTTTTATTGAAAAGACCGTGGCTGGAATTTATTGTTGTCTTTAAATACTAGGATCCACCCAGATAAGCTGAAGCCGAAATTAATACCTAATTCACTGTTTTATCCCCTAAATAAAGACCCAAACTTAATTTAGGTAAAAACAGAGCAAATAGGCCTAATGTTTACCCTAACTTTCACTTTCCATAATAACAATCTTTTATGTTAATTCATGGTCGACGCTGACCTCTAAATAATAATTTTAAATAGAGGACTGTCAAAACTGTCATACAACGTCTATAGCCGGGGATCAAAGGTCTTGAGAAAATAGAAAAAGATGGATGGGCATTCATAATACAAGGGAAGACATGAGAAGTATGCCAACACAGAATAAGAGAGGTTGAAACGAATTTTGGGTAGTTAAGGAATAGTAAAATAAAAGAAGATTAACTTAGACTTTTCTTAATTAACTTTCCATTTATTTACAACAACTGAAATGTGATCAAGGGCTTTCGTACTGGAAAGTCTCATATACTATGGGTCATCAAAATGCCCCCCCCCCAAAAAAAAGAAGAAAAAACAGAATCAAACTGAAGACCCTTAGATCTGCGCATAAGTGGTTGAGATGGAATTTGACACTAGTGTGTGGGGGAACAGAGTCATTTGGAGCGGAGTTTTTAGGAAATCCAATTTATTTATATTCCTCAAGGTAAATTTTTGATAGCAGATGTCTCGTTTTGCGCAGAAACCGAACTAAACGCGGCATTTTAACTTTTACGCCACTGCTTTACAAGGTAAAGACATAGAAGCCTGCGAATAGTACATTTATATTAAAATTTGACATTTAAATCATACGAGATTTGCTTACGAATGGTCTACGAAGGAAAGACTAAAATCCTTCGCTTTAATCCCCTGAAGAGAGACTTTGTGTGCCCTCCTCCTCCTTATCCTAGTGAATCTTCGGCAGTAGTGCTTGGTGTCAAGTTTAGCATCGACTTCTCTTTCAGCCTTCATGTCGATACAATTATCAAAAAGGCAAATAGTGCGATGGGGACACTTATACTAATGCATCGATTTGGTTTCTCAGTGACACAACTAAGGATAGCCTATCTCACTTACATTCGACCAATTTTAGAGCATGCATGTCCCGTATAGGGCCCACAAGTCAATAACACTATTTACCTAAGTGGCCAGCTTGAGTCAATACAAAAAAGAGCAGTCAAAGTAATATTGTGCGATGCTTTTACCGAATTTAAGTTAGCATTATCCACTTTACAAATTCCCTCTCTTCCAGAGCGTCGTCTCAGTTTGATCCTTGAATTTGGCCAATATCTTCTCAGAAGTGATAAATACAGATCGATACTACCACCAGTTTTAGTGAAACATCGAAGTACTAGGTCGAAGAAAATTGACAGATTAGCAGCACCTCCTTCACGCACAAATCGTTTTTCCAACTCATTCATCCCTTTCTTTGTATCAAAATATAACAATAGTTGATTTTATCCTATTTGTCTTCTGATTTTTTTGTCGTTTGATTTAACCCTTTTTTTTGTAAGCGCCATTTAGTTTTATGACTACGAGAGATTGTGCAGATAAAACCGATTCTATCCGATTCTATTCTATTCTTTACGACCTATAAAAGATGAAATTTTTCGCTACCTCTACACAGTAGTATCCAAAGGTTCCGGCATTGTATATGAACAGAAGTTCCCAATCTGTTTTGTGAAACTTCGAAAATACTCTAGAACAAGCACTGCAAAGGGAGAGGGGCCACTCTTAAATCTTGAAATTTCCAAGATTTGTCATTATGCTCCTCACACATTTCGACTTCTTTTCTTTTATTTTTTTATATAGGGAAGACTCCGAAAACAACTCTTGTGTAAGTTCTGCCTTGGAAAACCGAGTCAAACAGTTCGTGGTAACGAACTACAAGTAAGGAGCAATACGGCTCAATAGTAACCAAAACTCTAAGGAACAGATTTGATAACCATAGATATATCAAAAGAATCAAATTTTGATGCTAATTCAAAATATGTAAAATTTATCGAGTTTAATGTTCCCCATTAAAAATTATGACCCTGAGAAAATTTGTCAATTTTTTGAAACAGAGTGGAAACATCCCAAAACATCAAGTAATCTTAATAAAAATCAAATCATCAGATTCAACATACCAGAGTACCCTAGTGTAGGGGTTCCAATCTCCTATATACAAAATGTGGAATTTTACATTTCTTTTTCAGAAGAAAGATCACGGATACGGGTGTGATCGTATCAAAACAATGATCCTAGAAGATTGAGAGAGGCTCATTTGATCAGAAATAAAAAGTTCTAGTGCCCTTTTTAAGTGATCATAAGTATTGGAGGAAAGCTAGTCTCCCGTTCCACGCCCCTTTTTCCACAGAGCAGCGCGATCAATAATTTGAAACAGTCATTTTGTTAGGCATAGCTTAAAAAAAATCTAATAGCTATGTCTTTGGGGATGACTTGAGTCCCCGGGGGAAGGGCTGCAAGGTATGAACTTTGCCAGTTATTTACATATAGTATTGTTTAGTGGGAAGTATACAGACATTTTCCGGGGGGATTTTTCTGGCAGGGGGGAGGTTACATGGCAGGAAATTTCCATGAAGGAACTTTTCATGGGGGAAGGGAATTATTCATAGAGAGGGTACCGGATTTCTTCAAGCTATTTAAAGAAAGATCAGAAATTAAATAAGAAAAGATCTTTTTCAACAGAAAGTAAGGAGCATCATTAAAATTTAAGACGAACAGAAATTATAAAGTATATGAGGGATATTGCCCCCATCCTCAATACCTCGCTCTTTAAACTAAAGTTTCTTTAACTTAAAAAAAATTATTATTCCAATCAAAAGGCTCTTATGTTTCAGGTGTCATTCTTAAACCTAAAACTTTAGCATAAAGAGGGAGGTATTGAGGAGGGGCAACGCCCCTCATTTACGTAATAATTTCTCTGGTGAGAAACCTTGGATTTATAGTAAGTCAACACTGCTCTGTCGACTACGAAGAAACTAAAAGATTTCAAACCCCACCATTTAGACCTTTTAGTGGTAATTTTGTCGACTAAAACTAACTGAGCCTGGTCAATTGAATATTCAATGTTTTAAATAAGAATCAGATGAGAATAAGGCAGTTAGGTCTGTATCACCCCTCCTCCGAAATCTTTTGCATTTATTCTTTTTCTCCGACTTTCAAAAAGTTTCGAGGAATTTGTTTTTTTTGCCGGTTCGACGTATATATCCCATCTTCATAAATATATATTAACCCCTCTCCGAGTTTGTTTCAGGCCGAGACCTTGATGTTTATTTGACAATCAAGATTGTTTGTACCAAACTTGCCTAATTACTTTATTTTAGTGAGGCGTGTAACCCATCCCAATTCTACGCAACTCAAATTCACAATAATTTTCAGCTGTGATTAGTTAATACTGCCAGATTCCAGTTTTTACTTTTATGCATTGTTGCCATATTGCTTAACTTTAATATTTCCTGTTGGGAAATTCTGAGTTGTTCACATGAGTGAACACAGAAATATCATCTTAGTATTTTATCTTCTGGGCAATCTCAATAATTAACTATAATTGAAATTTTGCAAATTCATCATAGCTCTACTTCGTCTAAGATTAATGATGACTCTCGCATATATGGAGGCCATTCGAAACTGTTTAGCTTCCAGTTACGCATTCTTTCATATTTTTTTAAAACCTTTTTTTCTTTTTCTTGTCATTATTAGACAATTAATTTAATTTAAAAACGCTTCCAAACCAAAAAGTAGCAAAGATTCAAAGAATTACAAGAATACCAACACACATCGGAGGGGGTATGAAGAGTTCTTGCCCTTGAAATAGTTCTGAAGGGCTCACAAAAAAACTAAATGAAATTGTGATATAAAATTAATTTTTTATCTTATGATCTACGAGGGAAAGTCATCCCCCTCAAAGACCATTAAAGTCACATGTCTGTGCATTTGGCGTAAATGCTGCGTTTAGAAGGCAGAATTTCATTTAGATTCCTGAAAGGCTCAGTATCTGAAAGGTTTAATAAATCAGACAAAATACAACGCATAATCATAAAGCTCAAATCACTTGGCGTAAATCTTTTTAACTTATAACTTGAAAATCAGCATAATGTGCTGTGGACAAGGTTCCTTCCGTGGTCCTATACATGAGAGACAAGGAAGTATGGGAGTAGAAACGAATGAAGGCTTAGTGACATATGGGGCAGGGCCGGAGGTAGAAGTGGCAAGGCTTGAGGTGTAGAATCAAACGCGCCTACAAAAAACAGTGTCAGCCTCTTGAATTGGTAATTTCTAGCTCCTCTAAACAAAAAATGATTTTCCATAAGTTGTCGGAAGGACACATCGATTATCCAATATACTCAAATTGCTCTTTTTCCATTCTAGATAATTAAACAGTCTATTGTTTTCCACGCAATGATTCACCTTGCCATCCTCCAGAGATATTGAGCTTATTGATTTAGAGCAAGATAGTCTGGTTGAATATGATGTTGGCTGTAGGCCTACGAATTACTAGAAGACGGTACAATAAGAGAAAGAGACTAAAGTACAGATTTCCCTGGACTTTCATTCTCAAGGACAATTGCCAACATTGTACTACTGAAAATCACGTGAAGTAGCGTTAAATGCTAATTTTTTAATTTTATACTCGATGTTCCTGCAAACAATCAAAAATGAACAATAACAGAGCAGACTTCTATAATGTCTTGTTTTGCATTGATGCAAGGCAAGAATATAGAACTTAAGCGCACGGATCGTTACAAGCCATCATTGTTGTCAATTTCGGTTGTCTTTTTTTTAAGTTCGACAAAAACCGAATAAAAAAAAAATAAAAACAAGAACCAAATGAGGGTAATTTTCAGCAAGTAAAAAAGCAGCAATTTCAGAAAGACTTCCATTTAGCCATCCTCATCACTGAAGAAAAGGGGAAGGAATAGATTAAAGGTAAATATAAAGAAAAATACTAACACTTTTAAGAAAACAGTGGGGAACCAAAGAAGTAACTGAAAGAAACAATAAAAAGAGCCCATTCACATACTAGACTGGGCAATAATTATTTTTCCCTTGTGACTACTACAACCTGTCTACTGATCTGATTTATATCGAGACGGCTAATTGGTCTTGTTTTAAAACAAGAAGGAATGGGTAAATAGATAAAATAAGGATCATAACAATATCCTCAATATCTCTGTTAAAAGCGAGACCTTTATGCATGAATTTTAATTTCAATTGCATCCCTAAAAGACTGCTGCGCCAAAAAGAACTAAGTGAAATGGCTATTCAAAAGCGCAGGGGCCTAGGGCTGAATCAAAACTTCAGACGATCTTGAATCAAAGACTTAAGATATTTTTCTGTTGGAAATTTGTGTTCTTGTAGCTCTTCTTCCATATGTTGATGGTTTCTGGCTGATTAAAATCCCACACAGGAAAACGGCGGTCTATATGCCCCACAACCAACAATTGTCTTTTCCGTTTTTGCCAAAATTGAAAAAAGCGTTAAACCTTTAGTAAAATTGTGGAAGAAACGGAAAACTCATCGTTATCGCTGAGTCTATGGATAACATTGATTGTTTTTATGGCACTTGGTATTAACCAAGTGACATATAGCAATCGCAAATTCTGTCGGTCTGTCTGTCGGTCCCGGTTTTGCTACTTTAGGCACTTCCAGGTAAGCTAGGACGATGAAATTTGGCAAGCGTATCAGGGACCGGACCAATTCTGAAAAATTAGAAAAAATGAGGTATTTTTAACTTACGAACGGGTGATCGGATCTCAATGAAATTTGACGTTTAGAAGGATATCGTGTCTTAGAGCTCTTATTTTAAATCCCGACCGGATCTGGTGACATTGGGGGGGATTTGGGAGGGGGAAACCTAAAACTTGGAAAACACTTAGAGTGGAGGGATCGGAATGAAACTTGGTGGGAAAAATAAACACAAGTCCTATATACATGATTGACACAAACAGAACGGACCCGCTCTCTTTGGGGTAGTTGGAGGGGGGGTATTTCTAAATTAGAAAAAAATGAGGTATTTTTAACTTACGAACGGGTGATCGGATCTCAATGACATTTGATATTTAGAAGGATATCGTGTCTCAGAGCTCTTATTTTAAATCCCGACCGGATCTGGTGACATTAGGGGGCGAGTTGGGAGGGGGAAACCAAAAACCTGGAAAACACTTAGAGTGGAGGGATCAGGATGAAACTTGGTGGGAAAAATAAGCACAAGTCCTATATACATGATTGACATAGCCAGGACGGATCCGCTCTCTTTGGGGTAGTTGGGGGAGGGCTTAATTCTGAAAAATTAGAAAAAATGAGGTATTTTTAACTTACGAACGGGTGATCGGATCTCAATGAAATTTGATATTTAGAAGGGTATCGTGTCTCAAAGCTCTTATTTTAAATCCTGACCGGATCTGGTGACATTGGGAAGTTTGGGGCGGGGGAACCTAAAATCATGGAAAACGCTTAGATTGGAGGGATCGGGATGAAATTTGGTGGGAAAAATAAGCAGAAGTCTTACATAAGTGATTTACATAGTTGGAACGGATCCGCTCTATTGGGGGAGGGGGGTTAATTCTGAAAAATAAGAAAAATTACGTATTTTTAACTTACGAAGGAGTGATCGGATCTTCATGAAACTTCATATTTAGAAGGACCTCGTAACTCAGATCTCTTATTTTAAATCTCAACCGGATCAAGCGTAATTGGGGGGGGGGGGCAGTTGGGGGGGACCGGAAATCTTAGAAAATACTTAAAGCGGTGAGATCTGGATGAAACTGGATGGGAAGAATAGAAACCCGTCTAAGATACGTGACTAACATAACCGGACCAGATCTGCTCTGTTTGGTAGAATTGAGGGGAGGGGTAATTTAGAAAATTGAGGTATTTGTAACTTACGAAAGGGTGACCAGATCTTAATAAAATTTGATATTTGGAAGGATCTTGTGCTTTAAAGTTCTAATTCTAAATTCCGACCAGATCCTGTGACATTGGGGAGAGTTGGAGGGGGAAACCGGAATTCTTGGAAAATGTGAAAATTGGGGTATTTTTATCTTACGAATAGATGATTGGATCTTAATGAAATTTGATTTATAGAAGGAATTCATGTCTCAGAGCTCTTATTTCAAACCCCGACCAGATCTTTTGACATTGGGGGGAGTTGGGGAGGGGGAATTTTGGAAAAACACTTGGAGTGGAGTAATCGGGATGAAGCTTGGTGGATAGAATAAACAAATGTCCTTGATACGTGATTGACAGAATCGTACTGGATTCGCTCTCTTTCGCGGAGTTGGGGGAGGGGTTCAGTGATTTGGTGAGTTTGGTGCTTCTGGACATTTGGTTTGGTGCTAGGACGATGAAAATTTGTAGGCGTGTCAGGGAGGTGCACAATTTGACTTGATAAAGTTGTTTTCGCAGATTCGAACATCTGGGGGGCTAAAGGGAGAGGAAAAATTAGAAAAAAAATGAGGCATTTATAACTTACGAGTGGGTAATCGGATCTTAATGAATTTTGATATTTAGAAGGACATCGTGACTCAGAGCTCTTATTTTAAATCCTGACCGGCATTAAGCCTCTTATTTTCCTTTTTAAATCAATCTATTGATTCATAGAATTTTGTTAGAGCTCATACCATATGATCTCTTGGCTCTTAGCTCTTCTCGCCTCGTCACAAGTGCCATATGAGCTCTTAGCTCTTGTTCTTTTGTGAGATTGACCAAAGAATGGGGGATGAGTTCCGTTTTTAATCTTTTTTCTATAATTTGGTAAATGAACTCAAAGGGAAAACCATTGCCGAATAAAACGTCTTCTATGTAATTTGTTTCTAGAACTACATGATTGTCCGAACAGATTTTTAGCCCTCGATCAGCTAAAGAGACGGTCACGCCGCTTTCACAGAACGAGGGTGGTTTAACGTGAAATGTAAATAGAGCTAACAATCTTCATGAACGGGTTTTCTACAGAAAATTCAAGATTTGGGAACACTTTATAGAATGAAGAGATACAAGAAAGGAAGTTCCCATGAATCTTCAACCTCCAACATAAATTGTATATATAAATCCATGAATTGGATATATATTGGACATAAAGATTAGAATCAAAAGTGATCAATTGCGACAAAAATTATTCAGAAAATTATGCCAGAGAATGTTTGTTAGGTGTAGGTCAAACAAATAAGGCTTTTCTGATAAAATTTTGTATTCGTAGGACAGTTTCAACGTCGATCCGTCGAATTTCAGCATTTACCACAAACAAAAGAAGAAGAAAAGAAGGTAAAACCGGTTCATAAAAACCAGGAACAATTATATCGAAACGGCATAAAATACGAACGAATAGAATAAATAGACCAAGGGCCCTGAGTGATCCTAAATTTACCAGAAATTGTCAAATAACGTCTTTTGAATTACCATAAAATAAACCAGCTTCACGTTCATGCTGATGATGCAAAGGATCTTCAAGATAGTAAATCTTCGTTATGAAAATGAGCATGTTCTAATCAAATATGATTCAAGTTGAAAGGAAAACGTGTATGCACACCCACAAAACAACAGAACCCATTCACCGTGTCATGTAAGCAAGAATTTCAGCTTGTTAATCATGATAGTCATCTCACCTAGGCGTATCGATATTAGGAAAGTATTTAGAATACATAATCAGTCGGAAATTGACATTGCTCAGTAGCATGAAGACAAAAACACAATATTGGGTCTTTAAGATGTGATTTTGTGCTGCACGCACATCTTACATAAGTACTGTCTTGACGTCTAATTACGGTATATTTGGGCGTTTGAAGAATTTCACTTTCGCCGGTTGGTTCATCCTCGTTAGTATACCAAAATTAAGCCCCAAAATGATATGTGTTACAAGATCAAACAAAAAGGCGGACTAATAATTAACTGAATTTTTTGTTTTTGGTGGTTATATATTCGGAGCGCAGAGGTCGAAACATTCTGAAAGGGTTTCTAGGCGTTTATTCCCCCCCCCCCGCGATTACCCCGGAAAATATCCACCCGGAAAATTCCCCCTCCCTCGGAAAGTACCCCCATGAAAAATACCCCCTCCCTTGACAAATACCCTCGTGGAAAATACCCCTTCGGAAAATATCCCCTACCCCGTGGAAAATAAGACTTTCCGAATTTGATAATTTTATTTAAGTTTTTTTTAATTTCCGTAGGGGGAAGGAATTTTGGTACTTGTGTATTATGCGCACTCACTCAAGTTTATGTTGTGTAAAACTTGAGAACAAACCGGTTTCTTTGTTAATTTATTTCAGCTTAGCATGAGACGAGACAAAGACAAGTGACAGAATATATGAGAAATATATAATTTGGACTGTATAAATGTACACAAGGGGGGATAAAGTATTTGGACAGTTTGAAGTCAGAAAACAATTCTGACTTCATAATATGCAGAGTAATTGTACCTAATACATTTTGTATGCAGACCCGCTAAACTATGCCCCCCCCCCTAATGGGCAAATCAATAGCCCAAATACGTTTTTAAAGTAGACTAGCGAAGAAAGTAACAAAAAACTCGGCTTGTTCTCGAGTTTTACAAAGCATAAACATTAGTTGAGTGATGCATAATACACAAGTACCAAAATTCCTTCCCCCTACAGAATATAAAAAAAAAGAAAACTGAAATAAATTTTTCTAATTTGGAAAGCCTAATTGTCCACGGGAGGATTTTCCGAAGGAGGGGTAATTATGGGGGGGTTTCCACCGGGGGAGTGTTTTCCACGGTGCGTTTTCAGCGATGGGATGTTTTACGGGAGAGGGCTATTTTTCTGGGGGAAATCGCCGGGGGGTAAACGCTACCACCCTGAAACGAAGCTCCTGAGCAGTTGTGCCAGATTGCTTGACGTGAGACAGCGCAGTTCCAAAAGCGAAAATGCACCAAAGGTTCATTTTTATCGTATGTATCACTTTTTGAGATAAGAACTTTGAAGAATTCCATCCGCAGCCACATCAAAAACCGTCAAAAATACCAGAGCAATTGGAATGCTCTAATCTAGAAAGGCAGCATCTCAATAGCTTTTTTAGAGAGAAAAAATAACATCCTATGGACAATAGTTTATCAACTCTAGTATTCACTGACAATGTTAGAAAAGAAAAGAAGAAATGCTTCCCACCAAAGGCATAACAAAGTATCTGAATACAAGTTCTGTAAATTAAGTCAAATAGCCACATTGAATTAAGAGTTCTATTCATAGCTTAAATATGGGCTTATGGACTTTTTGCTCTAATTCGAATATATTGAAAGTTGCGTCATTATGAAACATTTTATATCGTTAATTAAGTAATTGGCATACTTATCGCAAGGTGTGTAAACGGTGAGATTCCTTCTGATATGTAAGGAAGAGGAAAGCCTCTTCCCCTCCTGCACATCACCTGTTCCAAGGTTGTGATGTTTCTGGCATTTTTCAGATAAATTTGCTTTTCTCGGGTTCCTGCTGAGCTTATTTTCCCAGAATATAAGACCCTCCCCCATGCCCGTATCCAGGGGTCGTCACTGGTTTGATCCCACCCACAAAATTTTTGTCCGACTCGTACACAAGTGACAAAATACATGCAAACAATTTTGTGTGTTTTTTTTTGCAAATTTCTCTCTGTAAGCCTCCAAACAAAAGTCCTTGATACGACCCTCCCCCCCCATGTGTACTTCAATGTATATGTCAAGAGTTCCTCCTTTCACTACTATGATTAGGACCAATTTTATTGGAAGTTCAACTTTGAAAATTAAGAGGATTCATAGCACGGACGTTTTCGAGAGTCTACTTTGAGGATGAGGCAACTTCAAAAAACACCAAAAAAAGTCGTATTATATGAAATATATGAGAATCATGAGAAAAACGAAACAAATGCTTTAGATGAAAAAAACATAAGAAAGATTAAAAAAACATAATCATCGATATTTTTAGGAGGGCACGTACTTAAAGCCCTTACCCCCTGAGTGATTGCATATACTTTGCCATTGCCTAATACCTATAAATATTTTTTGGAGCCATATTTTAATCAAGGTTGTATCGGATTTCGTTAATCGGAATTCCGATATTTGCAACTATTTTAAATTATCTAATACATGTATGAAATTGCAAGACATTAAAAGAAAAGCAATCTTAAATATTGATATTTAGTTGAGCACGGAGCAGCAAATGAGCCATTCAGAAGGCAATCTGACCCCGACCGCTTTTTACATTTTGAGGTTTGTCCGCTTGGTTAATTCAGATAATACATGGGATGTGCTAAGTGAGCGTGGGGTTAAGTTCTGAAAGAGAGCAGTAAATTCAAACTACTAGATGAGAGTGCCTTCCCCGTCTTCCAAAAAAAAAAAAATCCTTACTTAATTAATCAAGGTTGCAGCTGTAGCTGCAATTTAGTAAAGAGCAAACCACGGCCCATATTTACCATAAGTTTAAAAGGCGTTTTGAAAAAAAAAATTGTCTTGTGCGAAACAAGTGCTATTTGTTTCTGATTCAGAATGGATAACTACTAATTCGATTAATGTTAATAGCAAAACGCTATTGCAAAAACAATTTCGATAAATTTTGAAAAAAGAGCCTGAAACCCATCAAATATGGCGTCCAGTCGAAGTGAAAAGTGGACGATTGGAATTATCATGATTAAAAAGCCTGTAAAGCAGATTTACAGTCCCCCTCCCACCTTGAAAAGCAAGGGAAATCATTTTGCCTAGAAAGTTCTGATGATTCTTTTTTTTTCTCTCTCTGTCACTAGTGGGGCGCTGGAACACCATAAGAAGCCAATTACGGGCGCATTTGAAAGTTAATTTGTAAATATACGTATTTTTTACAAACTCGACTTAATGTCATCATAAAGTGTCATATGGCACACAAAACGGCACTTTGGGTGCCATTTCTAGAGTAGAAAGACTGGGAAGCATAAAAGAGGTACAATCATAATATCCATGATCAAAAACTCTAAGACCTGAAGCTTTCTATCCCCTTTATTCCATACACCCCCTCCCAACCCACTTATCAAGTTTCAAATCCTCTGCTGACTAACAGAAATAGACTAGTTTTAGCGGCTATGCTAGTGATGCCAATTCCCAAAATTTAAGGGGGCGTATTTTCATTACCTAGGAGGGAGCAAGATGGTTGCTTTTTCAATTTTTTCATGAAATACCAAAAAGGGACATTTTTGAATGAGAATACTCCCAAAAAGATATCTTTGAAAATATAGATGGGGCAAAACTATAGGGGAGGAAACAGGCACATAGGTATGCTTTCTAATGATAAATTCAAAATCCTTTGCAGCAATGCGGTAGAAAAATTGCATTTACAATAACAAGAATCGTGGTTGCAGCGGTACCTGCAACCTAGTAAGAAGCGAACTACAGCCCATAGTAAACAAAATTTTAATAACACGTTTTTAAAACAAGAGCTAAAAGCTCATATGGCACTTGTGACGGTGTCGGAAGAGCCAAGAGCTCATATGATATGAGCTCCAGCAAAATTCTAAGAATCAATAGATTGCTTTAAAAGTAAAATCAGAGGCTTAATGCCGGTCGGGATTTGAAATAAGAGCTCTGAGTCACGAGGTCCTTCTAAATATCAAAATTCATTTAAGATCTGATCACCCACTCGCAAGTTAAAATACCTCAATTTTTCTAATTTTTCCTCTCCCTTCAGCCCCCCAGACGTTCGAATCGAGGAAAACGACTTTATCAAGTCAATTTGTACAGCTCCCTGACACGCCTACCAATTTTCATCGTCCTAGCACGTTCAGAAGCACCAAACTTGCCAAAGCACTGAACCCCACCATCTAAGTCAACTCTAAGCATTTTCCAAGATTTCCGGTTTCCAAGATTTCTGTTTCCCCCCTCCAACCCTCTATGTCCCCGGATCCGATTCTAATTGAAAATGGAGCATCTGAGACATTAGATTCTTCTATATATCAAGTTTCATTGAGATCCCATCACCCATTCGTAAGATGCCTCGATTTCACGTATTCCAAGAATTCCGGCTTCCCCCTCCAACTCCCTTCAATGTCACCGGATCTGGTCGGGATTTAAATAAAAGTTTTAAAGCACAAGATCCTTCTAGATATCAAATTTCTTTAAGATCTGATCACCCGTTCGAAAGTTAAAAATACCTAATTTTTTCTAATTTTTCCGAATTACTCCCCTCCCAACTCCACCAAAGAAAGGTCCGGTTATGTCAGTCACCTCTCTTGGACTTGTGCTTATTCTTTCCACCAAGTTTCATCCTGATCTTTCCACTTTAAGCGTTTTCCAAGATTTTCGCCCCCCCCCTAATGACACTGGGCCCGGTCAGGATAAAAAATAAGAGATCTAGGTTTTGAGGTCCTTCTAAATATCTAATTTCATTAAGATATGATCACTCTTTCGCAAGTTAAAAATATCTCATTTTTTCTAATTTTTAGAATTAACCTCCCCCCCCCAACTTCCCCAAAGAGAGCAGATAAAAAAACAAAATAGGTAGAAAACTAAAAAGAAAAAAAAGAAAAAACCAAAAATAAACTAAAAAAGAAGCAAAAAAATAAACTAAAATAAAGAAATAACTAAAAAAGAAAAAACTAAAAAAATTAAAAATTAAAAAAGGAAAAAGTAAAAAAGAAAAACCTAAAAAAAGAACAACTAAAATAAAAGACAAAAATTTAAAGAAAAAGAAAAAACTAAAAAAGGAAAAAATTAAAAAACCTAAATTAGGTAAAAAACTAAAAAGAAAAAAAGAAAAAACTAAAA
This sequence comes from Artemia franciscana, assembly GCF_032884065.1. Lineage (NCBI taxonomy): Eukaryota > Metazoa > Arthropoda > Branchiopoda > Anostraca > Artemiidae > Artemia > Artemia franciscana. Next base: position 22,023,753 of record NC_088870.1, read on the forward strand.
AAGACAAAAACTAAAGAAAAAGAAAAAAGAAAAAGATAAAAATGAAAACACTAAAAAAAATAAAAAAGAAAAAAACAAAAAAAAACAAAAAACCTAAATTAGCTAAAAAACTAAAAAAAAAAGAAAAATAAAAAGAAAAAAGGAAAAAAAATAAAAAAAACTAAGAAAATAAAAAAACTAAAAAAAAGAAAAAACTAAAAAAGAAAAATAACTAAAAAATAAAAAAGAAAAAAACTAAAAAAAGAAAAAACTAAAAAAAAGAAAAAGAAAAAACTAAAAAAAGTAAAAAACTAAAAAAGAACTATACATGACGTCATATTCAATTTGAAGTCAAAAAATAAAAAAAATGAAAAAAAGATAAAATCTATTGACGTCATGTTCGCAACGCGAAACCAGGCTTGCGGCTGATAGATAGTAAAAAAAGAAGGCGTGTCGCTGTATTACAATTCCCTGGATCTCCAGGGGATCTCTAGGCGTACCAATAATACTGTTGCGAAATATTAACCCACCAAAGCCTTGCAATGGCATGCGATTTGCCGTAAAAAACAAAACAAAAAAACAATGGAAAACGTAAAAGAGGCAACAATCTTGACAGGGCCTTCCGGGGGTGTGACTGTTCTTATTCCTTGCATTCCCATGATTCCGACGGATCTGCCTTTTCAATTCAAAAGGCTGCAATTCCAAATTCGATTAGCATTTGCAATCACCATCAACAAAGCTCAAGGGCAATCGTAAGAAAAATGCGATGTTGTAGTAGATCTACGCGTCGGAGCGCGGGCTCAGAGGAGGCGCCAAGTTCAAAGCTCTGTGCCAAAAGCTTCTCATCGGCAAGATAGGAGTTTTCATAACTGTATGTTGGTATCTAAGCTGTGATTTGGAGGCAACAGTACATCCAACATCCACCATTAAACAACAACCCTTTTCCATTGTAAAACCTAAGTGTAAATAATTGGCAATCTCTATTATTTACGGCCCTGTTCCCAGGAGCTGTGGGGGTCATATAATTCCTGGAGGCATATTTACTGGACCTTTCGAATATCTTGAGCTAAACGGTTATCATAAATTTTGATGGGATGTTTTGCAGGTTACTAAGGGTAGCCCTGGGAAGGAGGATCGAATCCCCTTTAATCACTTTTAATTAATGTAAAGTGCGCTAGAACTTCTAACTTTTAATCAAATGAGGCCCTTTTGGGTTTTATACGACCACCCCATCCATGCGGAGGGGATGGATGAAAAACAATAATAACACATTGAAGGTATAAGGCTCTTTGCTGGGGCACCGGTATTGGGATGCCTCTGAAAAAAAGGAACAAGGTGTCCCATTAAGAGATCTTTGAAGGATCAAAATGGAATTTACGAGCATAGTAATTAGTACATTTGGAAAAAGTGTTGTTCCCATCGAACGGCGTGTTCTTTTCTTAGAAATAAAATTAACCGAGAAAACAACAAATTTACCCGTAGTACTTTTGACATCCTCTTACACTCCTGATCTTCCCTTCTATTTCAGAAAATTGAAAACTTTTTTGTTTGAAAAAAGTGTTGGATTATTCACGCATCCAATAACATAACAATACTTAGAGTATAATGATGGGTATGAATCCATTTTGGAGGACAGATGGAAGTTTTCACTTAATGACAACCAAAATGGTCGTAAACAATTTTGTCGCCAGTTAAAGTACGATACCATATTACAATTCCAACCAAATTTCACCATAATCTATTCAGTTTGCAAATAAATCTTGTCAACAGTAGCAAACTACTGCCATTAGTATATATCGCGGTGGCCGAAAGATTTATGACATTGCGAAAAGCCTAGCTACAGTTATGGGTTTTTGAATTTCATGCGAGTCTGAAGGGTGAGAAAGTTCCACGGGGCTATTCAAGAAGAAACTAGCAAATCTGTGTTAGGTCGGTTTTTTTTTCGGTTTATCACGGTTGCAGCGGTAGCTGCATCGTAGTAAAGGGCGAACAATGGCCCAGAGTAACCAAAAGTCAAAAAATGTTTTGAAAAAACTGCCTAGTGAAAAAAAATTGCCATCTGACACTGATTTGAAATGGTAACTACTATTTCGGTTTATCTTAAAAGTGAAAGTTTACTGCGAAAAGAAACTTATTGTGATTTCGAAAAAAGCCTGAAACCCCTCAAAAATGGCGTCACATCAAAATGAAAAGCACACCATTGAAATCAGCATGGTCGAAAACTATGCACAGGGAAATTACAGTCCACCTCCTCAAATAACAAGGAAAATAACTGTATTGCATCGGTAGCACGGATCTGTCTCCTGTTGTTTTTTTTTTTCTTCTTCTTCTTTTTCAGGCCTAGGCCACATCTAGGTGTTTTTTTTTTATCAATTCTACCATTTGTAAAAGTGTGATATAGCACTGAAACAACACTTTTGGTGCCATTTCTTAAGTGTAAAAGCTCTGAAGTACAAAACAGGTACTATTATAATAGTTATGTTCCAAAACCCTTAACTGGAGGTTTACAAGAACCCCTCCCACACACTCCCCCTACCAACCCCTTTAGTAAGTCTTATAAATCGTTTACTCATCTATAAGCTACTGAAACATTAGTAGGCTACCACACCATCGTAGATAGATGTTTAATGGCTCAATTAAAAGCTATTGCTTGTATTTACTAGTTTTTTTTTATTTTTTTACAGACTCTACCATCTATTACGCTTCACAGATTTCAATGTTAACGAGTGTCTGGGGAGAATTTGCAATTAACTCTTTGTCGTGGTTGAAGAACTAGCTGCAACCTAGTACAGAGCAAACCACAGCTGATAGTAACTAAAAGTTAAAAAAAACGTTAAAACAGTCTTTTTTCTTCTTTTTTTTCCAGGCCTAGCGGGTTACTAGAACACTGTAGACAGATATTTAAGAGCTCATTAAAAAGCTGTTTATCATATTTACGTGGTTTATATAAATTCCACCATCCACAAGTGCCATATGGCATGAAAAAAAGGTAATTTTTATGCTGTTTCTCATAGGGTAGGGCTAGCGGGCTACCAGAATATCTTAGATAGATTATTCATAGCTCATATAAAAGGACTGCTCATACCTACGTTCTTCCTATAAATTCCATCATCTGCAAGTCAAATGGCACTAAAAACGGCACTTTTGGTGCCATGTCTCAAGTGGAAAAGCTGGGGCCAGTGGGCTACGAAAACTTTTTAGAGTGATGTTTAATGGTTCATTTGAAAACTTGCGCTCATATCTACGTACTTTTTATCAATTCTTCCATTCGTAAGTAAGATAGAGTACTGAAAACAACACTTTTGGCGCCACTTCTTAAGTGGAAAATCTTGTAAGTATAAAACGGTATCATTGTGATAATTATGGTCCAAAACCCTTAACTGGAGGTTTGCAAGAACATCTTCCGCAAGCTCCTCTTCCACGCCCCCTTAATAAACTATGCAATTAAAGTTCTACAAACGCCAATATATTAAATTACATTAGTAGAGGCGTGGTTCTGTTAGTACAACACTGAACTTCAACTTAGATTATCATGCGTTCCATTCCAGCTAGGATTTTTTTTTCAATCATGGTTTACCCCTTCTTATGATTACTTGTCAGATAATCTACTGTTTTGGCAAAAGTGATGTGCTCATTTTTAATGCATAACCTGAGAGGGCTCATTTTAAACCTATTACTCATATCTACGTGCTTTTTATCAATTGTACCGTCCATAAGTGTCATATAGCATTAAAAACGGCACTTTTGGTGCCAATTCTTAAGTGGAAGAGTTTGGAAACATAAAACATTTCCATTGCAATAATTATGGTCCAAAAACACCTTTTTCGGTCATTTCATTGTAAAAGGCACTTTTTTCATTTGAAAAAAAGGGGGAAAACAGCAAAAAGTGCACTTGTGGGAATGTGCTGTGAAGTCAAATTTATAAAAAGCGAATAGGTAAAAATATGAGCTTTTAAATGGGCCCTTAAATTGCTCTCTTTTGTTACAGTAGCCTTCTAGCTTCTGCTAGTCAGTAGGCAATTTATAAAGCCCTGTCTTCATTATGGCTTTGCCAGGCAAAGTCAGTCGAGTAAAAACAGCTTTTTGTTCATTGGAAAACAAACGATCCTGAAAAAGATGTATTGTTTTGTGAAGTATGTATAATAACTTGGTGTTACAGACTGAAACTAAGTTTTTCCGAGGGAGTAAAGAGCGAAGTTGAAACTTCAAACGGAGAAAAATTATTATTTCACTGCCTATCTAGTGAATTATTATTCACTGCCATAAAGATTCACATTATGTATCAATGATTTGATTTCAGGCCATTATTTTGATCGTGTTTAATTATATTTAGTATTCCCTTTGCTAGTTTTATTCCTAAAAATAAAACCGGCAAATGGCCGAAATTGTCTGAACTAAGTGGCTATATTTCATACGCTTAAAAAGACCCCTTCTTATTAGCTTTCCTATCTAATATATATCAATAAAACTAGTACAAATTAACCAACTAATTATGCTTCCGTATGTTTCTAGGATTATAGAAAACTAGCGCTTTGCTAAAAACACAAAATAATAGGAGTATTTGGTATAGCAAAAACAAACCAATTAAGGACACTTTTTTACAGAATAAAAATATCATCAATCCCATTTAGCAACAATCCATTTTAGGATTGTTGCTTTACTTTTATTTTTTTTTCGTTTAATTTGGTATCACTTCTGCACAATGGCTCAGTTCAATGACTGGCTCTCGTTTTGGTTCTGAAAAAGACATGTGATGATTAGTTTGTATACAAGTTCGAAGTAGAGCCATCTTGATAGTATTAGGATTATAGAGTAGCTTTAGAATTTGCATCATAGCTTGAAATTCGCTATTTTACAGAGAGAAATGACCGGATTTCCTGAGTCACGGCTCGAGTCACGACGTAGGCAATTATGCTCCTATAGCTGGCGAGACCAAAATGCTACCTGATAAATCCAGCCAATATTTCTGTAAGCTGTTCAATGGCTTTGCGGTTATCAAAAAAAAAAAAATTAATTTTATGCTTACGATTTAAAGATAATTTTAATTGTATACTAAAAGTTACTGATGTCACAACTGTTGTAAGACTATGAAAAGCTTTATAGATTAGTTTATTGTTGTCAGGCTACATACTCACCTTTGACTCCCAAATCAATATTCTTATATTTTATGCTTGACTTTTGTGTTTTCAGTAAAGCGCTAGTTTTCCATAATCCTAGAAACATACGGAAGCCTAATTAGTTGGTTAATTTGTACTAGTTTTATTGATATATATTAGATAGGAAAGCTAATAAGAAGGGGTCTTTTTAAGCGTATGAAATATAACCACTTAGTTCAGACAATTTCGGCCATTTGCCGGTTTTATTTTTAGGAATAAAACTAGCAAAGGGAATACTAAATATAATTAAACACGATCAAAATAATGGCCTGAAATCAAATCATTGATACATAATGTGAATCTTTTCGGGAGAAACGGAAACTTCCAAGTCATCAATTTCGGGAGGGGTAAAATCAGCAGTTGAAAACTTCTTAGATGTGGAGCTTTTCCTAGGTATAAATTTTTGAATTCATTTTTGAATCCATGGTTATATATGCCTTTATGATTAAAACAAACATATTCACATTTTATCAAGTCCAAAATTAAGTCCCTGCGTCTCTCTGGAAAAAAAATTAAAGTCAACACCCCTGGATCTGCCTTCTTTATATATATATGAGGAAGGGTCAAATGCAAGGGTCAAATGCAAGGGTCAAATGCAAGAGCCCAGGCTAGTCTAGGAGTGTGTTAACTCCACGTATATTTCTTTTTATTCCTGTAAACGACCGACCAAAGAGAGAGAAAGAGAGGGAGGGGGCAAGCAAGCAATTACATTATTCAAACTTTTTACTCTTCCCGTGCAATTGTCATTGCAGAACATCTTGCTGTCGCCTTTGTGACGACACGACCATCTAACATTTGTGATGATGTTGAAAACTATTGTTTTAACTATGAAAAGAAAAAAGGTGACCGTGAAGACGTGAAAAAAAAGAGAATTTGATTATTCTGTTTCACAGATCTTTGAAGCGAACATACATAGTAACACTGCTGGACGGCTCGAAACTCCACTAAGCAGTCCTTTAGCTTGGCCAAAGTCCGTCTTTGGCTAGTACTGTATGCTCACTTTTTCAGCATGCGATACTAGCTTAGAAGAAATACTGAAAAGAAATCTTCTTTTTATTCGTCAATTAAAAATTACGTACTTAGTAACTTCGTTGAGAAGTGAAGACATGGGAAACTTGGACACAACATGCATAGGGGCGAGGGCTCCTTAATTTCCCTGAGTTTTTGGGCACTTTACAAGAGCTCCCAAAGAAATCTTGCCTGATGGGGACATTTCCTGAGGCACTAAGTGGTTCCTACCTACGACAGATAATTGGTAGCTTCTTGCTTAATTGCCACTACAAATAACCTGGTTTTGGTGAAATTTAAAGTACGATTTTTTAAAATTAAATTAGTAAGAAGAAACTGCTTTTTCTAGAGGAAAAAATATGAGCGAAGCGGTAAGGCTTATTAAAGTGTTAAAGAAAAAGATAGCAATTCTACTACTGCTGCTTCTACTACTAACAATTTATTACATCACCAAACGACCTAAAATCAACGCAGCTGCCCATGCTCTTTCACTAATCAGATCTTTTCAAAGCGTCACTTGTTACTCTTTCCCATGCAGCTTCGGTGTCCCATATATCCTTCATGCATCATCCCACCCCTTTCGGGGACGACCGACCTACTTTTCGTTTAACATCACAGGGAGGACCGAAAAACGATAATTTAGGAATCTAACACCTTCATTCATAAAATGCCACCTAAGTACCTTCACCTTTCCTTCATTATACCGCCAAAAGATGGGATCAAACAGAGTTAAAGTACCAAACAGAGTTCGGTAAAGTAGTATTGTTGAATGTACCGTCATAAAAAAAAAGTGCGTAACTACCTATAGACAATTCCTCTGAAAAAAAATCAAGCATATCTTCCTCGAGATTTCAACGCACCAGCGTTTCAGAGCCATGCTTGAACCCTGTTCTAATCGTGGTTTCTATTATTCAAATATTAGTTCAAAGACTCATCGAAATTGTTGATAAAAACGTAACATTTAAGCGTAAAAGGTAAAAACAAAAGTGTATTCTGTGCTAATACATACGCAGGGGGGTCTCCAGCCCCCCCCGAAATCTTACGATTTTTCGTTATATTTCCATAATTTTCTTATATTTCTCACAGAATCAGGATTTGAAGGATTTTGGTCCTTCCGAAACAAATTACTGCGTACGTGCCTGATTCGTTGCCCTTAGAAGCATAAATATACTGTCCAGTTGCAACAAAAATTAATTATTTTCTGATACCAATTGCCTGCAAATAAAAAAAATTCTTGCTTATGGAAAATAAGAAAGGATTCAGCACATCTCACACTCGGATTTTTTTTTTTATTTATTCTTTTTTTGGCAATTGAGATTCGAATCCTGTATTCTGGTTTAAATTGTTCTCAATTTGAAAAGGAGCTGAGAGAACAAAATTTGCCTCTGACTCGAGCTAATTATATGTCTTTAATCAATGCTGATTTCTATACATTTACTTGCAAACTTTGTAGAATGAATCGTCACTGCGCAGGCTAGAAAGTCAGGTGTAAACTTATAATACACTATGATCGTAATTACTAGAAGACATAGGCCTATTAAAAATCTGTCTTTCCAAATGTGGAAAGCCACTGAAGATCAAGACAGGAACTTGGATAAGACCCCCCCCCCCGCGTTGTATGAACAATACTTTGGTACGGTTATGTCTGTGGTAGAAATAAGAAGACAAGCGAAAGCCTTCTGGTGGTTTAAAAACATTTTTTAATTTGTTTGAGCGACTAAACAATCATGAAATTTCTATTATTGGAGAAAGAAAGATGGTTTGAAGAATGAGGCACTCGTTTTGTCAAAGTTCTCAATGAGCCAAATTGCAAATCGCTACCGTTTGACAAAATTAACAAAAACTTGATGAAATCTCAATTTTTGTACTGTTAGAGAGGAAAATATTGATGGGTATTTGAAAAATATTTCTTCTAAAGGTGGGCCCTTTGAATTAAAACTACTCATTCACTTGTAATAAACATAATTTTAAGCAGTAATTCAGACCTGTTCAGCGTTTTTGAAATCACGTTTCGTTTACAGCTTTAATTTCAGTAAAAATTACATATTCAAAATTAGTGAAAACTGAAATTTTATCTGTTAATATATTTCCCCAGACTCCAAAATCTCACTTTACTAGATATCGACGAAAGGAAGCACCATAAACTAAATTAAATGCTTCAGAAATATTTTAGTGTTATTTTTGGGAAACCATATCGAGGAAAAATAAACCTTACAAACCTCCAATCAATATGTATTATCTATGTGCAATATTGGCAACGAAAAAAGAAAAAAAAGAATCAAATATTATACTCAGGTGTTCAATTATAGATCAAGAGATTTGTTCTTGCATACTTAGATTTATGCAGGATGGAATCCCAAACAGCTAACTAAATTACCTTGGCAATTACTTTGTACAATCTTAACTTAAACTTGAGGGGTTATGCAGTCTGCATACACCGAATACAAGCAAGCAGGAAGGGACAACCAGAGCCATAAATGTGGAGCAGAATGGAGGCTTGAGGGCATTAAAGACAGTAACGGGGACGAAACTTGAAGCACGCGGGGTACTTTATCAAAAATATACTTCACAACAACAAGTTCGCAACCCCTAGGTAAGATTACCTACTAAGGAAGATGAAAGTTTCTTATGATTTATAGGTGGGTGAGACACTACATTAGTGTTTTAACTGACTTTGAACGGACACGACGCTGTGACTTTATACGCTGTGCTTATTACTTGTATTTAGTTGGGAGTAATTGGACATGACTGTTCCATTAGAAAGAAAAATTGCTTTTGGTATAATTTTGACTATGGTAGTTCCTCTACGCTGTGTTCGTCTTTATACGCTGTGCTTATTACTTCTATTTAGTTGGGAGTAATTGGACATGACTGTTCCATTAGAAAGAAAAATTGCTTTTGGTATAATTTTGACCATGGTAGTTCCTCTAAGTTTGTCAGAATTTACTTCTAACTGTTCAAACGGATGGGTATCTGAAGAAGGTGTGGATCTTCAACGGGGAAGGACATTTTTTACAGAATGAAATCAGCTTAGAGAAAAAAGCAGAACTTAAGTGCACACAGTGGATAATTGAGGAAGGGACAGCTCTCTCATACCCAGGACTATCAACGGTTGTTTAAAGCTATAACACCACTCAATACAACCCGGGAAAACTTTTCAAATAAATATTTGTTTTTATATTTCATGTTCAGAGTCAATCTAAATATGTGGCCCTCTCGCCTTAGATCTTCACTCTTTACACCAAAGTTTAATTTTTACACATCAATGCTTTCAGAATAAGGACTCATAAGCATTTACTCTAAACAATAAAATGGGATTTTCCTAAATATGAGGAAGGTTGTCGCCCCAATCAATTCCCACTAAGGTTCAACCTTTAATCACAAAGTTTTGATATTACTAAAAACTGAATGCTTCCCATTCGAGACAACTGTTTCTACAACAAGAAGACACACATATTACACCCTTAAATATTTATTGAAATGAAGGGAGGTAGAGGTCAATGTAACCCCCATATTTATCTGAATGACCAACCACGGAAATTTGAACATTTTGCCCAAAATGATGCTATTAAAGCAGTATTCCTGCCCCACAGATAAAGATTCACTGCCCCCTTTACTATAGACGGAGTGCAACCATGGATTTGTCAGGTGCATTGGAATCACAATGTGATTTAATGCGAAGACAATGGGAAACATGACATCAGATTCAGTTTGGAAGGTGAAACTCTCCTAAACTTGCATTGTCCAGACCATTTTAGTCGCTTGGATAAAAAAAAAATGTCAGTAGAATAAATAAATTATTTGAGGTTGTGAGAGTTTAAGTGTGAGAATAGGTCGGCTGTGATAATTAAATGCGCGGCATATGTCATTCTGGCCAAAAATGAGTCATTTATGTGTCGTGTGTAAACGTAGCACGAGGAACTGAATGATGCAGCAAGAATTGTCCAATCTCGTACTGTTACAAAGAAAATTAGACATAGGTCATTAAGTGGGGTATGTTTCTTTTTTTTTAGGTCTTGATAATATTCAGAATGGCAGAAGAGGATTATCTGATGGAGCTATAACATGGGATCTGGCATTTGTCTCCTTTCTTTGTGAAGGAAAAGGAGACATACGGCATAAAATCAAGTAATTTTGAATTCGCTCGGAATGCTTGAATTTAATTTATACCACTGAAAAGAGCGTAAGAAACTGTTTTAGAATATGTCCCTTTACCTGCATTAGTCTGATTCTTTAGTGACCGGAGCCGACAAGCTTTATTCCGATTTTTTAGTCTGCTGAAAAGTTACAAAAATGGCGTTTGTCGGCGCATGTTTGATTATCACAGCAAGGTATGGAAATTAGGTTTTAATGCAACTATACTTTGCTTCTATCAAGAATCAATGAGGATGATGTTTGGTAATTACTGAGTTGGTAGCTTTACTTACCTAGGCAGCATTATTAACAAAAATACTGCAGTTAGTGAAAGTTTAAAACCTAGGATAACCACGGCGTAAGGAGATTTAATGGCCTAGGGTAATAGGTTGCCAAAACTATGCTAATTGGTGATCTATCAGGGGCTAAAGGAAAAGCAAGATTACCTCAAACTCAATGTAAAGAGGGCATATGAAAGGATTAAAAAAAAAAACTTAAATCAAAAACAAGAAGAATAATAGGGAATTGCTTTTCGTAAGACAGTGGAATTCTAATTTGAATGAATATTCTGGCCCTATGTCCAAGGACCGTCCTCAATAAAACATAAATATATAAAATAAAAAGACTTACAACAATATACAATCAATAAAATTAAAATGAAAAGTTTTTAAAACAGTCCTAGCATTCTTACTTCAACGAAATAAGTTGTATGTTGTTATAAGCCTTTTTTTTCTTTTGTATACTTATGTTTTGTTGAGGATGGGCTTTGGACATAGGGTCGAAATATTCATTCAAATTAGAATTCCACTGTCTTACGAAAAGAATTCCCTATTGTTCTTCTTGTTTTTGATGTTTGTGATGGAAAGGCAGTGTGGTCTTCGTCGCTATAAACATAAACTTCATTGGAAGAAGTAAAGAATTAAGCTTTGAACATTTTGGAATAGAGAAGGAGCTTCCGTAGCTGTGTTGGCCTCAACCGGCTTTGTACTGCGGCAAACTGTTAGAAATGCAATATATCTTTTACTTTCTTTTTTTATGGGCATTGGAACTTCAAATTTCGCTTAAATGACCCCTCACTCAATATTTTAAGACTTGTTTGATATAATAACCAAAATACAATAGCATCAGGCAAGAAAACAAACTCTTATCGGTAACCAGGCTTTGTTGAGGAAAACATGTACTTAGTATTTTCCCAGATAGGGGCTTAAAACCTGCGTTCTTAAGATGTAAAACATGTTGTTCATCGTCTCATTTTCCGCATAATCACACTTCTTTTGAGGATGTTTTCTCGTTTTTTCTAAAATTGAATTTTCTTTGGCTAACTGCCTTTTAAGTGTGAACTTAAAATCAATCTGCTTAAAACGTTTATAATCAGCAGGAAAGGCAGATTTATTTTGACATCGGTATTGCTATAAAAATCTCCTTCCTTAAAATTTCGGTTTCTATTGACAGGGTCAGGTTTAATTATCATTGGAACATACGTATTATCCCGACTAGAGTCAAAGGGTGAAGTTACGTAAATCATAATGAAATATACCTAAATATGATGAAAATATAATATTTTAGTAACAAAAATATGGAAACTACAACAGAGAATTATTAAAAGCAGGCTGCCCAGAACGTATTACGTTAAATACCTAACCAAACCAACACTATATATTAAATATTTAATTTAAATATACCTGCCTAGTAGTTTCTCTCACTCAGGCTAAGCTAATTATCTGAGAGTGCATACAGAAAAACCGGTTTTAAACAGATCAAACTTGCAATTTTCACCATTTTTTCTTATCCTCAGAGGTTGTACCATAGCCCATATCTCTCTCCCCTTCACTGAGATGAAAAGCATATTAACTTGATACTCTATTTTAGACTACAAATCTTTCTGCGACAAGAAAAGGTTAAATGTCAACACTCCTTTTACTGCATCTTTTGATGCTCTTTCCCAAAGCTAGGCTAGGAAAATGATTAGGTTACCAAAAAACTACTTGTTAAATGCTTACCAGTAGAATAGAATAGTAGAAATTCTGAAATTACTTTAAACACTCATAAATGCTTACTTACCTCAACAATTAAAGTAAATTAGGGTAAATATATGGCTGTCCATAGTATTAACTTACCAACAAAGTGAACATACCACACAATACCTTTTTTATGCTCTTTACGAATAAAATAATCGCATCTACCGCAAAATTCATATTTAAGTACATTTTGAGCTTTTAAAAATGACAAATTTTCAATTAAAGTATGAGTAATTGGTCGTTTTCTGACAAATTAATACTACATTTTCTCAGTGCCAAAATTATTTATAATAAGGTTAGGTTAGATTAGGTCACATCAAAAAGTGCTTAAATTTGAATTTGCGATAGAAGCGATATTCGTAAAGAGCATAAAAAAGGCATCGATTGGTATGCTTACGTTATTGGTAAGTCAATAATATGGACAGTCATATATTAATATTAACCTAAATTAGTTCACTCAACGGTAAATGTTTAGTTTCGTTCCAAGTGCTCTAAACTGGAAACTATGCTGCGAAGCGAGGTCTGTATTCTATATTTATTTAATAAGCCTCGTTCGAGTTTTTTTTTTTTTAGTTTTATCACTCTTAATTGAATAAATATAGTGTACAGACCTCGCTCCGCTGCCGGCGGAGCTCATGGACTAATACGCTTCGCTCTATAAGTATTGTTACCTGTAAGCATGCCCACTTTATGCATTTTTAGTCTCATTGGACTAAAATTACCCACTCAACCAACTTTAAATTTATCCACCCTTTGAGTAAAGGATATTTCTTCATTAATAGACTAGTATATCATTTCCAATGATGGGAGATCAGGAGTGATTTGACTTTCCTCCTCCACCCTCTATATTATTATGAGGGATGTCTGGAAAATATAATGGAAAATATCTGGAAAATATAAACCTAAAAGACCAGTATCGATGCTTCATGACGGCCGATTCCCTTTCTCATGAAAATGGACTCGCAATTATTCAATGTTGCGCACAAATTAGTAACTTACTTAACGTAAACAACTCTTTTGAATGGAGTTTATTTTTTTTAACAGCCTCCTGTTTCACCCATGCTTAAATGTCTACTATTGAAATGCGGCACCGCATGTCAGTTTACAACAAATCACGCAATTCTTAATTTAATGCTTAGTCACTATTTAAAAGTGTGAAAAGTTAGTTATCAAATAACTCACCAAATAGCTCCTCCTTTTTGCAAAGTTGTGTCGGGGAAGCACCAGCTCCTAGCTGTGCGCTAGAGGCTGGTTCCACTCTTCTGTGCCTCGATACTCCAAAATTGGAAGATATTTCCCGTCTACTAAATATCCCCATTCGGCTATTATTTCCAGCATCAGATATTATCCCTTGTTCATTAGCTGTCACTGAGATTTCTTTCACTTTCAGAGGTATATATTCACCAAAATGGCTTAAGCGTTCAGAAAAACTAGAGAGCCTGTATGAACTTTCAACTATCGGACAAGTTTCACGATTTTCCTCTTCGTCTTTCAAGAAGTGTTTCTCATTGTCACTATCATTATCCTCATACGTAAACACAGAATTTCTCCATACCCGCTTCAAACTCTGAATTGCATCGTGTTCTGTCGTGGTACTATGATCATAGCTGAAAGTTTTAGCCATCGTAGCTACGCTGGTGGACGAAGGACGAAATGGGAGGCGCATAGCATCACAAATGGAGTGCCTGACCCTTGACTCGTTTAATTGTTCGCCAAATAAGTGAATGCCTATTTTCAATAAGTAATGAAACTTGGCAAAAATTTTGGCTGGATAATTTAAACTTGAAAATTGGCAATGCTGGATTTGTAAGGCTTTAAAGATATAATCAAGATCTAAAATGATCAAACTGTTTCCTTGACGCGGTTTATAAACTAGTATTTTCTTGAATTTGCTGTTTAGAGACCCTAATTCAGAACAATCAAAAATAAAGCTGTTCAATGTTGTTGAAGTGGGTAATTCCAGTTGAACATTGTGGTTATTTTCAAACATTGTAGCTATGCCCCTTTTTTGGGGTATGAGAATTGAACTGAAATTTATTTCCGGAAATTTACTTCTAACATTCCACCTCATAATTTCAGAGTCTTTAGACTTTGTAACATCACCTTTGACAAATGAAATCCTATAATCTTTATAAAAATTAAAATTTGCCCCATCTTTGAAAACATCAAAAAATTTTAACTGACTAAAACATCTCCATTCTTTTATAAGATTTGGTAGGTTACAGACATAAACGAAAGGTGTAAGGAAGAATTGTTTCTCAGTTGAACTCAGGGTCCGAATTCTCTCCAAATTGTGGCATTGGGTGAAATCACTCATTCGGGGACAAAGTTTGTATTTTAATGTCAGAGAATTGCACTCTCTACAGGTGTCACCTTCAGAGATGAGCTCTTTCCCAAAGACATGGTTGACTAGTGTTGATGAACGTTTAAAAAAACCAGGAAAGTCATTGACAATATTTGTTCTTGAATCGAAATGATTTGTGGTTGAATTTGGAAATTCATTAAAATCTGTGAAAGGTTTTGGACTGATTAATCGAATGTATTCTCGATCTGACTGAGTACATAACTGCGGCTTAAACGTTCGAGCTTCGCAGTTCTCTCGACTTCGAGGTATCAGAAAATCTTGCATGTCTGAAGAGCTCCCTTCGAAATGGAGTATGTCAATATTTCTTGGAGTGGTAGCATAGTTTTCACCTTCATAAGCTGTAAAATCTAAATGTTTACAGAAAGAAGGAGTTGAATAAGAGTTTGAATCAAGAAACTGCTCTAAAGGTAAAATAGATACTGTAGAAGATGGCAAAACAGGATCTTCTTCGTTGTTTTCAGAATCCTCAGTAGCACCATCTTTTTCATCGAGACTCTTACAAGAGTTGAAACCAGAATAATGGAAATCAGCTTCATTATGGGGGGTTTTAAATTCGGATTTCGAAGGAAATTGACTTAAAGTATTTTTGAGTTTTGGAGGAATCTTGGAAGGAGTGGAAGCAGTCCTAGCTGTACACTTGGAGTTTCCAATTTGTTCTCTCAACGGAGTTTTCGAGCCCTTGCAAGAATCTAATGCTACTTTATTTGGTTTCGAAAACGCTTTATTAACATAAGCAGTTATCTTCTGAAACGCACCCTTTCTGGGTTCATTTGGCACCTTGTGAAAATGAGGCTTCCATTCAGCACTTAAGCGTTTATCAAATGCTATCTTCCCACGAGTATCATCCTCTCGGTGAGGTGAAAAAGGTCTCAAATGTGGAGACCGATATCTAGCATTTAAATTTGTATTAGCTTCAAATCTGCACTCATTTCGATCTAAAACGGGGAAAGAATAACGTCTACTGGAAGACTTAGAGGGACTATTGTTGAGAATTGGCTGACTTCGCCTTTGAACACTTGTTTTCCTCGGGGGAGAAATAGCATCACTGCGTGTCAAAGTCTTTCCTTTAGACCTCTCTGGAAGACTAGCGAGATTCGCCTGCCTAAAAAGATGAAGAAAGATTTGTTTGAGCTAATGTTTTCACAAAAGGCCAGAAATGAGTAAAACATAATTCGCCCAGGCATTATATTTAACCGACAGTTAAAAAAGTTTGACCATAAAAATTTCTCTTATATGACTTTCAGTTATTAAGAGGCCATTAGAACGTAAATTTTTAGTGGCTTTGAAACTTCACTGCTCTTAGTTGTAACTTTAAGCATACGTTAGCTTAATTACTTATGGCTCTTAACGCCATTTCAAACCATGGCCTTCTTTCTTTTGACACATAGCTGAATGCCGAAGAGTGATCTGAAATTTATAATTCTCAATATTTCGACAGAAAAAGTATTACTTGCCACAAAAATCTAAATGGTAAATATTTAATTTCTTTTCAGGAAAAAGGTTTAAAAAGTGTTCCAAGGATAGGCCCTACATCAACAAACCCATTAAGACATTAATTAGAAATAAACTAAAGCTATTTGGGGATGCTGAATTAAATGTTAACTAATTTGTTAGTCTGCTAGACCCTACTGCAAACATAAGGTTGGAGAATCGCCCAAAAATCAACAAAAAATTAGCATTAAGAGGTTAAAAAGGTGTTTGGCAAGATACTTAACCAGTCTAAATTCGACCTACAGGAACCCCCTGAAATTACCACCAATGGCTTTAACAGGTTCCTTGCTTCCATCGTCCAAAGCTTTCCAGTATCATCTCGTCAATTACTAGCTATTGATCTTCCCCGTTCTTTACCCTTTATTTCTCCTCTGAAGATCGATAGAAGAATTGGGAAACTAAGAAAAACAAGTGCCTGTCCTCTAAATTTGTCTGCTCCTCTTATTAGTGCCTTCAGTGGTTTCCTTTCAATGCCCTTGTCTGTCCTTTTCAATGAGATAACCGAGCCTGAGCATTTTGCACAAATATGGAAGCAGGGTTTCATAAACTGTTAAAAAAGAAAGATAGATAGCCTGGTTTTGATGGTGCGCACCCTATATCTCTCACTATATATCTATTTAGTGATACATATTTCTCCCTATATTTTCAAAATGGTGCAAAGAATTCCTCGAAGATTGGGTATAGGGACAAAGCCAACCTTTAACTGATCTGAGGCAATTTGAGGACCTCAAATCCACTCTAAACACCCATTACCTTGTACATCGTGTCAACGCCATTGGAAAAACTCTTTAAATGCCCAATGCTTATCTAAATTATATTTCGATCGAATTCCAAAAAACATTTTATTTTGTCAACGACAATATATTAGTTGAAAAACTGAAAAATCACGAAATTCGTAGTTAATTCTTTCCTGGTAAAATTGGTTGCCTCTTTCTCGTCAAATATATCAAAAGTAGTTAAATAACTGAATCATTATTCCGATCCTCTCCCGGTCCACAATGAAATAGCATGCATTTTCAAAGTGATAAATTAAACTAGGTATCCTTTTCCCAGACCACATTGCTACTGATGACGATCGCCACATATGTGATCGAAATATCCAGACTTTTTTCCCTGTTTCCTCTATCTAAATAAATGAACCTATTCTAATTTGAATTTTTTATTTGTTCGTCAATGAATTACCCCAAGTTACTCCTCAGGACCTCCTCCTTTACTCAGTTTCAATTAGCCGCCTGGCTAAGGAATTTCCTGACAGATGGAAATTCGTCGATGACCTAACGGTAGACAAAACTTGCTAAAGAAGTTTAATGAGCAACTCTGTGAGCATCCTCAACGGCATTGCGCAACATACTTCGGGAGTGGACATCAGAGTAAACCTTTCTTAGTCCATGACAATTCAAATTTGTTTCTTTAAATCCCCACCCAACTTTTTAATCTTATCCCTCCTCAAATTTCTGTGACCTCCTCCAACTTACTTGGCGTCAAAATCTCTTCAAGTTTAAAGTAGAGTACCCAGGACAAAAGTATCATATACAAAGCTAATGCATCTATGTCCCTGCTTAGGGTCCCACATAACTTTGGTATGTCTTTTTCACTTTTAAACTTACAAATTAACCTACGTAACGAACTTCTATAATCGTATATTTTTACAACACATATGGGGGGGGGGGTTTCGTCCCCACGTCAATACATCGCTACTTACACTAAAGCTCAAATTTTGTTCCAAATCTTTAACAATGAACCCTGGACCACAAAGACCGTTTAATTAGAATAAATAGCTCTTTTGAAATTACCAAAAATACTTTAGCGTAAAGAGCGAGGTATTGGGGAGGGAAAGAACACCCTAACATATGTAACAATTTCTGTTCGTTTTAAGTTTTAACGTTGCTCCTTACTTTCAGTTGAAAAAACTTGTTTTCTATTTAATTTATCATTGTTGTTTTAAATAATGCTGGAAATCCAGCGCCCTCTTCATGGAATTCTCTTCCCCCATAATAAATTCCTCCAAGGAAAGATCCTCTCATGAAACCCTCTCATTAAAACAAAATGACGATCCCAAAATTTTGATCTGGTGACTTAGGGAAAAAATAAGCATGAGAGGGGGCCTAGTTGCCCTCCAATTGTTTTGGTCACTTAAAAAGGGCACTAGAACTTTTAACTTCCATAAGAATGAGCACTCTCGCGACATTCTAGGACCACTGAGTCGATACGACCACCTCTGTTGAGAAAAAAAAAAAAAAAACAAATAAAAGTGCATCCATGATCTTTCTTTTGGCGGAAAATGCAAAATTCCACATATTTGCAGATAAGAGTTTGAAACCTCTACAGTAAGGTTCTCTGATACGCTGAATGTTGTGGTGTAATCTTCAATAAGATTCTACGACTTTTAGGGGGTATATCTTCCTTTTTTCGAAAATAAGGCAATTTTTCTCAGGCTTGTAACTTTTGATGGGTAAGACTAAACATGATGAAACTTACATATTTGAAATCAGCATAAAAATGAGATATGTTTTTTAGAGTTTCGGTTACTACTGATCCGTGTACTACGCTCCTTACTACAGTTCGTTACCACGAACTGTTTGATCAGGTGTATATTAAAAAAAAAACTACGAATTCCAAAAGACAAAATTATAACATTAAATTCTGTCCTCCAGCCATCATAAAGCTGGTACCTATATAAGAACTTTAATGACACTCAAAATAATAGCAAAACCCTTTTTTTTCTTCTTTGCTCTGTCGATAGACAGAAAAAAACTTTTCTTATTTGAAAATAAAAATACTTGTCAGTGATGATGATATCATGATAGCTGTTGAGCTTGACAGGTGGGCATTATTTTTAGAAGTTATGTTAATACTAAATATTCTTCTATTTTAAACACAAAGTCACTTGGCCGCTCCTCGGTTAGGATTTTGAATTTAACGTTGACTTGCACATGTTATTTTTCTTCTTAGCATTGACAAAATGTCGTCGTGGAAGATCAACCAGCCAAAAAACTTGGCAATTTATAGCAGTAGGTTTTATAATAATTTAAAGAATCGACGTTAAAAGAAATGTGTGGTTTGTCCAAGTAATTCACCAAACAAGATTTCAGTTCCCTGTGATACCTGCAGAAGAAATGAACCGGACGAAAGCGACTAAACTTTGAAAATACTTTCCAAGACAGCTTTCGGGCTAGTCATGTTGTTTTAGTGTTGAAAGTTTTTATTACGTTTTCTATTTCTTTATTTCCTATTTCATTAGTTATGTGCCTTTCAATTACGATTCTTAAATTAAATATAAGTAGTAAAGTTATTTTTAGTTTAAACCCAATTTGGATATTTTAAAATAGCTCTAATTTTCTATTAATCTTTGAAATTATTTCAAGTGGCTCATATGGCCCTTGAAGCCCAAGTGTCAGATTTTTCTGTGGTTCGTAGTTGATTGCAAAAACTGACATAATTGATTTTTTATCCTATTTAATTCTGCGTTCCTTCTGCTTTTATTAGATATCCTGCACTTTTCTCCTGGGAGTAATTTGTTGCTGCAAATGCGTTTTTCTACCAAATTAAATCACTTGTTCAAACGTATCCTGTTGGAGTATTGGAGCTGTTCATTTTATGCCATCTCTTCCAAAACTTACTTTGCAATGTTAATCTATAATATGAATAGCAGGGCAGAATGTAGGATCATCAAAAACAAATTGCAACCTTTAAAAGATAGGTTTTATTTGGCTGCAACCTTTTACAACCTACGACAGAACTTTTGCTCCTTGTGGCACCATTTTTCAGGGTGAAAAAAAAAACTATATACAAACACAACACTTGACATGGTTCTAAGAAGCAGAAAACACCTCGGCAAGAGTATCATCAGCTTCTTTCAGTGCTGTATATATGTCTGGAGCCGACTCCCTAAGGGTGCAATCGCAGCAAGTCTATATGTCGGATCCTTTGATAGGTGTTTGAAAGACTAACAATGAACTTGAAAAATACCAGAAACTGTCTCTGAAAATGTGCAAGCCAAAAAAGATACCTCAATTACTAGATTCAGTCACATCAGAACAGCAGGAACTACTAACTAACAACAGACACAACTATAACATTATAATACGCTAAAACAACTGCAAGAAACATGACGGAGATCCAATTATGCAAAAGAAGTCCAACATACCGGAATCCTGAACTGAAACATTATGGCTTAAACATATCAAGAACCGAATCAAAATATTTATAGTCTTTATGGATTTTTTGCACAAAATATGTGAGAAAAATTTCAACCAAGAAGTTAATTCGAAGAAAGTACTGTTTTGAAAAACAATAGTTACAGTATGCATGCACGGGTTTGCTT
This sequence comes from Artemia franciscana, assembly GCF_032884065.1. Taxonomy (NCBI): domain Eukaryota; kingdom Metazoa; phylum Arthropoda; class Branchiopoda; order Anostraca; family Artemiidae; genus Artemia; species Artemia franciscana. The sequence goes on from NC_088870.1 coordinate 22,044,228, forward strand.
TAAAAAGTACCGTGGAGGGCCCTCTTGGCCTGTCTGGGGTTTTGAAGAGACCTAGAATGACTACTGACGTTTAAAACCTAATGACAGACTTATATGCCCATGAAAGTCTCAAAAACTTATTTGTGTTCACATTTTGGTTTTGTTTTACTTTTCTCTAAATATACTTTTCCTTCACCCAGCAAAAGATCGTCGTTCATTTACTGGATCGAGTTTGATGATTGGTTGGGTTTGAAAGATCAAATCGAATCCTGGTTAGCTAAAGAGACAGTTTGAATCCTTTTGCCATTTTACTAGCCACACAACAAAATTCTCCTACCAAGGAGAATTTTATGCCTGGAGCCTCAGCCAAGAAAAAATAAACTATTAACGCGGCTAGCCTTTAAAAGGTTAAGTGTATTCTGGAGTAATAGCAGTTCAAGCATTTGACATGAAAGTCTTGAACTGCAAGCGCTATCTAGCAAAAAAGAAAGATGCATTTAGAATGGATATGATTAGATCAACGTTTCAATGGGAAATCAACTAAAGTCACATCTAAGACTTTTTTTTAACCCTCCAATTAATAGCAAACAATTTTTATTAGGATTATGGAAACATAGTAAATTATAATAGTAAATTAGCAAAAATAACTTTCTAACAACTCGCGGAAACGTACCATTTGGGCAGGAAATTTAAAATCCACAAGCTGGGAAATAAACTTAATCAAAGAGCCTACGCAAGGACCTTAGCAATAAAAAAAAGTCCTTGATTTAACGCATAAAAATTAGGTAAATAATTCAGGTAAGTCAGAGCAAAAACATGCCATGACCCTTCCACTCAAGACTTCACACAGCTCTATTTGCCCTTGTTCTCGCTAGTGTTCCTTTTAAATTGTGGCTATAAGATTCTCCACTATGTTGAACTTGCTTCTCACTAGATGATTTAACCCAGCATTTTGTTTTTGAAATATTGAATGACATCCACCCCCATTTGTGGAAATCTTTGCATTCAAGCATCAGCGTTTCACAGCTAAAATACCAGATACATTCAATACAATTTTGAATTCTAGCCTTCCTCTTTAAGTCATATGTTCAGATACTGAGAGAGAGACAATCTACTTGTGATTCCTGTGTTACCAGGCACTGAGTAGCCTATTTTAATTAACTGTAATCATACTCCAGTGTTGAAGCCAGTGAAATAAAAAAAAAAAAAAATGAAAGAACCTTCCTTTGGTGTTGGTGGACCTCGCTGCTTATGAAAAACTTAAAAAATTTCCAGCGACCATTTGGGAGTTCAAGAGGACCTCAAGGCAGAAAAAATAATATGTCAATAATATGTTAAAAATAAGAAATATTACCAGTCATAAATTCTCTATCAATGCCATAAACATAGAAACTAGTCACCTTGCTTTGTTGTGTTATCTGGCTTTTTAATGCTGCGTTTAAAATTATCCAACAATTTTCTTCAATTGTGATTCAGTTTATTAGAGAAATTCTCTAACAATTTTAGCTGACAGTCTATGTTTAGACAGCCAGATCACAATTGTTGAGAAGATTCTTAGCAAATAGTTTTTATTTCGAAGGTGGAAAGAAGCTTCTAGCAACTAAACTGCCCCGAAGTCACATTTAAGGGTGTCAGCAACTTAACTAGTTTCTTTTTTCTGTTTAAAAAAAATAAAATTCCAATGTAATAGTCAATAGGGTTTAACAGGGACTCCTAAAATCAAACTCGAGTCTTGATCAGTCTCGTGTAAAACTCGTTTTTTTATATTTCTTACAACACTATTAAAGAATTGTTATTTCGTACATTAATATTTGCCTATAAGGATATCCAAGTATCCTAAGAGTATGTGAATATATTGCACTAGTGAGGAAAAAACGGTAGAATAAATGCTTACTTTTCTATTAAATGTATGTTGTAAATGGATACAGCCTATTTCAATAGGTTAGTACTGTTTACAACTGTTCTTGAAATAATTTTGAAGAAAGAGAAGGGCGTCAATAATAAAACGTAGTGTCTTTTGATGTAGTTTTATATCCCCCTCAACATGCTTTGAAAGATTCGACTTAATACCCTCAGTCGTTTATTAGATATTAAATATCTGCCATTTTGACAATCTAGACGCACATAGTGTCTTTTGGTTACCTCAACATGCCATAAAATTTTTAAATTAATATCCTTGGTCTTTCCTGAACTATTGCAGATGCACCTTTTTGACAGTCTGCATGCACAATCTCTCTTCTGATTTGTTTCGATACCCCCCAACAATCCTTTAAAGTTTCACCTTAATGCCTGTAGCCGTTTCGGAGACCCAGGATCAAAAATTACCCATTTATAGTTATAAAGCCTATCTGAAAACAACGGCACCTTACATAATTTACAACCTTTGTCCCAGACGTTGTAGGGGGTCATGCCATCCCTAGAGGCATAGTGATTGGACCTTTCGACGATTTTGAACAAAAAGGCAATATCAAAACTTGACAAGATTTCCTTAGGGTTGAGTGGGCAGGTAACTAAAAACTGCGAGGGAGGGACTGCTTCCCTGTTGCTATGTAACTAGACATTTATTATTAATTTATAATAAGTATTAGACCTTATTTCCACCTGTGCCTCCAAAGACACTTAGTGTACTAAGAAGAAACCGCCAGTCATTCTTCTGATTTGGGCATGTGATGATATCCTCCCTTGAGGCTAAAAGGGATATTTTTAATTTGACTCTACGACGAGATCCTTGTGGTTTACAATATGGTGTTGGATATCGGACTCTGTGTGCGTTGCACTCACGTCTTGCTTTGAAGACAAATATAAAGAGTAGGATATCTTCTGAAATTTTGCGGTATTACTAAAGGAGATCATTCTCAGTCGATAAACAACAAAAATGAAGTAATATTACAATAAATCCCCAGATCAGTCGATAAAACTGACAAGACAGTCGGCAAAATCTATTGTTCCCCTCCCAACATTTTGGCTAGTGACAACTCTAGTTAGTACCAAACCAAGTCCATGGCAAACAGTTACTTGTATTTCTTAGTTCCAGAATGTTGTCTCCCTTCATTTCCATCATGGGGCAACTCTTCTAAAGTTGCCACTAATTTCATATTTCCAAATTATTTTCTTTAGACTCTATCTTACTCTGCCATGATAACTTAACCCTACAAAACACGAATTAAAATGAATAGAAATGTAACAACTAATACCATAGGATATTCTACACCATATATTCTGTCTATATTTTGGAATATTCCAATATGGTTTCTTCATTATTTTTATTTGTTACGCTTTTTTTCGCTACTTAATATTGCATATAGGGGGGGGGAGAATTTTCGACGGGGGAGGAAATTTCCGGGAGGGGATTTTTCGAGGGAAAGTTTCAGCGGGTAAAAGCTTCCGGGGGGAGTTTTATATAGAGAGGGAATTTCATGGGGGTAGATTTTGTGGGGGAATACACCTTGCACCCAAAAGACGCTATGTGCATCCAAATGGTCAAAAGGTCGTATCTGCAATATATTTGGGACGGCTAATGGTTTTAAGTTATAACTTTCAGTGTATGTTGAAAAAAATGCTGAAATAAATAAAAAAACCCTATGTGCATTCAAGGTTGTCAGAAGGGTTTATCTGCCATATCTTAGAAAAGCCTAAGGGAGTTAGTTTGAAACTTTTAGGGCATGTTGATGGGGATGGTCATTAGCATTTTATATACTCAGGGTTGTAAAGTGATAGTGGTCAGAATGGCTTCAACCCTAAAAAAGCCAAGGATTAAGTAGCTTTTTAATCAATTTATTTTAACAATATTCCACATAATTATCCATATAAAGTTCTGTAGTATAACTATTATGAAAATATATTGTAAAGCTGTGATTAATATATAAATGGCAAACCAAAATTTTCATTCTTAAAGAAAAAAACGGACAAAGCTATGCAAACATTCGCTTTATCAACCAGTAAGAAAACCATGCCAATTAAGAAAGAACAGAAATTAGTTTAAAAAAAAGTTTTTCCAAATCAGAAGTTATTTTGTAAGAGCTACATTAAACCTCAGACGAGTGAAAATTAAGTCAAATAGTAATTCAAGTGTAAAATGAAGATAAATTACTATCGATAAATATGTGACGCCAAAAACAAACAGATATAACAAAAAAAAAATAATAAAGATAAACTTAAAACGAACAGAGACTACCCCAAACAGGAGCAGAGTTAACTCCACCCATGTCTTATAAAGGCCAGAACGTCATTTTTGCTTTGCTGAAAGCAAATTACATTTTAAACGTTTTATATTTTATAACGTTAGCAAATAGAACATTGTCAAGACTTCCAGAAATCAACATCATTACTCATTAAACTGTCAATCTATATTCATTTAATTCTTTTCAGTAATCTTGGTTATTATGGTAGCAATATTTTGCGCTAATATTATGACAATAAAACCCACTATTTGACATAAAAATTGTTTTTAGCAAAGCGCAAACGAAATTGTGGTCCATAGAGAGCGTTAACCCTTCTCCTGTTTGGGATGATTTCTGTCCTTTCACAGTTTGACTTGACTATTCATTGTAATTTTTGTTCATTTCCGGCCTAATTTATTTATTGATAGTTATTTATGTTCGTTTTCATATTGAATTACTATTGGACGAGGTTTCTACTCGTGTTTGGTTTAATGTAGCTCTTTGCCTATCTTTGAAAAACTTTTTTGTGAAAAAAAAATTGTTTTAAATTAATAATAATGAATAGTTTCAAAACGTTTGCATTCGATTTTCTAGCGCTTAAAAATCTTTGTAATCGTTTTGATTCTTATTTAAAATAGAAACTCGTTTTCGGAGTTTTTCAATTTCAAGTTTCTAAAAACTTTTTCAACTCTAAATAATTAATTTTTAGGAAAGATTAGAGCTCAATTTTCATTTATTCAGCAACGAATTTACAACAAATAAAAACTTCAAAATATTCTCCCCCGTAAAGATCTATGGCCAGGAAAGAACAGAGGAGCAAAAGAAGCAAAAGAAATATAGAAAAAAGAAACAAAATAAAAAAACTAAAAACAAAATCCAATCTTCTACTTCAAAAACCCCAAAAAGCAGTCCACGATCTCAAACCAAAAAATCAATTAAACGGCAATGATTAATGCTCAAACAAATACCCACATCCAGTCCGAAGACATCAACTCAAGGGGAGACAAACAAAAAGAAGCTCAATTATTAACTAATTATTCTTTGACATTCTTTTTTAAGATATCTAACGAGTGTCAGTTTCTTACAGACTATGTGCAGACTGTGGACGTGTGCTCCAGATTACATTACAAGCTATTAGGGGTTTGAGTCAGACTGCAATGATGGAGAATGTGGAATCTATAAGTTGTTGGAAGTGCAGAGATGATAAGATAACTGATCAAAAATAAAAGATATAGTATTACATAGGGTTGCCGAAAGATGCCTATGTAATTCTAGAAAAGGGAAAGAATAAAGAGATTTCAAATCAAGCAATGTTTGAATGAAGAACGGTTAGTTTCCAGAACAATACTTCTTGCTTTGTCGTTAAGTTTCAAAAGCGGCTTCAGAGACGAGAGAAAGGTTGAGATCCAAATAACAAGTCAATATGGAAGATAGGACTGAACTCGGTTGTACAAAAGCATTCTAAGAACCGACCCCTTAAACACATGCTTTAGCTTTTAAGGCCCATGAATTGAACAAAACAAGCTTTAGCTTTATTTGAAGAACCTCTTGATATATTTATTTCATTTAAGTCAGAGCATGCCTTTCAGACTCTTGAGAAAATGAGAAAGTATGACTTTTAAACATTTATAGCGATATAGTTCACATCAGACTCTTGGATAATTCTTTCAAAAAAGGCTGGCATCTTTGAACAAACATCAGATTCAGTTCTAACGCCTGTGCAAAGAGTGCTGTCATCAGCAAAAGCAATAAATGCATCCAGAAAAGATAAGCTCTTGTCACAGTCAGTGGTAGATGCTGGTTGATAAAGACGACAGCAAATCTCAGGTTTAATTTTTTTAACCGCATTAACACGGTCATCAACATAAATTAAAAGGAGCATTGTTCCAATAACATATTCTTTCAGAAAACCAAGCTCTATGGGTTATGAAAAAGCGGATCAGCCGAGATAACTCGACCAGATAGCTATGAAAGAAAAGAATGAACACAAGCTCTGATACCAATATGGAACAGTTTTCGAAGAAGAATCTTGAGCCAATCGCTTTTTGCACATCAAGAAATAGAGCAGTAGGTATCCGAGCAGAGTCTGGAGGTGACTGTAAATAATTGGCGAGAACTACATATGCATACTCAGTTGAGTGCTTTGTCCTAAAACAAAATTGAAAGGCTTGAAAAAATGCTCAGGATTAAGAAAGTCAAGAAGTCCAGAAAGCATGGCCTTTTTAAAATTTTTACTAAACAGTGATGGGAAAGACATGGGACAATAATCAGCAGAATCATTCCGTGATCCAAAATTGAAAAGAATGCGCTTTAAAGTACTTGAAGATGCACGATTTTCAAACGAAAAACTGAAAAGTCTCCTTAGGCCAGGAACGATGACAAGAAGAATAAATTTAACTGCCTTAGTAGAAATACGGCCTGGACTAGAAAACGAAGAGCCCCTCAAACCGCTGATAATTTTTGCTATTTCAACTTCAAATAGTGGTTCTAAACCCATTGATTTAAGACATGTAGGTTCAAAAAATCATTCAAATTTCAAACTAATTCATTAATGATAAGTGCTATTTATTATTTAAATAATAAAAATTGCTACGAAAACACATTATCACGAATTTGGAAAAAGAGCTGGAAACCCCGATGTCTACCTTTTCTTTTTTTCTGCAGTGCTACCGAGGCGCTGGTACATAGAAGGGGCATTGACATGGGTAACCAGCGAAAGTTCTCCGAAATAGGGTTTTATTTCCCCCACTCAATCGAGGTGTGCACTGATTGGTCGCTGGTTTTAATGTTACATAGCATGCTTCACCTTAAAGTGCCAAATGAAGAATATAATTGACTTTACCATCTAGAGCTGCTTCTAAGAATAATAGACCCTTTTTTTGTCACAGGAGAAAATTATAAGTCTATAAAACTTTGTTTTTTGCTCTATACCTCTCATTTTTTGTCTTTTCAAAGTTCCCTTTTGCTACTGTGTTTGTGCTGTAGTCACAGCTACAACCCAGTGAAGAGTGAAAAACGGCCCACAGTAACCAAAAGGTTAACAATGTGTTTTGAAAGAAACTGCCTAGTAAGAAACGATCGCCATTTGTTGTTGATTCAGAAATGATAGTTGTTATTTCGATTAATCATAACAGAAAAATCTCATTGCAATAGTAAATTTATCAGAATTTCAAAAAAGAACCTTAAATCCCCCCAAAATAGCGTCGTATAGAAATGAAACATATTTCATTTAAATTACCGTGGTCGAAAAACACACAATTGGTAATTCTGGGCCCCTCCCACCATGAACGATAATGACTAGCACTTTTTACATGGAAAACACGGACGCGTCTCCTTCTCCTTTCTTTTTTTTCACCAGGAGAGATAGTGTGAGGCCATTCATTGTAGAATGTTGGGAGAGGGTTCAATTAGGAAGAAGATTTCCATATCTAGTGCAACAAAATAGATTGTGCCACAGCAGTGCTATTTTGTGCAAACAGGCTTTACGTCCCAGGAAATAGAAGTTATCAGATAGCCAATCGATTTTACGTTCTATAGTCATAAAAAGGAAGTTTTTACACCCCCTTCCTTCCCATCTTCACAAACCACAGAAAAATAGTGTTTTCGTTTTCTGCCATAAAATATAAATCTTTCCCCAAAGGGAGTCAAAACACAAGGGAATGCAAATTGTAATAGAGCCAATCGTCTTTTTCTTGTCCAAAACTGTAAAAAAGTGGTGTCGAGCCCCCAATCTTCTTTTAAAACGGTTGTAAAAGTATGACATAAATGCCTCACTGAGCACCATGTTTATTCATAAATCGCGATCTGATAATGACACGAATGTTGCAGTGATTACTTGGGTTTAGATGAATTATCAGCAGGTGATGGCTTGCTTGCGTAACAAAATAGATTTTGTGACAAAAAAGTGGCGTTTTCTGCCTTTTTGCACCATAAAACATCTATTTTTGCCCAAAAGGCTAAAAAAGAAAAAGAAATTCAAATTCTAAGACAGCCAACCGTTTTTACATGGTCTAACATTAAACAAGATATTTCCAGCCCTTCGCCTCACCTTAAAAAATGGTACTATAAATTGCATATTTAGCCTTATGATATAACATGAAAGTAACAGTGAATTTTGTCTTGATTCACAAGTCGTCAGCTGATGTTGACCCACGTGTTGCAGTGACTACTTATATGGATAAATCATCACCTGAATATCACCTTTTAAGTTAATAAAGACATAATTCCACAACAAAAGTGAGTTCTCTTCCAGTCTGTACAGTAAAACATCAACTTTTCCCCGAAGAGAGTCAAAATGTTGGAAATAAGAATTCTAGTAGACTCGATTTTCAATTTTCGACAATCGATTTTCTATGGTCAAAACCCCCCAAAAAAGGCTTTGCACCCCACCCATCTTGAACAACGGAAGCAGTTTCTAAATCTACTGTGCCTATTAAAAATTTCAATCGCCCAAGTTAACAACGATCGTTCTATAAAGTTTATTTGTGTATATTTGAAAAAAATTAGCAAAAATTAATTTTGAAAAACCATGTTTTTCTTACGAACGTAAAGAGCGAAGTTGAAACATAAAACGAACAAAAATTATTGCTTCGCCGATTGTTAAAGATATATATACAAAACTAGCTCAAATCAACTAACTCACGATATTTTTCAACATCTGTAGATTTCTAAAAACCTACAATTTACTGAAAAATGAGCTTGCTTTAGTTTTTTTTTTAGAAATACAATGGTACAGCAAAAGTTACCAATATTATGGTCGCTCAAAGACTATTGGGAGACGTAAAGAATAGTCTTTATTTGTGCAGGCTAGTTACAGTAAGAGAACATCCTGTTTTTCAGAATCGGTTCTGTGTTTTCAACAAAGCGCTATTTTTAAGTATTATACACCTAGGAATATTAAAAAATGCCACGAGTTAGTTTTTTTTCAGTTAGTTTTCTAGTTTTGTCGTACGTAATTGGCACAGCAATAATTTTCTTTAAGTTTCAACATCGCTCTTTACTTCCATGAGAAAAGCCTCAGGATTTTTAAACTGATTTACAATAAAAGATTACTTCCAATATCGTATCAAAATTTCAGGTCGATCAGAAAAAAAGCAAGTCTAATTTTGTGGTTAAAACCTGAATTCAGCCCCCTCCATTCACCCACTTCATACGAAGCTTATTAAAATATATATATTTAGAATTGGCATAAAAGCCAATTCTTTTAAGATATCAATTGCTTTCAAAAATTCTTTTTCTTTAAAGATTCTCGGTTACTATTTCCCCGAGTCACTCCTTATTTACAGTTCATTACCCCAAATTGTTTGATAAGGTATTAAAGAGACAATATGATATTGTCTCTTTTCCAAGATTTTTACGAATCATGGTGTAAAAATATGATTTTGACGGCAAAACATCAGATTTGAAGGTCCAAACCAGCTCTTTGGTCCAAAGGTTAAAGTAATTAATATACCCAAAGGTTGACAGTTTTCTTGAGAAGAATCCTGATCGACCATTAAATGGATACTAAAACTTGCATAGATATAGTGTTGACATGATGAAAAATGGGTAAAAAAAAGTTTGACATTTTGAAGAACCTATTGTTCAAAAAGGAGGAATCACGACAGAAAACAAGTAGATGATAAATCATTTGGGAAATCAAAGAGATCAGAGATTTAGGTGACTACCTAGTAGTATCATGCCGTCGTCAGAAGATAAAAGTGCGCATGCATCCCATTTCGGCGCTTTCAGACTTATTAACATTATTCTATTGAACAGAATAAGCTGATTCGAATGGTCTAGGGGAGATAGGCACGTGCAAGGGTGTGGGGAGGGAGCGTGGGACTACCCCCTCCCTTTATATATTTTTTGTAACTTAGCTTGAAAGTTTAAAGCAAGGGATTTTCAGGGATAATCTCTCTTGGGAGGCTATTCCAGGCGTTGATAGATCCTCAAGCGAAGTTAATTCTTAGGTATTCCTGATGGAGCGTATCTTGCTCAAGACAGTCCTACCAAGCTGTGTGTTAAGGAGTTGCGCTGAAAGGCTCTGTTCTTTCATAAACGAGCTTTGAAACTCCTCTGATGGAGGGAAGTGCATGTGTTTGTAAAATACCGATAGTTGTCACATCGAAACAAACTTGGTTCGATTGTAGAGGTTTGGTATCGTGTTTTCCAGAAGCTGCTGTGTGAGCTGCTAGATTCTAAGTACGTTAGAGGGGAGCGATATGGCTTTCTGGAGCACCAGCAAAAATAGGGCATGCTTACTTCATGACAAGACTGACGCATGACGTGAAAAAAGGTCCAATGGACTCATCAAAGAGAAAACTTTTACATCTTAGAATAATGAAAGGCTTCTTGGATCAGGGAATATTACTTTGCTGGTATGTTCAGCCCATGTGGGATCTGAAGATAACTGGAATTTAAGAAAGCGTAGTACATCTGATCTTTCTATTACCTCCCCATTGAAGATAAAATCCGGATGAGTCTTAATATTTCATGCCCGAAAATGAGAAACTTGTTCATTTAAATATTAATTTTAAATTTATTTTTTAAATTTTAAATTTATTAAAGATTGTCCAAGCTGCGTTTTTGGGAGATGCCCTGAAAGGCTCTGTTCTTTCATAAACGAGCTTCGAAAACTCCTCTGATGGAACGGGAGTTTATGTGCTTGTAAAAGACCGATAGTTGTCATGCCGAAACGATCTTGGATCTATTATAGAGATTTGGTATCAGGCTTTCCGGAAGCTACGATGCGAGCTGCTCGATTCTGAGTACGTTAGAAAGGAGCGACATGACTTTTTGGAGCACCAGCGAAAAGAGGGAATGCATATTCCATGACTGGTCTGATGCATGACGCTAAGAAAAGGAAAGATGCAGTCACCAGAGAGAAGACTTTTGAATATTAGAATAGCTAATGGCTTCACGGAGCAGGGAATCTCACTTTGCTGATAGTTTCAGCCCATGTGTGATCTGATGAGAAGTGGAATCCAAGCAGAAGTAGTGCATCTAATCTTTTTATTTGCTTCCCTTTGAAGATAACATCCAAAGGGGAAAAGATATGAATTCCCATATTTCCCCAGATATGGAGGATATTTTCCGCGGGGGCTATTTTCCAGGGGAGTATTTTTAGGGCGGTATTTTCCAAGGGGGGGGGGGTATTTTCGGCGAGGGGATATTTTCTGAGAGAAAAACACCAGCCACCATGCACATTATATATCGTTTGGGTAGTCAAAGCAAAGAATTTTTTTTATGCGATTACCTAGTAGCATCATGCCGTCGTTAGAAGGTAAAAGTATGCATGCATCCCATTTCATCACTTTCACACTTATGCAAATTATCCGATTGAAAAGAATGAGCTGAATCGATTGGCCTAGGGGAGAATGCCACGTTCAAGGATTGTCCCCCTGTTTTTATTACCTCTCATTTGAAGATAAAATATGGACAAGCCTTCATATTTCGTGCCTTGAAATGATACGCTCATTTGTTTTTTGAAGATGACATTGAAGCTGCTCATTGAATCTGACAATCCACTCATCGGTCCACATTTTAACAGTTTCGAAGTCAGCCTGAAGTTTTTTAATAGATTCACTCGTGATTCGTTTTGCTTTGGAAGCAATAGGTCCATAAGCTTTCAAAAATTGAACTACTTACGAAGATTCTAGTTTCTTCTTCCCATTGTGAATTTTCGTAATATTTATTCCATTAGGTAGCTTAGTATCGCCTTCTTGGGAAATATTGATACAAATTCGTCGATTTTTCTTCTCCATGGCTGAAACTGATAGTCCTATTGCAACTTCTTTTTAGTTTTCCTATAGAAAAAGAAATTGATAGAAATTTTTTTTAATCAAGCTATCGTTCTTTTGTTCCTAGCATAGACTTACCCGAGATTAGTCAATAACTACAGTTTCCATTCACCCGAATCCTTTTTTTTATAAAATGCAAAAAAGTTTATATATATATATATATATATATATATATATATATATATATATATATATACTGAGAAAAGTAAAGAATCATACCAAAACTTGAATCGATTAGCTATGAAGTCATATAACTCTTAAAGCAGAAATTACTTTGAACGAGTAGCCTAAATAAAACCCAAAACAAACAGAAATCAAAATGACCAATCACATCACACCTAAATATAAGACATTGCAGGATGTACTACCGACAATGAAATGAATGCTAGTACAAAGAGAAATTCAAACGAATTATCAGGTTTAACTTAAAACAAACATAAGTTACGTCAAATGACAGTAGGGCTGCCACCCCCCGTCTAATCCCGCTGAAGGCCAAAGCATCACTTGTACTTTACTGAAAACAAAATATATCTGAAACAGTTTCTCTTTTATACTAATAAGGTTGCAAAATCAAGAATCGCTGAGACTCCAAAAAACTAATAACTATATTTCTAGCAATCAATCTAATTTAGTTATAATGACTTGTAATAATTTTTATCAATTCTTTCTTCCTTTTAAACGCATTCCTTTCAAATGTGTAGAAAACTAATCGTTAGATTATTTAATGATTCGTGGATCCGAAATGTTTTTTTCAACAAACGAAATATATAGCTTCAAAAACTGTCAATGTCTATCCATAAAGTTTTATTAAGGCCCCAATTTTCTATGTAGAACAGAAACGAAGAACTTTTGACAAAAAACTTATCATTTAAAAGTAGGAACACCAAAGCGATGTTCCTTCTAAGAAATTTTTTTTTTTCTTCCCTGTAATCTTCATTATTATCGTGACATTTTTTTTTGTTACTGATGTTCTATGAAATAAAAACCACGCTGTTGGAAATGCATACTGTTCACAGCAAGGCGTACATGATACTCAATCCTTTTAGAGGTTTGAGGGGTAAAGTAGACTCATCCTTATTTAGAGAAGCTCTTAATTGTAAAACTTGATTAGCCTTTGGATATTATTTTGTAATTGTGTTGTTGTTGTCGACGAACAAGACACAATGCTCAAAATACAAATCGTTTAAGTAAGGAGCAAATGACAACCTGACCTTCGAGTGCGATAGCTTCTAGCTCCAAATTCGAATCGTTTATGACTTAATTAAATAAAAAAACAAGTTTATTCAACCGAAAGTAAGGAGCAACATTAAAACTTAAAACGAACAGAAATTATCACGTATATGAGGGGGTTTACCCCGTTCTCAATACCTCGCTCTTTACGCTAAAGTTTGACTTTTTGTCTCAATTCTTTCAGAATGAGTCCTGAAATACAACGACCGTTTAATTAGAATTAATTCTTAAAAAAAAATTTTGAACAAAAAGTCTTTCGAAGAAAAATAAAAACCACATTAAACTTCAGATCAATAGAAATAAAAATTTGTAATAATTCAAACTCAAAGTGACCAGAAACTACTATTCACGAATAAATAAAACCCAAAGCAAAGAGAAATTAAATAAACAATCATAGCAAACAAAAATACAACAGGTACTAATATAAATGAATGAATAAATTTCGGAACGAGTAAAACTTAAATTGAATACGAAAATCTGAAAAAATCTGCTTTACTGAAAACTATGGGTGTCTTTGAAAGAACTAATACAATAAAACTGAATATTTGGAATATATTGATATTGATTGCTGAATGCTCACCAGCTCAAGATTTTATGTCGCGGCAAATTTTATTTTATTTTCAATGTTGTGATAAGTACAAAAGAAAACAATTGTAATACAATTTTTAGTAAAGCACCAAATACGCAGTAGGCCTTAGACTTTTCAGTTATGGAAACTGGTAGTAGCCAAACTCTTTTTGTAGTAAAAATATATGTGATTAGAACAATCTTGGAAAAAAGTAATAAAATTAAACTGAATATAGTATATAATGATGTTAATTGCTGAAAGCTCATCCGTTCAAGATTTCATTTCACCGTAATTTCCTTTTTGTTTTCAATGTTGTAACCAGGACAAGAGAAAATATTTGTAATATAAATTGTTTCTTTCAGTAAAGCACCAATGACTCAACAGGCTTTATACTTTCACCATTAGGGAAGGGAGCAGTAGGAAAACTTTTGTTTGTAGTGCTTTGTGTTCGTTTTAAGCTTGAGTTGCATATTCAATTTACGTTTTACTCGTTTTAAAATTTATCTATTCATTTATATTAGTACCTGCTGCATGCTTGTTTATGTGATTGTTTATTTAATTTCGGTTCGTTTGGAATTTTATTTATTTTTATATAGTAAAAGATTTTTTGTTTGTTTTAAACATGATTTGCATATCCAATTTAAGTTTTACTCGTTTTAATATTTATTCATCATTTATATGGTACCTGCTGTATGTTTGTTTGTTATAAATATTTATTTAATTTCTGTTCTTTTTGGATTTCTTTTATTCTTTAATAGTAATTTCTGGTCGTTTTGAGCTTGAATTATTATAGATTTTTGTTTCTGCTTTTGCTTAGATTTAATATGGCCTTTACTTCTTTTTGAAAAACTTCTTGTTCGGAAAGATTTTTAAATTAATTTCAGTTCGTTTTTGATTGGCGAAGTTTCAAGCTTTTCGAAATTTCCTATTTCAAAACCAAATTTTTTTTAAAGTCAAAGTTTCATCGCAATATCAAAACTAGTATCGAAGTAACAATATCAAAGTAACAAAGCACCAAAGTAAAGAAAGTACCGAAGTAAAGAAAGTATCAAAGTAAACAAAGGGTCAAAGTAACAATAAGCAACTTGCATAGCTTACAGCCCTTGCCCCGTAAATCCAAATTTCCCCGTAAATCAATAAAATCAGTATCAAAGTAAAAATATCAAAGTAAAAATAAGCAACTTGCATAAATCACAGCCCTTTCCCATGGGACTGGGAGGGTTTTCAACCCAGGAAGAATAGTTGTTTGGCTTTGGACTATTATGAACAAAATGGCTATCTCAAAATTTTGACCAAATGCCTTTGGGGAAAAGAAGGCGTTGGTTACTTTTGATCACCTTTTACTCTTTAAAAAAGAAACTATGAGTTTCAATTTACAATTGAATGAGCCTCCTTCAAAGTTATTACGTTCCCCCTTCCACAAAAACCTTATATGTTAACAATGGGTACTTGCAAAAGTTACAAACCTTACCCAAGGAGCTATGGGGTATTTTTTCAACCCCTTGAATTTTTAATTATAGTTACTTGACTTTTGGACTATTTTGAACAAAATGACTATTCCAAAATTTTAATCGGATGTATCTAGGGAAAAAATCCTGCGAGGGGGGGGGGCAAGTTACGTTTGATTAATTTCGATTCTTAAAAAGACCAAAAGTAACTCGGATTTCCAATAGAATGAGTCTCCTCCAAAGTTTATACGACCATGTGTTCCATAAAAACTGTATTCTTTAACGATGGGTAACTAGCATAATTTATAGCTATTTCTCCAAGTGGTGGAGGAGGTGGGGGTTCAAACCCGGAATCATGGTTATTTGACATTTGGACAATTTTGAAAAAATTGCTATCTCAAAATTTCGATTAGATACATCTGAGGAAAAGAGGCCGTGGGGGGGATAGTTGCCCTCCTATCACTTCTGATTCTTAAAAGGGAACTAGAATTTTATTTTCCAATGAAATGAGCCTCCTCCAAAATTTATGCGACCGTTCTTTTTCAAAAACCTTATATGCCACTTGGGAAAAGCTTATAAGCCTTGACCCCGGGCTTTGCGGAGCTGTGTCAACCCCAAAAATATTGTTATGTGATACAAGGACTATTATGAACAAAATGGCTATTTAAAAATTTCAAACAGACCCACTTGGGGAAAAGAGGGCAGTGGGAGGCTAGTTGCCCTCCGGTCACTTTCGACTCTTTGAAAGAGAACTAGAACTTTAAATTTCCAATTGAATGAGCCCCCTCCAAAGTTTATAAGACCATCCCTTCCATAAAGATCTTATATTCCCCCGGGGCATAACTTACAGCCCTTGTCTTGGGTTCGGACGGGAGGGGTTGTGTAAACCCCGGAGTTTCTGTTATATGATTTTTGGTCTATTTGGAACAAAATAAATATCTAAAAAATTCAATCGGAGGCATTTTAGGAAAAGAGCATGTGCGGGGGATAGAACCCATCCAATTACTTTTGACTCTTAAAAACGGAACTAGAACTTTCCATGTTAAATCAAATGAGCCCATTCTGAAGTACAACCATCCCTTACATAAAAACCTTATATACCCCCAGGGAATAACTTAAGACACTTGCCCCAGGTTCTGAGGGACTATGTCAACCCCTAAAATTTTTCATTCAATTCTTGAACTATTTTGAACAAAATGGCAATCTCAAAATTTGGATCTGATACAATTGGAGGAAACAGACCGATGGGAAGGTGGGGCTAGTTGCCCTCCAATCAGTTCTGACTCTTGAAAAGGAACTAGAACTTTTAATATTCAATCAAACAGGCTTCCTCCAACGTTTATACGACCATCACTTCCAAAAAACCTAAGATGGTCCCGAGGCATAACTTAAACCCTTGTCCCTAGCTCTGGGGATTGTGTCAGCACCAAAGACACTGTTATATGATCTTTAGATAGTTTCGAACAAAATGACCTTTTCAAAATTTAGATTGGATACATTTGGGGAAAAGAGGGCGTGGTGGATAGTTATTTACCTTCCGATCCCTTTTGAAGCTTTAAAAAGGAAACAGAACTTCTAATTTCTATATGGCCACCTTTTCAACAAAATCTGATATTCCCCGGGGGCATAACTTACAACCCTTGCCCCAGGGCGTTGGAGGTTGTATCAACCCCGAATATGTTGCTAATCTGTAAATTAAATTGAACACAATGACTAACTCAAAGAAAAGTTTGAAGTCAAGAAAGATTTTGACTATTTCTCTCAATTCTACTTTACAAATAGTAAATAACTTTTGCATAAAGAGAGGGACGTTGAGGAGAGAACAGTCCCTTTCATACACGGAGTAATTTCTGTTCGTCTTAAGTTTTAATGTCGCTCCTTACTTTCGGTTAAAAAAACTTGTTTTTCTTATTTAATTTCTGAACATTTTTGAATTGATACATGTTCGATTTTGGCTCTCCGCAAATGAATAATTAAAACGAAATTTGCGTATTATTTTTTTTTGCTAAATCGCTTTCCCTTAGTTTTCATCAGACGACTTTGAGAAAAAGGGTGGGGGGAAGAGGCCTAATATTTCTCCAATTTTTCGGTTACTTAATAGAATAAATTGTTGAAATTACTAAAAATACTTTAGCGTAAAGAGCGAGGTATTTAGGAGGAGATGAATCCCCCACTTGCGTACTAATCTCTGTTCGTTTTAAGTTTTAATGCTGGTTACTTACTTTCTGTTGACAAACATTTTTTTTTTAGATAATGCTAGAAAATCCTGCACCCCCTTCATGGAATTTCTTTTCTTCCATGACAAATTTCTCCAAGGGAAGATCCTCCCACGTAGTCCCCTCCCTTCAACCCCCCACTCCCCCAACCAAAAATCCCCCTGAAAAGGTCTGAACGCTTCCTAATAACCATTACTGTATGTAAACACTGGTCAAAGTTTGGAACTTGCAGCCCCTCCTCCAGGGACTTTGGGGGAGTTAGTCAGCCCTAAAGACATAGTTATTATGTTTTTTGACTATGCTGAACCAAATGGCTATCTCAAAATTTTGATCAAAATTTTGACTTTGGGAAAAAATGAGCGTAATTGGAGGCCTAGATGCCCTCCAATATTTTGGCCACTTAAAAAAAGCAATAGAACCTTTCATTTACGTTAGAATGAGCCCTCTCGCGACATTCTAGGACCACTTGGTCGATACGATCACCCCTGGAAAAAAAAAATAAACACGCACCCGTGATCGGTCTTCTGGCAAAAAAAATACTAAGTTCCACATTTTTTTTAGATAGGAGCTTGAAACTTCAACATTATAGTTCTCTGATACACTGAATGCGTTGGTGTGATTTTTGTTAAGATTTTATGATTTTTAGGGGGTTTTCCCCCCTATTTTCCAAAATCAGGCAAATTTTCTCAGGCTCGTAACTTTTGATGAGTAAGGCTAAATTTGATGAACCTTATATACTTAAAATCAGCATAAAAACACAATTTTCTTTATGTATCTATTAGTATCGAAATTTCATTTTTTAGAGTTTCGTTTATTATTGAGTTGGGTCGCTCCTTACTACAGTTCGTTACCACGAACTGTTTGAAAAAGTTCATCGTCCCGATAATCAATTGGAAGTACACCAGAAATGGCAGCTACGACCACACTTGAAGCCGTTCTAAAAGATTTGGAAATCAAAATGAAGGAAGACCTTTGAGCTGAAAGTAGGGCTTTCCTTATATGTGTTTTCCTGATTGCACTGATCAAACAGTTCGTGGTAACGAACTGTAGTAAGGAGCGATCCGGCTCAATAGTAACCAAAACTCTAAAAAATTGAATTTTGATATCAATAGCTACATCAAAAGAATCGCATTTTAATGCTGATTTTAAATATATAAGCTTCATCAAGTTTAGTCTTAGCCATCAAAAGTTACGAGCCTGAGAAAATTTGCCTTATTTAGGAAAATAGGGGGAAACACCAGCTAAAAATCGTAGGATCTTAACGAAAATGACACCATCAGATTCAGCGTATCAGAGAGCCCTACTGTAGAAGTTTCAAGCTCCTATCTACAAAAATGTGGAATTTTGCATTTTTTGCCAGAAGACAAATCACGGGTGCGTGTTTTTTTTTTTTTTTTTTTTTTTTCCAGGGGTCATCGTATCGACCAAGTAGTCCTAGAATGTCGCAAGAGGGCTCATTCTAACGAAAATGAAAAGTTCTAGTGCCCTTTTTAAGTGACCGAAAAAATAGGAGGGCACCTAGGCCCCCTCCCACGCTCATTTTTTTCCCAAAGTCAACGGATCAAAATTTGATCCGCCATTTTGAGATAGCCATTTTGTTCAGCATAGTCGAAAATCATAATAACTATGTTTTTGAGGATGACTTACTCCCCCACAGTCCCTGGGGGAGGGGTTGCAAGTTACAAACTTCAACCAGTGTATACATATAATAATGGTTATTGGGAAGTGTACAGACGTTTTCAGGAGGATTTGTTTGGTTTTGGGGGTAGTGTTGAGGGAGGGGGCTATGTGGGAGGATCTTTCCTTGGAGAAATATGCCATGGGGGAAAAAAATTCAATGAAAAGGGCGCAGGACGAATCTGGTCACGTTAGAAAAAACGTCAAATTAAGAGCTTAATAAACAATGCTGGGTGTTCGGAGCCTCTCTATTATGGAGTATAATTTGAAAATAACACAACTGTACGAGCGATAAAACATATATACCACAACCATAACTCAACTAACGAAAGAACTGCTAAGAGATAACACAACTATAAAGCGAAAACAGGTGAAAACTAACGGGAAAATAAACGAACTAAGAGGTGAAAGGGGCCCAGAGAAAAAATATAATCCTTTTTCAATTTTGAGCCTAACTTCCGCAAAGGAGTAATAATGTCAGAAGCCCCGAAATACCGAATTATTTTCTTTTCAAACAGTTCGTGGTAAGGAACTGTAGTAAGGGGAGACCCGGCTCAATAGTAAACGGAACTCTAAAAAACGGAATTTTGATGCTAAAAGATACATCAAAAGAATCGAATTTTTACGCTGATTCTAAATATATAAGTTTCAATTAATTTAGTATTTGTCATCAAAAGTTACGAGCCTGAGGAAATTTGCCCTATTTTGGAAAAAAGGGGGAAACATCCCATAAAAGTCATAGAATCTTAACGAAAATCACACTATCGCATTCAGTATATCAGAGAACTCTATAGCAAAAATTTCAAGCTCCTATCTAAAAAATGTGGAATTTTGTATTTTTTGCCAGAAGACAAATCACGGGTGCGTGTTTATTTGTTTGTTTGTTTTTTTTTGTTTTTTTTCCCAGGGGTCATCTTATCGACCAAGTGGTCCTAGAATGTCGCAAGAGGGCTCATTCTAACGGAAATGAAAAGTTCTAGTGCCCTTTTTAAGTGACCAAAAAAATTGGAGGGCAAATAGGCCCCTTCCCATGCTCATTTTTTTCCAAAAGTCAACAGATTAAAATTTTAAGATAGCCATTTTGTTCAGCATAGTCGAAAACCATAATAACTATGTCTTTGGGAATGACTTACTCCCCCACAATCCCTGAGGGAGGGGCTGCAAGTTACAAACTTTGACCAGTGTTTACATATAGTAATGGTTATTGGGAAGTGTACAGACGTTTTCATGGGGATTTTTTGGTTTTGGGGGTGGGGTTGATGGGAGAAGGCTTTGTGGGAGGATCTTTCCTTTGAGGAATATGTCATGGGGGAAGAAAAATTCAATGAAAAGGGCGTAGGATTTTCTAGCATTACTATAAAAAAAAACAATGAAAACATAAACATGAAAACGTTTTTTCAAATGAAAGTAAGGAATAGCATTGAAATTTAAAACGAACAGAGATTATTACGCATATGAGGGGTTCTAAAAATACTTTAGCATAAAGAGCGAGGTATTTAGGAGGAGATAAATACCTCGCTTTTTAATTGTTTTAAAAAGTAGAATTGTGGCAAAGAGTCAAACTTTAGCGTAAAGAGCGAGGGACTGCGGAGGGGACAACCCATTTCATATACGGAGTAATTTCTGTTCGTTTTAAGTTTAAATGTCGCTCCTTACTTTCAGTTAAAAAAACTAGTTTTTTTTATTTAATCCATACAGGAGCAGCATACAGAATAGTACTTTCAATAATACTTTTACACAGTAATCTTAGGGCAGATGGTTTTAGACCCCAAGTTGAGTGGGCAATACTAAGAAGGCGGCTGGAATATTGTTTAGCTGAATTCACTCTGTAAGTAATATGAGGAGACTATAATAATTTTCTATCTAAAATAACCCCCAGGTATTTGACATTATCATGAATTTTAATCATATTGCCACTGAAGCATAGCTAAACAGGAGGGGATTTATGTTTGGAGCTAAATAATATAGCTTCAGTGAATCTTTCAGTGAAGCCAATTCCGTGAATCTTTTGAAGACATTTGTTGCCGGTCTTTCCGTAGTTGAAACCTTCGAACCGGTTATAGCAACGTACATATCGTCTGCGTAAGCTTGAACTTTGCTATTTATGCCAATATTTAACACGAGTAAATCATTTATATTTATGGTTTCTAAGGATATAATGAGAGAAAGGTTGAGATGGCTAGGGCACGTTCTGTGGATGAAGGGTGACAGATTGCCTAAGATTGTGCTTTTCGGACAACTGGCTAATACTAAACGGAAAGCAGGTCGCCCGCAGTTGGGGTGGAAGGATGTCATAAAGAAAGATTTAAAGGAAATGGGAACTTCCTGGGAGGGTGAAAAGAGGGAGGCTTTGAATAGATTGGGATGGAGGAGGAGCGTACGTAGCTATGTTCACCTCATGCGGCTTGATGCTGCGGTGACTTGTTAGTAGTAGTAGTAGATTGTTATCCCTGCAAAATTGCAGCTGTCTCTAACCATTACTGTTTTCTTTCCCACAATGAATTGGCTAGGATACCATCACTCCCTGTTTCTATCGATCTTTGCATTAAAATACCATAATAAAAACACCGCATTTCTACCTGCGTTCGTCTGTTTCGACCCAGTCTGTTTGCTCCTGTAGCTGTAAGTAAAATTCATCTGAGTCACTACTATCTCCATTAGTCGAATCTACAGGGGTATATACTGCCATGACTGATACCCTGCACTTTTTAGTCATAAAATGAGTGACTAGTATTCTATTATTAATACCTTCCCGACCTAAGCAAGACTTATGCCCTGCTTATGCATCCCATACTTCTAGCCTAAGTAAACAAATTCTATATTACCTAATTCCATGGTTCCTGCCCCCTGAGAATACGAATTCCTGAGACTTCTAATAAGTCTAGTCTGGCGTCTAAATTCGTCAGTCAAAACATTGATACGATAGTTGTTTTTTAACGACGTATCATTTCAAGTTACAGTTTTCATATTCTTCAAATCATTGAAATTATTTTGGCCTTAGGATAATCAATTGTCCCAGAACCAGTGCACGGCGGAGACTAACATTTCTTCTCGAGTCTACACGAAACGCTTAAGTCGACTTAGAACCAGACAGTCGAATAGAGGCTTTGGGTAACTAACAAATTACCCCAGCTTGAACTTAAGATATCTTGGCACCGACGGAGGATCATGGCTCTATTTAATCAAAGATAATCCAAAACTAATCATATGCATCGCAATAGTACTGGTCGTAGCAAAAGAATGGAAAATTGTGGAAACTTTGGAGTTGGCTCATACGTCTGGAAATTGAAAGTTCTTGTCCTTTTTCAAGAGTTGAAAGTGATAGGATGACAAATATGCCCCCTTGTCATGCTTCTTTTGAGCTATCAAGCCTTAAACCACATGGACATCCAACGAAAATTTTCAGATAATGCTTTTTTTTCCAAATATTCGAAAGGTCGAACAACTAGGCTTCCAAAGATAAAAAGACACCGAATGCCTCTAGGGTAGTGGCTCTTATTAAGGTTGCCCAATATTTGGATATAGACTTAACTTTGGGAATGGGTGCCATGTTTGATTCTTGGTGCCTAAAAAGGCTAAGAGTATTAAGGCGAAATGTTCATAGAATGTCTAGGGGATGCTGAACCGAATCAAAAGACAGTATGTGCATCCAGGTTGTCAAAAAAGTGCATCTGCAGTATCTCAGGAACACCTAAGAGCATTATGTTGAAACTTCCAGAATATGTTGAGGGGGGGGGGTGAACTAAACCAAAAGACACAAGCTTCAAGCAGGTTGTCCAAAGGAAATATCTGCTGTTTCTCAGGAAAGGCTGAATACATTCAATGATATTCTTAGGGAATATTGAAGGGGATATCAAACTAAATACGAAGACACTATATGCACCCAAGTTTTCAAAGGGGCTTATTTGCAATATCTCAGGAACAGCTAAGGGAATTGAGTTGAAACTTCTAGCAAAATATTGGGGGAAGAGTGTTGAACAAAATGAAAAGACACTAGGTATCACGATTATCAAGAAGGTGTATCAAGAATATCTCAGAACCGACTAAGCGCATGAAGTTTAAACATTCAGGACATGCTGAATTAGATCAAATATAGTATAAGCATTCAGTTTCAAAATGAGCGTACCTGCGATATGTCAGAAACTAAGTTGAAACCTCCAGGGCATGCTGAAGGGGATTTGAAACTAAATAAAAAGATACGATATGTATTAAGGTACCCAAAATGATGTATCTGCTATATCTTAGAAACGGCTAAGGTTATTAAGTTGAATATTTTAAGAAATGTTGAGAGAGATTCTGAACAAAATATAACAAAATCGACACTATTTGTATCGAGGTTTTCAAAAGGGAAAATCTACAATATCTCAGTAGCGATTAAGTGGTATTAAGGTGAAATGTCAGAGAATTTTGAGGAGGATGCTGATCTAAATCAAAAGACCTGCTGTGCACCAATGTTGTCAAATGGGTGCATCAAGTTGAAAGTTTTAGGGACTGCTGGGGTGGAGGGTAAATTAGATAAAACACTATGTGCATCCAGACTCTCAAAAGGGTGTATCTACAATATCTCAGGAACAGTTGAGGGAATTAAACTGAAATATCCAGGAAATGTTGAGGACGAAGATAATTTTTACAAATTATTGAGGGGGAAATCGCCCCCCCCCCTATGAAACACAGGTTGTGAAAGGGGCGCTTCTACAATGTCTTGAAAACAACTAAGTACATCAAGTTGAAACTTGCAGGGAAAACTGTGGGTATTACTGAATTAAATCAAAAATATTATTTTAAGGTAAGGCTGAGGATTGCTTTGAACTAAATGAAAGGATACAATGAGCTTCCAGGTTGTCAGAAGGATGTATTTGCACTATCTCAGGAATGGCTAATGGTATTAAGTTGAAGCTTTCAAGGAATATTAAGCTGATGCTGAACTAAATCAAAAGACACTATTCCATCCAAGTTATAAAAAGAGTGTATCTGCAAAATCTCAGGAGCAACTAGGGGTATTTAGCTGAAAATTTAAGGGGATGTTGAGAGGATTATTGAACTATTTTAAATCAAAAGATAATATGTGCATCAAGGCCGTAAAAAGCGCATTACTTTAATATCTCATAACAGCTAAGGTATATTTAAACTTTCAGGGATTGGAGAGCCGAATAATAAACTAAATCAAGAGACACTGCGAGCATTCAGGATGTCAAAAGGGTGATTTTTCAATACCTCAGTTACGAGTAAGAGTACTAAGTTGACCATCACAAGGAATGTTGCGGTACATATAGAAACAAATCAAAAGACACAATGCACACCCAGGTTATCAAAAGGGCGCATCTTCGATATTTCAAGAGTGGCTAAGGGAATTAAATGGAAAATTTTCAGGATATTTTGTAATAAAGCAAAATACATTGAGTGTATCCAAGCTTTCAAAAGGGTACATATGCAATTTCTCAAGAATGACTAAGTGTATTAAGATAAAACTTCCGAAAAAGTTAGGGGGAAGATGTAGAACTAAATCAAAAACGCTATGTGCATTCAGGTTGTCAAAAAGGTATATCTGGAATATCTCAGGACCGGCAAAGAGCACTAAGCGGAAACTTTCAGGACATGTGGAAGGGGATAAATAAATAAGCAGCATACGTAGGCTATTCATCCAGGTTGCCAAACGGGCATATCTTCAATATATCAGAAACGCCTAAAGTAAGTAAGTTGAAACTTCCAGGGCATACTAAATGGAATGTTGAACTGAACCAAAAGGAACTATGTGAATCAAATTTGTCAAATCGGCGGATCTACAATTACTCCGGAACGGCAAAGGTTATTAAGTTGAAACTTTCAGGGAATATTGAGAGTTTTATTGAAATAAATCAAGATACATTATGAGCATACAAGTTATCAAAAGGATGTATTTACAAATCTCAAGAACGGCTAGGGGTCTTAAATTTAAACTTTAAGGCAGGACGGACTCTCAAGGAGTCTTCCTATACTATAGAACAAAAATTAATTTAAAAAAGTTTCCGAAAAAGAAGTTTTTCAAAGAAAAGTAAACGCCACATTAAACTTATGATCAGTAGATACAAATACTGTTAAGGCAGGACGGACTCTCAAGGAGTCTTCCTATACCTCCCATGTTAAACATTTGGAGTTTGCCTCACGTTCCTGACTTAGTGATCTCGGCGGTTTTTATTTTAACAGAAAGAAAAAAATCTGGTGAATATTTTGATTGAATCAAATCTTAAAGCCGACAATTTTTCTTTTTTACAATGCCAAAACAATTATAAAACCTATTTCGGGTTTGCATTCTAGATTGCTACACCTGACATTGCTGTCATGGGTATCAAAAAATCGAGCAAAAATTCTATTCAACAATCAAAAACTTATTTCTATAATATATATTTGCTGGCTGCAGTCCCTTCAAATACTTTTACGTATTTGTATTCCGAAGTCAAAAATCAAGGAGGCACACTCGTGCCTCTTTAAAGAGGCGAACCACGACAATGTTAAGCGATCTTCGGTTCCAATGGTTGCAGAGGGATGGGGAGGAATGCATTTCGTAGCCCGAGCTCCAACTAAGAAACCTGCCAAATTTCATCCCCCTCCGACTTTTCCTTCATGGGGAAAATCTGGCCGAAAGTTTCGACCACCCAACCCCCTCCTTTAACGTTGTCTGATCGGGCTGAAATTCACAAGTTAAGGTCCCCTAGGGCCCAGGAGCTTATCCGCGAAATTTCAGCTCGATCCGATAACTCCTTCCCTGTTTTCCAGAAACCACACATAGCCACTTTATGTTCATGTTCTTTTTTTTCGCCACGCCTACAGGTCACAGCCGACATCGGATCTGGGTGTACGAAGACTCATTCGACGCGGAATTCTCCAAGTAATTTTCCTAGAAAGTTTCGTCAGTAAATCTTAACCCCCCGATTTTCTAGCTTAGAAAAACCCATTTCGCCATAAGAGCCAATGTTAATTTCTGAAATTCTTAAAAGTTATATTTATACACATGCAGGTATTTCGACTTCAAACATGCCCGGTTAGCTCAGTCGGTAGAGCGTGGGACTTTTAATCCTAAGGTCAAGGGTTCAAGTCCCTTATCGGGCGGTTTTTTTTCACAAAATATGAAAAAAACTTCGTTTTCTTAAAGAGTTAAAGAGGCTGCGTCCCAAAGTCGAACCTTAAAACGTACAGGAATTAGGAGAGGCAGTCCTAATTCCTGTACGAGGAGTAGAGGAATTATTAAATTACATCCACCATGGATTGTAGAAAAACGTACAGAAATAATATGAAAAAAACTTCGTTTTCTTAAAGAGTTAAAGAGGCTGCGTCCCAAAGTCGAACCTTAAAACGCACAGGAATTAGGAGAGGCAGTAGGGGGGCTGCCACCCCCCAAACCCCCCGCTTTTAAAGACTCTTTTGTACAGGTTTTTTGTTTTGTTAATTAAAAGAGGGCCTTTCCGAAGCCAAGAGCGGGGGGTTAGGGGGGCAGCAGCCCCTCACAACAAAAAACCTGTACAAAAGAGTCTTTAAAAGCGGGGGGTTTGGGGGGTGGCAGCCCCCCTACTGCCTCTCCTAATTCCTGTACGTTTTAAGGTTCGACTTTGGGACGCAGCTTCTTTAACTCTTTAAGAAAACGAAGTTTTTTTCATATTATTTACCCTCAAAAGACTAGATGAAGCTGTTATCGGAGCGTGTGAGAATACATAAATTAGACCAAGGGACTAACGACTCGGATTGTTCTTGAGAGATTCAGTGAATTATTAGTTAGTTGTAACCACTGTTACCAGAAATTGCCGACGGAAGGTTGCCAAGAAGTATGGAGATACGGGAACAGTTTATATGAATCCAATAATGCTAGTTGTAGGTAGTTGTCATGTGTAATTACTGTCTTATCCAAATACAAATTCAGATATACAAATACACAAGCAACACTCAAGATTTAGAATTTTTTTTATTGACCAGCATAGATAAATAAAATAAAGTAAACTGGTCACTTCCCTGCAAGCAATTGTTTTAATTTTATTTGTGTAAATAGGTCTGCATGAAGTAAAAACCCGAAAACACGTACTTTTTACTTGTAATTTCAACAAGTTTTTAACGCACCCTGGCAAATAATGATGACCAGACCACAGGAACGCACGCTGGAGAGGGATTCACCCCCCAAATCCCCAATTTTCCTGGTACTTCTTGCACAAGAGTTAAACCCCACCCCCCCCAAAAAAAAAAAACAACATTCTCATCGAATAGTAATTTCTCGAATTTTCTCCTCGAATAATAGTTCTTTTGCAAATTAATCTTCCTATTTACTTGCCAAGAAGAATAACAATGCAATAATCGTAATTTTGAGTGAAAAACCCCTTGAGTTCAACCTTCTCATATTTGTTTAGTGGAAGTGGCGAAGAAAATTGATAACTTTGTCTTTGACTGATTTGCCACATCTGAAAAGAATTGACTAGGGAGAAAAATGTCTGGACTTCGGCTAGGCCTTAAGGGGAATGTAAAACTAAATCCAAAGACACAATATGCATCCAGGCTGTCTAAATGTGTTTTCTGGTATTTAGGCAAAAATGTCTCGATTGAAACTTCAGAACCATGAGAATCTTTGTCATTGCACAAATCTCGGGGTGTTGCTTCTTGATATCCAACCTCTATTTTTCAAACAACAAAACATAATTCTTTTCAATAACTGAGCTGAAATACGATACGATTCTCATTCAATAATACAGATAATAGTTAAAAAAATCAAAATTTAATAATACAATAAGATTCTTATAAAAAAAATCCCCGTCAGTATTTGTCTGTGTAACAGGATTGAGATTTGGATGGCTTCAGCCATGTAGAAAGCCAAATATTATTCAGATTTTAAATCCATTTTCAACAATATCCACCTTCCAATGCATTCAAAATTATTTAATAACGTTTCAAAATCTTATTAAAAGTATTTTTAATAACGTTTCAAATTTATTGAAATTTAATTCAAAGTTTTGCAAACTTCTAAATAGCAAACCGAAATTTGAATTTTTAAGCAGAAAACCCCCAAAATGTTTTGCGATCATTCCTCTTAGTAACCAACAGCAGAATCTTTTTTTTTGGTGGGGTCGCCCCCTCAATAATTTGGAGAAAAAATTATTATATAAACCATGCCCCTTGACTCTCGGGATGTAGACCCCTTTTGCCCCCAATAAAAAATGCTGGAGCTACGCCTCTTGATAACCAATAAAAGAACCATGTCAATAAAACCGAACAGAAACTAATTAAAAAGACTCACCCCCCCCCCCAAAAAAAAGTTTTTCAAATAAATGTAAAGAGCTAAGTTGAACAATAAACGAGCAGAAATAAAGTCATTTCATAAAGCGAAATTCAAAGGCAAAGAAACCACTATCAATGAATAAAGGAAATCCAAAACAAGCAGATATTAAAAAAATAATCATGCCATTAAAACAGACCGAAATTACCACAAGCAGGAGTCGGACTAACATCCTAAGCCATCTAAAGACTCGATCGTCATTTGCATTTGCGCTCTGTTTCAAGCAGTGTCTTTTTATTTGTCAGACCATCAACAACAGAAGAACAAAACTTTATAAATAAAGAATAACCAAGTTTTATATGAGTGGTGCTACCAATCCCCTCCCTCCCTCTCAAAACGACTTGAACGCCATTTGCCTTTCATTGAAAACGATGTCTGTTTAGAACCGTGCGGTTTTTATTCGTCAAAACATCAACAACAAAAAGAAAGACAATGACCATAATAATCAAGATTACCGAACGGAGTAATGAAATTGGACTTATTGCTTAATATATAATGAACTTCATTACTGGAAATCTCAGCAATTGTGGATTTATTAACATCAAACAAGAAGAAATATTTAAAATACATTTTATTTTCAGTAATGACACCCCTTTTCAATTTTTTTTCTCTGTCCAAAAGGGGGCTGAAGCCCTTTGGGCTCCATTCCCTAATATTTTTTCCCTTTTTTCATTGAACATTAGAGTTTTTTGGCCGAAAAACTTAAGAACCAGAGTTACAAGCTGTTCGGGCAAAATGCTTTGCCCAATTGTAGGGCGTCAGGCTCCGTTACCTGGAACAAATAATAAATTTTCTATTTTTGTTCTGCATGGGGAACCACTCAGTCAAAGCACTAAATAATATAAGTTTTGAGTCGATAAAAAGGGTTTTGGTTACTTTTAAGAAGTGGCAGTGCCCACCAGCTTTTTTTGCAGATTTTGTTTCTCTTGAAACAAGGACTTACGGCTTCAAACACCCCTTCCCAAATACATTCTTCCTTCCAAGGCCAAGGGATTAATCCTTTAAAACACCCAGCCAATCTGAAACTCAAGATAAAACCAACTTCAATTTTTCAACTGTAAGACCTGCCGCAAACAACTGGCAGTTCGCATAATTCGCACCCTTTGCCCCAAGGGCTATGGGGGTCATATTATTCCTGATGGAATTTTCTTAGAGCTTTTGACTGTTTTGAGGAATTGGCTATCTCAAAATTCCAATATTACGGGGCCTAAGGGGGGGGGGGGTCAGGTAGCCAAAACCAAACAGGAGGGGGCTGTTTGCCTTTGAATTGCGTTTTTCCCTTAAGAAGGGGATTATAAGTTTTAATTTCCAATCAAATGAATTCCTTCCTGAGTTTTTACCGTCACCTCCCATAGGAAATGGACGGGGAAAAAACAAACGAATAAATACGAGTATATTATGCATGGGATTTTCTTTACTATAGGGAATGCTAAAGCGGTGCCTCTGATTGAAGCCGATCATGCATGAATATACAAAGGCTTTGGAAACATCCAGTTGTTTCTTTTTTCAGCAGACCACAGTTATATCTAAGCAAGGTCTATATATATATATATAGACCTTTGAATCAATAAATGAAAATGAATCAATTTTCGGTTAATGTTCAAAATTTTAAGGTATATTTATATTATTACAAATCCATAGTTACACAAGCTTGACGCTTAAGTATATTAATTTGTGTTTGAAATGACCCCCTCCCCCCAAACACAGACTTTCTCCTGTTTCTGTAGATAAAAGTTAAATTTTAAGTGCTAAACGGTCAAGGTTTAAGCGATATTTTCTGCAGTCTCTTTAAACATTCGTATGATTTGGTTTTTTTGCTTTGTCTAGTCCTCCCTCCACTCAGCGAAATAAATTTCTGCACGCAAAACCAAAACATGCATAAAACAAATCGTCAAGACACATCTGGAGCCAAATGGAACTGTCCAGCCTCATAAGTAAATACAAAAAAACCCTTGAAATCCAGCATTGTCCACAGCATGAACAAAATAGTCATCTCGGCAGTTTTGCATGGTAGTCAATATTCTACTAAGTCATAGCGCCATGGAAAGCCAACTTTTCATTCTAATATGAACGTATATCCTAAATGCTTCGCAGGATACCATCAAACAACCAAAAAAATCTATCATACCCGATCACAATTCCATTTTCTTTGTACAAAAAATTGGGCTGCCGACTCTCGGAGCTAAGAATGTCAACACAGAACAATATTACTAGATTAACTGAAAGAGACACAAATCTGACTTGAACAGTGGTTACACATGGCTAGCCAAACACGAATACAAGTGCAATGCATCTTCATACTACAAAGAACATCACTTTGGCCGTACGAGCAATGTCTAATCGAATTTTTCAGTTCACTCTTGAGCAAAGAGTAAATTGAGAATGGAAGATGAATAGGTGAAAGACTTTAATAACGTGATCCGCTTTAAGTAAAAAATATTTGGGGGTAGTTATACTTTCGTGATCTTTCTTCTGGCCAAACATACAAATTTCCAAAAAAATTTTACATAGGAGAACAAAACCTCTATAGTAAGGTTCTTTGAGGTACTGAGTCTGACGGTGTGATCTTTGTTTAGATTACTAGACTTTTCGTGTGTATCTTACCCCATTTTGAAAATCAGGCAAGTTTTCTCGTGCTTGTAAAATTATTTCAGAGGCAACGCTATAGCGTTGCCTCTCCATTATAAAGGCCATTAGGATTCAATGCTTTATTATTATTTTTTCCCTGGAGGCACTTCATATGGAAGGGGTGGTTGTATAAACTTCAGAGGGGCGATTGGAAATCGGAAGTCTTAGCAAAGTGTTTATGAGTCAGAAGTGACAGGAGGGAAATTAGCCCCCTCCCCCATACCCTCTTTTCCCCGAGTACATCCGATCAAAATGTTGAGATAGGCGTTTTTGTTCAAAATAGTCCTAAGATCATATAAAAATGCATCCAGGATAAACTCAAGCCCCCAGACCCCGGGGACAGAGTTGGAAGTTATGTCCTGGGGGATAAGAGGTTTTTATATAAGAGGTGGTCGAAAAACATTTGTAGGAGGCTTATTTTATTGAAAATTGAAAGTTCTAGTTCCCCTTTTAAGAGTCAAAAGTGATCAGAGAGAAACTAGCTTCTCCCCCATGCCCTTTTTTCTCCAAAGCATCCAATAGAAATTTTTTAGATAGCCATATTGTTCAAAATAGCCCGAAGATCATATACCAATGCCCTTGGGTTTGATACAAAAGAGTTTACCGTTTGGAAAGGGGAATGTTTGATCCTGGATATGTTAAATCAGGCTAATAGTACTGGGACAAAATTTCGAGAGATGTTGTGGGGTATGTTGAGCTAAATCAAAAGAAACTATATATATCAAAGTTATCAAAAAGGCCTATGTGCAATATCTTAAGAAAGAATAGTGGCACTAACCAACTGCAAGTGAGAGTGGTTGCGACTGAAACTGAGAAGAGCCTTAGCAAAGGTCTTATCATTGTATAGTAACACCAGACAAATGCGTTAAAGTGATTAGTGCCATGTATGAGAATAACACTGCTGTGGTTAAGGTAGGAAATGAGGTTAGCAACTGGTTTTGCATTAAATCAGGAGTTAAGCAGGGTTGTGTTCTATCCCCCTTTAAATGGAGCATTTTGATGGACTTTGTCTTAAGGAGCACAGGAAAGGCAATGGGAGATCACAGAATTAAATGGGTGGAAAAAAACTCTCCTGGACTTAGATTATGCTGATGACTTAAGCATCCTAGACGAAAGTGTGAGCAAAATGAATGACCTTCTAGAGGTTTTGTGAGTTCACGGTGCTAGAATGGGTTTGAAAACTCATGTTAAGAAGACTAAGTCACTAAGGCTAGGAATAAGTGAAGATGAAAAGGTGACACTGGGTAACGAGAAAATTGATCAGGTGGGCAGCTTCACTTACCTTGGTAGTATTGGTAGTAAAGATGGTGAGAGCAAAGAAGATGTTAAAAGTAGAATAGCTCAGCGTGTTTTTTCACACATAAAAAAAGGTTTGGAAGAATAGGAAGATAAGTCTGCAAAACAAGATTAGAATAATAGAAACTACAGTGATGACAGCGGTCAATATGGCTCTGAAGCATGGACGCTCCGAAAAGCGGATGAAGATTTGCTAGATGTTATCCAGAGAAATTGCCTACGGATGGTCCTGGGTACCCGGTTGACTGACCGTATTTCAAACAGAAGGCTGTACGTTAAATATTGTTCAATCCCGCTTTTTAGGGCTATAATGAAAAAAGATTGAGATGGCTAGGGCACGTTCTGCGGATGAAGGATGACAGATTGACAAAGATTGTCCTTTTCGGCCAACCGTCTAGGGCTAAGCGGAAAGCAGGTCGTCCTCGTCTGGGGTGGGAGGACATCATAAAGAAAAATATAAAGGAAATGGGAATTTCCTGGGAGGGTGCAAAAATGGAGACTTTAAATAGATTGGGATGAAGGAGGAGTATGCGTAGCTGTGTTGGCCTCAGGTGGATTGGTGGTGCGGTGAGTTCTTAGTAATATTAATAGTAGTAGTGTGACTGAAACTGTGACTACTTCCTGCAGCGACAGATTGCAAATATGATTGTAACTGCTTGGTGCTACTGCTGCATCTATTTGTGACCACTTTCGAGAAATAATGAAGGGGGTGTTGAACTTTGAAACTTTAATATTGAAAAAACACCACTTTGACGTTTTAATACATTGAATAAGCTTTGATGTTGAATAAAAGAAAAATAGAAACGCACACTGTTGGAAAGCTTGACCCCCCGATGCCGGCCCCCAAATCTCCCGCTTTTAAAGACTCTTTTGTACAGGTTTTTTGTTTTGTTAATTAAAAGAGGGACTTTCCGAAGCCAAGACAGGGGGGTAGAACCAACAAAAATCTGTACAAAAGAGTCTTTAAAAGCGGGGGGTTTGGGGGGTGGCAGCCCCCCAACTGCCTCTCCTAATTCCTGTACGTTTTAAGGTTCGACTTTGGGACGCAGCCTCTTTAACTGCTTAAGAAAACGAAGTTTTTTTCATATTTTGAATAAGCTTTGATGTTGAATAAAAAAAAAATTGAAACGCAGACTGTTGGAAAGCTTGAAACCTTGGCAATAAAAGCAGACTGAAATTCATTAGAAAAATTTATGAAAAGGAAGTTTTTCAAAGAAAAGTAAAGCCATATTAGATTTCAGATCAGCAGAAATAAAAATCTCTATTAATTTAAACTCAAAACGACATTAAAGTACTATTAAACAATAAATGAAACCCAAAACGATGAGAAATGAAATAAACAGCCACAGCAAAAACATACCGTAGATACTAATATAAATAAGTAAATAAATCTTACAACGAGTGAAGCCTCAATTGGTATGAAAATCAAGCTTAAACTAAAGACAGATCACTACAAACCAGTTTGACTACTGCCTCATTCCATAAAAAAGTCTAAAACTTACTAAGTCATTTACGCTTAACTTTAGTTTATTTGTTTATCAGTTATCCATTAATAGTAATTTCTGGTTGTTTTGAGTTTGAGCTATTATAGGAATCAAATATAAAAAAAAAAAACAAGTTTTTCTTAACTGAAAGTAAGGAGTGATATTAAAATTTAAAACGAACAGAAATTACTCCGTATATGAAAGGCGCTGTTCCCTCTTCAGCGCCCCGCTCTTTACGCTACAGTTCGACTCTTTCTTTCAACTCTACTTTTTAAAACAGTAAAAAACTTTAGCGTAAAGAGCGGAGAGTTGAGGAGGGACCAGCCCCTTTCATATACGGAGTAATTTCTGTTCGTTTTAAGTTTTAATATCGCTCCTTACTTTCAGTTAAAAAAATTGTTTTTTTATATTTAATTTCTGAACGTTTTTGAATTAATGCATGTTTTGATTTTGGCTCTCCGCACACAAATAATGAAAACGAAATTTGCATATTAAATTATTTTTGTGGCTAAACGGCTTTATCATAGTTTTGATCGGACGATTCTGAGAAAAAAGGAGCGAGGGAGTAAGCCTAGTTACCCTCCAATTTTTTGGTTATTTAAAAGGCAACTATAACTTTTAATTTCTTACGAACGTTTTTATTAGTAAAAATTTACGTAACTTATGAATTAACTTATGTAGCGAACTTCTATATTCGCATGTTTTTATCACGCATATGAGGGGTGCCTCCCCCTCTTCAATACCTCGCTCTTTACGCTAAAGCTTAAATTTTGTCCCAATTTCTTAAGAATGACCGCTGAATCCCAAAGGCCGCAGAATAAATAGTTGAAATCAATAAATCACTTTAGCGTAAAGAGCGAGGTATTAGTAGGAGGTGAACCCCTCATATGCGTAATAATTTCTGTTCGGTTTAAGTTTTAATGCTGTTCCTTACTTTCCGTTGAAAAAACGTTTTCATGTTTATTTTTCATTGTTCTTTAAAACAAGAGCTAAGAGCTAATATGGCACTTGTGACGAGGCAAGAAGAGCTAAGAGCCAAGAGCTCATATGGTGTAAGCTCTAACAAAATTCTAAGAATCAAAAGATTGATTTAAAAGGAAAATCAGAGGCTTAATGCCGGTAAGGATTAAAAATAAGAGCTCTGAGTCACGATGTCCTTCTAAATATTAAAATTCATTAAGATCCGATCACCCAATCGTAAGTTATAAGTACCTAATTTTTTCTAATTTTTCCTCTCCCTTTAGCCCCCCAGATGGTCGAATCTGGGAAAACGACTTTATTAAGTCAATTTGTGCAGCTCCCTTACACGCCTACCAATTTTCATCGTCCTAGCACGTCCAGAAGCACTAAACTCGCCAAATCACTGAACCCCTCCCCCCAACTCCCCCAAAGAGAGCGAATCCGGTACGGTTACGTCAATCACGTATCAAGGATATTTGCTTTTCTATCCACCAAGCTTCATCCCGATTCCTCCACTCCAAGTGTTTTCCAAGATTCCCCCCTCCAAATCCCCCCAATGTCAAAAGATCTGGTCAGGATTTGAAATAAGAGCTCTGAGACATGAATTCCTTCTAAATATCAAATTTCATTAAGATCCGATCACCTATTCGTGAGAAAAAATACCCCAATTTTCACTTTTTCCGAGCATTCCGGATTCCCCCTCCAACTCCCCCCAATGTCTCAAGATCTGCTCGGAATTTAAAATTAGAGCTTTAAAGCACAAGATCCTTCTAAATATCAACTTTTATTAATCTCTGGTAACCCTTTCATAAGTTACAAATACCTCATTTTTCCAAATTACCCCCCCCCCCACAAGTCCACCAAAAAGAGCAGATCCAGTCCGGTTATGTCAGTCACGTATCTTAAACAGGTTTTTATTCTTCCCTTCCAGTTTCATCATGATCTCTCCGCTTTAAGTATTTTCTAAGATTTCCGGCCCCCCTCCAATGACGCTGGATCCGGTTGAGATTTAAAATAAGAGATCTGAGTTACGAGGTCCTTCTAAATATGAAGTTTCATGAAGATCTGATCATTCCTTCGTACGTTAAAAATACGTCATTTTTGACGTATTGGAGGGACTCGATCCCTCCAATCTAAGCGTTTTCCATGATTTTAGGTTCCCCCACCTCAAACTCCCCCCAGTGTCACCAGATCCTGTCGGGATTTAAAATAAGAGCCTTGAGACACGATATCCTTCTAAATATCAAATTTCATTGAGATCCGATCACCCGTTCGTAAGATAAAAATACCTCATTTTTTCTAATTTTCCAGAATTACCCCCCCAACTACCCCAAAGAGAGCAGATCCGTTCCGGTTATGTCAATCATGTATCTAGGAGTTGTGCTTATTTTTCCCACCAAGTTTCATCCCGTTCCCTCCACTCTAAGTGTTTTCCAAGATTTTAGGTTTCCCCCTCCCAACTCCCCCCAATCTCACCAGATCCGGTCGGGATTTAAAATAACAGCTCTGAGATACGATATCCTTCGAAACATCAAATTTCATTAATATCTGATCAACCGTTCGTAAGTTAAAAATACTTCATTTTTTCTATTTTTTCCGAATTAACGGGCCCCCCACTCCCCTCCCCCCATATGGTCAAGTCGGGAAAACGACTATCTCTAATTTAATCTGGTCCGGTCCCTGATACGCCTGCCAAATTTTCTTCTAAATATAAAATTTCATTAAGATCCGATGACCTATTCGTAAGATAAAAATACCCCGATTTTCACGTTTTCTAAGAATTCTGGTTTCCCCCTCCAACTCCCCCCAATGTCATATGATCTGGTCGGAATTTAAAATTAGAGCTTTAAAGCACAAGATCCTTCTAAATATCAAATTTCATTAAATCTGGTCACCCTTTCGTAAGTTACAAATACCTCATTTTTCCAAATTATCCCCCCCCCAACTCCACCAAAGAGAGTAGATCCGGTCCGGTTATGTCAGTCACGTATCTTAGACAGGTTTTTATTCTTCCCATCCAGTTTCATCCATATCTCTCCGCTTTAAGTATTTTCTAAGATTTCCGGTCCCCCCCCCCCAATGACGCTGGATCCTGTTGAAACTTAAAATAAGTGATCTGAGTTATGAGGTCTTTCTAAATATGATGTTTCATGAAGGTCCGATCACTCCTTCGTAAGTTAAAAATACGTCATTATTTCTAATTTTTCATAATTAACCCCCCCCCCCCAATAGCGCGGATCCGTTCCAATTACGTAAATCACGTATCTAAGACTTCTGTTTAGTTTTCCCACCAAGTTTCATCCCGATCCCTCCAATCTAAGCGTTTTCCATGATTTAAGGTTCCCTCACCCCAAACTCCCCCCAATGTCACCAGATCCGGTCGGGATTTAAAATAAGAGCTTTGAGACACGAAGCCCTTCTAAATATCAAATTTCATTGAGATCCGATCACCCGTTCGCAAGTTAAAAATACTCATTTTTCAAATTTTTCAGAATTCCCCCCCCAACTACCCAAGAGAGAGCGAATCCGTTCCGGTTATGTCAATCATGTATCTAGGACTTGTGCTTATTTTTCCCACCAAGTTTCGTCCCGATCCCTCCACTCGAAGTGTTTTCCAAAATTTTAGGTTTCCCCCTCCCAACTCCCCTCCAATTTCACCAGATCCGGTCGGGATTTAAAATAACAGCTCTGAGACACGATATCCTTTCAAACATCAAATTTCATTAAGATCTGATCAACCGTTCGTAAGTTGAAAATACTTCTTTTTTCCTATTTTTTCCGAATTAACGGGCCCCCACTCCCCCCAGACAGTTAAATCGGGAAAACGACTATTTCTAATTTAATCTGGTCCGGTCCCAGATATGCCTGCCAAATTTCATCGTCCTAGCTTACCTGGAAGTGCCTAAAGTAGCAAAACCGGAACCGACAGACCGACCGACAGAATGACAGAATTTGCGATTGCTATATGTCACTTGGTTAATACCAAGTGCCATAAAAATGCTAAAAAATCCTGCGCCCTTCATTGAAATTTTCTTTCCCCATGATAAATTCTTCCATGGAAAGTTCCCCCCGCATAACCCTCTCCCCTCGACCCCTCCCCATCCAAAAGAATCCCCCTGAAAGCGTCTGTACACTTCCCAATAACCATTACTATATGTAAATACCGGCCAAGGTTTGTAACTTGCAGCCCCTCCCACGGGGACTCTGGGGAGTAAGTTGTCCCCAAAGACATAGTTATTAGGTTTTTCGACTATGTTGACTAAAATGGCTATCTCAGAATTTTGATCCGGTGACTTTGGGAAAAAAGTAGCGTCGGAGGGGGCCTAGGTGCCCTCCAATTCTTTTGGTCACTCAAAAAGGTCACTACAACTTTCAATTTCCGTTAGAATGAGCCCTCTCACGACATTCTAGGACCACTGGGTCGACACGATCACCCCTGGGGAAAAAACAACAAAAAAACAAACAAATAAACACGCATCCGTGATCTGTCTTGTGGGAAAAAATGCAAAATTCCCCATTTTTGTTGATAGGGGATTGAAAAGGGTTCTCTGATACGCTGAATTTGATGTTGTGACTCTCGTTAAGATTCTATGACTTTTCCCCCTATTTTCTAAAATAAGGCAAATTTTCTCAGGCTCGTAGCTTTTGATGGGTAAGTCTAAACTTAATGAAATTTATATATTCAAAATCAGCATTAAATTCACTTGTTTTGATGTAACTTTTGTTATAAAAATTCCGTTTGTTAGAGTTTTGGTCACTATTGAGCAGGGTCGCTCCTTACTACAGTTCCTTACCACGAACTGTTTGATTAATTTCTGGTGATCCTAAGTTTAATATGGCCTTTACTTTTCTTTGAAAAACTTCTTTTACGCAAAAGTTTGTTTTATTTAATACACGTTTAATGGTGGCTACCCTGACAATTGCACCAATCCCACTAAAGGTACCAGACATAGTACTAAATAATAGATTTATCCATCGTTGTTCATTGCTCGAATCCTCCCGTTTTTCATCGGTAGAAGCATTGGTATTCTTAACTCGACAAATAACCTAACATCATTAGACAAAAGTGAACAGATAAATTCAGCATTTTTGGACAAATTTATTCTTTAAAGGTAATCTTAAGACTTGAAGGAAATGAAGGTTAGAAAAATAAAGAAAAGATGCCTACTATAAGGTCAGGAACTGTAATACTGTTTTCTTGTAGGTTATTAAATAAAAAAACAAGTTTTTTAACTGAAAGTAAGGAGCGACATTAAAACTTAAAACGAACAGAAATTACTTCGTATATGAAAGGGGCTGCTTGCTCATCAACGCCCCGCTCTTTACGCTAAAGTTTGACTCCTTCTCTCAAGTCTTCTTTTTAAAACAGTAAAAAAAAACTTTAGCGTAAAGAGCGGGGCGTTGATGAGGAAGCAGCTCCTTTCATATACTAAGTAATTTCTGTTCGTTTTAAGTTTTAATGTCGCTCCTTACTTTCAGTTAAAAAAAACTTTCTGAACGTTTTTTAATCAATGCATGTTTTGATTTTGGCTCTCCGCAGAGGAATAATTAAAACAAAATTTGCATATTTATTTTTTTTGGCTAAATGGCTTTCTCATAGTTTTGGTCGAATCATTTTGAGAAGAAAAGGAGCGGGGGAGGAAGCCTAGTTGCCCTCCGATTTTTTGGTTACTTAAAGAGGCAACTAGAACTTTTAATTTTTTACGAATGTTTTTATTAGCAAACGATATACGTAACTTATAAATTAGCTTACGTAACGAACTTTTGTATTCTCATTTTTTATTAAATATGTATAGGGTTCACCCCCACGTCAGTACCTCGCTCTTTACACTAAAGCTTAAATTTTTTCCCAATTCATTAAGAATGACCCCTGAATCACAAAAGCCGTAGAATAAATAGTTGAAATTACTAAAAATACTTTAGCGTAAAGAGCGAGGTATTGGGAGGAGGTGAGCCCCTCATTTGCGTAATAGTTTCTGTTCGTTTTAAGTTTTAATGCTGCTCCTTACTTCCAGTTAAGAAAACTTTTTCATGTTTATTTTTTCATTGTGTTTTTTTAAATAATACTAGAAAAGCCTGCGCTCCCTTCATGGAAATTTTCTTCCCCCATGACAAATTCCTCGATGGAAAGTTCCTCCAACATATGCACCTCTTCTCAACCCCTCCCCCAACCAAAAAAAAAACCCTGGAAACGTCTGTACACTTCCCAATAACCATACTATATGTAAGCACTGGTCAAAGTTTGTAACTTGTAGCCCCTCCCACGGGGACTGTGGGGGAGTATGTCGTCCCCAAAGACATAGTAATAAGGTTTTTCGACTATGCTGAATAAAATGGCTATCTCAGCATTTTGATCCGTTGACTTTGGAAAAATAATTAGCGTAGGAGGGGGCCTAGGTGCCCTCCAATTTTTTTGGTCACTTAAAAGGGCACTAGAACTTTTCATTTCCGTAAGAATGAGCCCTCTTGCAACATTCTAAGACCACTGGGTCGATACGATCACCCCTGGGAAAAAAACAAAAAAAAAGCAAATAAACACTCATCCGTGATCTGCCTTCTGGCAAAAAACACAAAATTCCAAATTTTTGTAGATAGGAGCTTGAAACTTTTATAATAGGGTTCTCTGATACGCTGAATCGTATGGTGTGATTTTCGTTAAGATTCTATGACTTTTAGGGGGTGTTCCCCCCTATTTTCTAAAAGAAGGCCAATTTTCTGAGGCTCGTAACTTTTGATGGGTAAGACTAAACTTGATGAAACTTATATATTTAAAATCAGAATTAAAATGTGATTCTTTTTGATGTTGCTATTGGTATAAAAATTCCACTTTTTAGAGTTTTGGTTACTATTGAGCCGGGTCGCCCCTTACTACAGTTCGTTACCACGAACTGTTTGATATGGCCTAGAACTATATCTCGCCCTGTTCAGGGGAGTTACCGCCATTATATTTGACAAGTGTTGATTAAAGAATCGACCAGAAGAGTAGCCTACATACTGTGCTTCCTATTTCTTCCTATTTCTCCTATATCTCTATTCCTATTTCTTCCTATTTCTCCTCTTCTCTTCCTATTTCTTGGAGAGTCAGAGGTGAGACTTAATTACTCATTCCATTTTATTTATATAAGATGATTGAAAAAAAATATTTTAAATTTCTAAAGAATCTGCAATTTCAATCAATACTCGTGATAATACCGCACATTTTCTTACAATCTAGTCCCGTTTTTCATTAGCTATTCACGATTGGTACTTTAACACACGACTAATCAGGAATAACCCCATATATCCCTTTTTAAGACCCATCCCAAATATTACTAAATTTTACCTTAGTCAAAGGAGACGTGAGCACTAACAATTCAAAGCACTGACTAAATGTTGATGCAATTTTTATTCCATTGATACTGAATCCTTTCGTCTATACAAGCATGGCTGAAATAAAATGAATTCCTTAATCTAGTTTGAACCAAGTTATTTTTTTCCGAATGAATTGATAAAATAGATAATAAAAAATCTGTTGTTTTTTTTTAAATATCAGTTTGAGATAATTTTCTCCAAAAAGAAAAGAATGAAGAAACAAAAATTAAAATATAAATGACGTTTATTAGGAAAAGAATTTCTCATTAATAAAGTGTTTGTAGTAATCAATGTACCTTTACCATTTCAAAATATCCTTATTTTCGTCACTGTTTTTAAAGGCAATGCTCTAGCGTTGTCAAAAGACCATGAGGCTTCAATGTATTATTTGTTCATTTCTTTTTTTTTTCCCAGAGCCATTTCATATATAAGGGATGGTCGGAGAAACTTTGAAGGGGAGTCCTTCGATTGTAAACTGAAAATGATAGTGCCCTTTTTAAGAGTCAAAAGAGATCAGTGGGCAACCAGTCCCCCTCCCATGTCTTTTTGGCTGCCCTTCCCCAACAGATATCCGACCAAAAGTTTTTGATATGTTCAAAATACTCTAAAGGTCAAATAACTATACCTCAGGGGATGACATGACTCCCCGCAGCCCACGAGGAAAGGGATATAAGCAATGCAGGTTGCATATAGGGTTGTTTATGATTGCGTACAGGGTTTCTTTTTGGAAAATTGGGGCATTTTTGATCTTCAAAAGGGGCTGTAAACTATTCAATTCGGGGTTGTAAACTATCCTATGTTTTATATTTGGAAAATATGATACTTTCTTCGTATAATAGCTTTCCTTTAAAGCATTTAAAAAGTCAATGTAGAATCGTTACTGATATACACCTCCTCTTCCCCATGAAAAACTATATTCCTGTCACGGATTTAATCAAAAAAAGCACGTTTTTTACCACCCTAGACCAAAAAGATGGCTGTTTCATTGAGGATCATTTTCTGTTTTATTAAAATAAAATTACTGAAAAAGTCTTGCACCGTGTATGGGAAAATGTAAGTATTTTGCACTCAGAGAAACCACAAAATAACAGGAAATATAAATACAATTTTTAAATGGATGCGGTTACCTTTTCGGAGTATAAAATAAGAAGAAAATAACCTATCACCTTTGACACCACGTAGCGGCTTCAAAGATCAGAAACCACCAACACCGTTCTTGTTTAAAACAAGCATTTTTTGATGCTAAGTTTTGCAAAACCGTGCTCACGAGAATGTTATTTAGCCTGTCAAACCAACTCACGAAGATGCTCACTCAAAATAATCATATTCTTAAAAAATTATAAAAACATGCAAGAAGATGGCATATATAGATTAGATTTCTTTTGAATTGTGTACAAAGGTCAATGGCGAAAATTAACTAGTAACAATTTCTTGTTAAATGATCATGTCCTTTTAGGCCAATGCCTGGGGTTTCTTGAAAGGGGCTCAAGGAATATTTACTCAAAGCAAATTTAACCGTACATGTATAATTAAAACGAAATTTACATATTAATTTTTCTTTTTTTGGCTAAATGGATTTCTCAATGTTTTGATCGAACCATTTTGAGAAAAAAGGGGCGGGGGAAGAAGCCTTGTTGCCCTCCAATTTTTGTTACTTAAAAAGACTACTAGAAATCTTAATTTTATTTACGAACGTTTTTATTAGTAATAAGTATACACAAATTAACTTACTCAACGAACTTCTATATTGGTATATTTTTATTACATGTATAAGGGGGTTTGCCCCCCCTCGTCAATACCTCTAAAGTTCTAATTTTGTTCCAATTCTTTGAGATTTACCCCTGAATCACAAAGGCCGTTTAATTAGAATAAATAGCTCTTTTAAAATTACTAAAAATACTTTGCGTAAAGAGCTACGTATTAGGGAGGGGACAAACCCTCCCATATACGTAATAATTTCTGGTCGCTTTAAGTTTTAATGTTGCTCCTTCTTTTCAGTTGAAAAAACTTGTTTTTTCATTTAATTTCTGAATGTTTTTGAATTAGTGCAGGTTTTGATTTTGGCTCACCGTACATGAATAATTAAAATGAAATTTGCATATTAATTTTACTTTTTTGGCTGAATGACTTTCTCAAAGTTTTGATCGGACGACTTTGAGAAAAAAAGGGTGGGGAGGGGGCCTAGTTGCCCTTCAATTTTTGGAGGTCACTAGAACTTTTAATTTTATTTCAGAACGTTTTTATTAGTAATAAATATGCATAAATTATAAATTAACTTGCGTAGCGAACTTCTATACTCGTAAATTCTTATTATGTATATGAGGAGGCTCATTCCCTCGTCAATACCTCGCTCTTTACACTAAAGTTCAAATTTTGTTCCGATTCTTTAAGAAGGACCCCTGAGTCACAAAGGCTGTTTAATTAGAATAAATAGCTCTTTTGAAATTACTAAAAATACTTTAGCGTTAAGAGCGAGGTATTGAGAAGGGGGCAAACCCCCTCATATACGTAATAATTTTTGTTACTTTTAAGTTTTAATGTTGCTCTTTACTTTCAGTTGAAAAAAATTTATTTTTTTATTTAATTTCTCATTGTTTTTTAAATAACCCTGGAAAATCCAGCGCCCCTTTTATGGAAATTCTCTTCCCCCATCATAAATTCCTCCATGGAAAGATCCTCACACGTAAACCTCTCCTCCGACCCCTCTACCACCAGAAAAAATCACCCCTGAAAACGTTTGTATACTTCCGAATAACCAAGACTAAATGTAAACAATGGGCAAAGTTCATTACTTGCAGCCCTTCCCCCAGGACTGTGGGGGTTTAGGTCGTCCTACAAGAGATAGTTATTAGGTTTTTTGACTATGCTGAACAAAATTCATCTCAAAATTTTGATCTGGTAACTTTGGGAAGAAAAATAGCGTGGGAGGGACCCTAGTTGTCCCTTAGTTTTTTGGTCACTTAAAAAGGACACTAAAACTTTTAGTATCCATTAAAATGAACCCTCTTCCAATATTCTAGAACCACTGGGTCAATACGCTTACCCCTGGGAAAAAAACAAACAAAAAAGAAATAAACACGCATCCGTGATCTTTCTTCTGGCAAAAATATAAAATTCCACATTTTTGCAGATAGGAGAGGTTTGAAACCTCTACAGCAGAGTTCTCTGACACGCTGAATCTGATTTATGATTTTCATGAAGATTTTATGACTTTTAAGGGGTGTTCCCCCTTTTTTCGAAAATAAGGTAAATTTTCTCAGGGTCGCAACTGTTGATGGGTAGAACTAAACTTGATGAAACATATATATTTAAAAGTGGCATAAAAATCCGATTCTTTTTATGTATATATTGGTATCAAATTTCCGTTTTTTAGAGTTTCGTTTACTATTGAACCGGGCGCTCCTTACTACAGTTCGTTACCACGAACTGTATTAAAACCGTTCCCCAAAAAAGGAATTTTTCGGAGAAAAGGTGAGAGCCATATTAAAATCTAAGTGAAGCAAAAAAAAATATCCTTATAACAATTCAAACTTAAAATCGCACAGAAATTATTATTAATGAATAAATAAAACAAAAAAAAACAATTATTAAAATTTATTATCACTCACTAAAAAAGATATGCGTCTTGTGGCTTTATCTAAACAATGTGGTTTTCATTTACCATAACATCAACAGAATTACAATAATAATCAAGACGACTGGACAGAGATAATGAAATATGACTGATTTGTTAATGTATAATGATATTAGGCCTACTTTAT
This sequence comes from Artemia franciscana, assembly GCF_032884065.1. NCBI lineage: Eukaryota > Metazoa > Arthropoda > Branchiopoda > Anostraca > Artemiidae > Artemia > Artemia franciscana. Next base: position 22,089,056 of record NC_088870.1, read on the forward strand.
GGACATGTCAACATTTTTGATTCTTCAATATTGTAATTATAAAAGAGGAATGTTTAAAATATATTTTGTAAATATACTTTGTGAAATATGTTTCATCCTGTTACCATACTGAAATGCATTGTTATATAAATTTTTTGGTGGGATGTATTTGGGGGTTACGCGGGTAGCATGCAAGGACACAGGAGGGGGACTGTTTACCCTTTAATCATATTTGTTTCTAAGAAAAAACCTAGAATTTTCAGTTTTCAATCAAATGAGCTCCTTCCAAATTTTATACGGCCACCACTTCTAAACGGGGTTGCCGGGGGAAAAAGAACAAATAAATAGTACTTTGGGGGCTCGTGGCTCTTTATTGAGGTAGCGCTATTGTACTGCTTCAAATTTAGTTATGATGATGACATATAGACCCCAAATTACCCCAGTTTCCCAGTCTTTTGACGTGTTTGTGCTTCTTTAGTTATTTAGAAATTATTTTTAGCATCTAAAGAATACCGTTATAATTCCAAGTAATTACTATGAAATCATTCTTGAAACTTCGGTCAACCTATAACGATAAATTATTGTTTCAGGTCTCAGAGCCCATTATGTTGTTCACAGAACTGTGTTTGTTAGAAACTGCAAGGTGCAGAAGGACTAATGGTGGTTTCTTCCGCTTTGTTATACTGACTACAAATATAGGGTATATTGTCACAGGCAAGCGAGAAGCGGTGATTCTAGCCTTTAAACCTGAAATTAGTCCCCCACGACTAAAATTTTTTTCTCTATCTGGCAACCAGTTATGTTTTTACTCTTTCCTTTTAGACGTCACACCCACAGTTGCTCATCTTCATGAGACTAGGAATTTTATTAATTTGTTTATCGGCTTTACTTACCTTTTCTTTCTGCCTCTACGCCAAATATAAATCGAGGTTTTACAGTTTATACTAAAGCAAAACTACTAAATATGGAACAGTGTATGTTCTTTCATTCTTTTGTTTAAGATGGTCCACAAATTGTCATCAGCACGTTAGGAATTTATAGAACTATTTTTTAGATTTGCCAAAACCTTTTTTACTTTTTTCAAACTAATTCCCCTGTTTCAAGCTTTTAATCATTCAGGTATTTGAACTTCATAACTAGGGCAGGGGACTCAAATTGACTGCCTCTTAATCGCTAGAATTCGCTTAGACCCCTTTAAGACAGTTTTTTAAGGAACATATATGTACTTACGAAAAATTCACCCCCTATGGGCAGGCGATAGTAATGTCTTGCATATACTGACAAGTATGCCAATGTTTAAGAACAAGCCGTTTATAGTTAATTATTTTTTAGCAAAAGTAAAGCAAATGCAAAAGTTTACAAGCAAAAGTAAAAATAGACCTTTTTAGTTTTTAGTCTGTACGTTTAACAGTACTAATATAAACTAAAGTTGGTTTTCAAATTTCTAACGGAAAAAATTGTCTACGTAATATACCATGACAAGTGTAAATACCGCCCAAGCAGTATTTACAATATAACATCATCTAATATTGACATTCATCTTTAATCTTGTTGGTATTGACAGCATGCTAAATTTGTTCAGTCCTTTACTGCTTAAGTTCCTTTCTGTCAACAAAAGCCAGGGGAATAATTAAAAAAAGGTGCAGATTTCAAACATTTCGTGGTAACGAACTGCAAGTAAGGAGTGACCTGGCTCAATAATAACCGAAATTCTAGAAACAGAACTCTGATATCAATAGATATATCAAAAGAATTGCATTTTATGCTTTTTTCAAATATTAAGTTTCACCCATCAAAGGCTACGGGCCTGAGAAAATTGCCTGATTTTCGAAAAGAGAGAAACGCCCCCTAAAAGTCAGAAAATCCTAATGAAAATCTCACCATCAGATTCAGCGCATCAGAGAACCGGACAATTAAGGTTTCAAAGTCCTATCTGCAAATATGTGGAATTTTGTATTTTTTGCTAGAATAAAGATCATGGATGCGTTTTTATTTGTTTGTTTTTTGTTGTCTTTCCAGGGGTGATTGTATTGCCCCAGTGGACCTAGAACGTCGAGAGAGGGCTCATTCTAACGGAAATGAAAAGCTCTAGTGCCCTTTTTACGTGACTAAAAAATTGGAGGACAACTAGGCCCCTCTAACGCAACTTTTTCCCAAAAATCGTCCGATCAAAATTTTGAGATTGCTATTTTGTTCAGCATAGGGTAACAAGCCCCCCCCCACAAGCTCTTTTTTCCCAAACCCATCCGATAAAAATTCCCAGATGGCCATTTTGTTAAAAATAGTTCAAGCATCAGATAATAAAAACTCCGGGTCGACAAAACCCCCCAGGGCCCGGGGTCAGGCGCTGCAAGTTATGCCCTAGGGGCATATGTGGTTCTTATAGAAGGGATGCTCGTATAAACATCAGAGAGAGCTCATTTGACCAGAATTGAAAGTTCTACTCTACTTTTAAAGAGTCTGCCTTTTTTCTCCAAACTCATCTGATACAAAAAAATAGCCATTTTCTTAAAAATAGTTCAAAATCAGATGTTAAAACTCCGGAGTTGACACAAACCGCCCAGAGCCCGGGGCAAGTGTTTTAAGTTATGCACCGAGGGTATATAAGGTTTTAAATAAAGGGAGGTCGTATAAACTTCAAAGGTGGCTCATTTGATTGGAAATTAAAAGTTCTAGTTAACTTCTTATGAGTCAAAACGGATTGGAGGGCATCTACCCCCCACCAAAGACACGCACACACCTCTTTTCTGCATATCCATCTAATAAAATTTTGAGATCGCCGTTTTTTTTTAAATAGTACGTTTATTTGAAATAGTAAACTCAGGCGTCAACATTCCCCCCCCCCATAGAGTCTGGGGGAATGGTGGTTATAACTAATATCCTGGGGGTATACAGAGTTTTTATCTTTGAAGTGCTTTTATAAACCTTGGATGAGACTCAAATGATTAGAAATTGAAAGTTCTAAATCCCTTTTTAAGAGTCAAAAGTGATCCAATTGCAACTAGCCCTCCCCCCGCCAATCCTCTTTTATCCAAGCGCATCCACTCAACATTTTGAGATGGCTATTATGTCGGAACTAGTCAAGAGGTAAAGTAATTAAAGTAATTATTTTTAGGGGCTAACAAAACCTCCCACTGCCCCCAGGACAAGGGCTGTATGTTATGCAAGCCTGTCCTCTATTCATATATAAGGTTTTTATCAAAGGGGTAACCGTTTAGACTTCAGAAAAGCCTCATTCGATTTAAATTGAAAGTCGTAGCTCCATTTTTAAAAGTCAAGAGTAGTGAGACAGTAGGCAACCCTTCCACCCACTTCTTTTTTACTAAATACTTTCAATCAAAATTTTGAGTTTACCATTTTGTTCAAAATCGCCCAGATGTCAAATAGCTGTGGTTCTGGGTTTGAACCCCCTCCCCCAGTCCTGGGGAAAGAGCTTCAAGTTATGCTAGCGGCCTATCGTTAACACATCAAGCTTCTATGGAAGGCGTGGTCATATAAACTTTGGAGGAAGTTCATTCGATCGGAAATTGAAATTTAATGTGCCCTTTTTAAGAATCAAAAATGATATAAAAGTAAAAAGCCCCCCCCCCACTTGTGCTTTCCCCTCCCAAATACATCTTATAAAAATTTTGACATAGCCACTCTGTTCAAAATAGTCCTAAATTCAAATTGCTGTAACTTAGGGGGTTGAGATATCCTTCATTGCCCCCATGGAAAGGATTGTAACTTATGTAAGTTGCCCGTTATTAGAATATAAGTTTTTTGTTGAAGGGGTGGTCGCATTAACTTTAGATGGGCTTCTTTGATCGGAAATGGAAACTTTTAGCTCTTTTGTTAAGAGTCAAAAGTTATCAATGGGCAATTAGCCCATCCCCTAATTTCCCATAGGACATCCGGTCAAAACTTTGAGATAGCCATTTTGTTCAAAATAGTTCAAAGGCCAAATAAAATATGCTTTCACGTTTGAACCCTCCCAGCCCCGGGGAAATGACTCTGAGTTACGGAACTTGCTTGTTGTTGCTTCGATATGTGGCTTACTTTGATGCCTTGTTTACTTAGATACTTTCTTTACTTTGCTACTTTGGCACTTTGATACTAGTTTCGATATTTTGATGAAAGTTTGATATTAAAAAAAATTGATTTTAACATGACATATTCTAATAACTTAAAACTTTTTCTGCAATAAAAAAACGAACAAAAATTAATTAAAAAAAACTTTGCGAAAAAGAAGTTTTTCAAAGAAACTTGAAGGCCGCATTAAACTTAAGATCAACAGATACAAATACTGTTAAAATTCAAGCTAGAAACAACAAAAAATTACTACTAAAGAATAAATGAAACCCAAAACGAAGAAAAATTAAATAAACAATCTTAGCAAAAATACATATAACAAGTACTAATATAAATGAATAAATAAATCTTAAAGCGAGTGAAACTTAAATTGACTACGCAAATCAAGCTTGAAACGAACAAAATCATTACAAACAAGAGTTTAGGTTTAACTTCCTTCTCTCAGAGTAAAAGTGTAAAACCTACTGTGCCATTGGTGCTTTACTGAAAGCGAAATATATTACAAATGTTTTCTTTTGTACTTATTACAACATTGAAAAGGTCAAAAATATCCACCTTTCTCAATAATTTATATTATATGAAAAGAATTGACGTACTGCCTAACTTAAAATCCTTGCCCTGAGGGCTCTGGGGGTTGACATAAGTACTGAACCTTTCAACTATGCTTAAAAAATAGCTCTCCCATAATTTTGATTGGATGAAATTTAGGAAACGATGGACATTGTGAGGGGTTGATTACCCTCCAATCACCTTTGATTCATAAAAGAGAACTAGAGCTCTCGATTTCAATAAAAACCTTATTTTTCCCCGAGGCACAACTTACAATCCTTACCCTAGGGCTCTGGGGGCTACGTCAACCGTTTAGGCATTGTTATATTATCATTGGACTATTTTGAACAAAGTGGCTATCTCAGCATTTCGATCGTATTCATTAGTGAAAAAGAGGGCGTGGTGGGGAGGTGGTGCTAGTTTCCCTCCGTACAATCTTCATTCTTGAAAAATAAATAGAACTTTCAACTTTCAACCAAGTGAACCTCCTCCAAAGGTCATACGACCACCCTTCTTTAGAAGTTTTATATGCCACTGGGGCATAACTTACAACCCTTGCCCCAAGCTATGGGGGGTTGTGGGTCCACCCGCATTGTTAAATGATCTTAGGTCTTAGGTCATAAAAAGGTCATTAAGGGGGGGGGGGGCGGGATAGTTGCCCTTCGATCACTTTCAACTCTTAAAAAGGGGAACTAGAACTCAATTTCCATTCAAATGAGCTTGCTCCTAAGTTTATAGAACCACCCCTTCCATAAAAACCTTATATTCCCCCGGGGCAAAACCTGTAACCCTTTCCTCCAGGGTCTGGGGGTTTGTGCTAACTCTAGAGACATTTTTATATACTCTTTGGACTATTTAAAAAATGGCTATATCAAATTTTTGATCAGATACATTTGGAGGAAAGAAGGCGTGGGGGGCTAGTTACTTTCTGATCACTTTTAACTTTTAAAAAGGGCACTAGAACTTCCAATTTCCAATCGACTGAGACTCCTCCAAGGTTTAAACGACCACATCTTCTATAAAAGCCTTATATGTTAAAAGTGGGCAACTAGCATAACTTTTAGCCCTTGCCCTGAGGCTGCGAGGGGTGGTTGTGGTTTGACACCCCCAAAGATGCAATTCCGAGGCCTTTTAACTATGTTGAACAAAATGGCTATCTCAAAATTTTGATAGAATCCGTTTGGAGAAATTTAGGGTTGGGGGCTCGTTGCCCTTCAGTCACTTTAGACTCTTAAAAGTCACTTTAGACTCCTTTCGAAGTTTCTATGACAACCCCATCTATACGAAGAGCTTTGGTCAGAAGAAATTATAATAATAAATGTATAATACATTGTGCCCACTTCACTCTTTACTAAGGCAGCGGTGTTGTGCTGTCTGCGCCTAAATAAAAGAAACTAAGCTTTTCCACTAATAGTAAGGAGCAGCATTAAAACTTAAAACGAACATAAATTATTCTGTATACGAGGGGTGTTGCCCCCTCCTCAATACCTCGCTCTTTACGCTAAAGTTCAACCTTCTCCCTAATTCTTTAATAATTATAACGTAAAGAGCGAGGTATTGAAGAGGGGGCGACCCCCCTCACATGCGGAATAAGACTGTAACAAATGCTGACGAAATACTGGAGTTAAAATAATAATAAGAGGTGCACCAACGTGAAGGTTCTCCAGCGCCACCTCGCAATCCTAACAATAAAACCAACCCCCAGCACTTATCTATTTTTTTCTATGGTAATATGAAGCTATTTGATATTCCAAGATATGAATTTCTTAAAACTGTTTATCCTAGGTAATTGGATGGGTGAGTAAAGTTAAGGCCTCATTCAGGTGCTTATCTGTCTTAAATACTAAAGTAGGAAGACATTTTTTTTTCTTTTCTTTTTTCTTAGTAGCAGTAGTAGTAGTAGAGTAATAAAGAGTGTAGGTATGAGTATGCATATATGTATGGATATTTTTGTTTTCTTTTTTTTTGTGTGTTCGTGTGTGTGGGTTTGTATTTGTGCATGTGTTTCTGTATGTGTTCGTGTGAAAATGTGGGTGTCCTCTTTCACTTATGTTTTACTATATGTCACTCCTATTCTCTATCTCATCCCCCCCACCTTCTCCCAACCAAAAGTGTTCCCAACCGGGAAATTTGGGCATTGCGCAGACCTAAAGTTTTCACATGCTTTGTAGCAGGTAGCAGGCGATAACTGCTGTTTTGCAGATGGTTCCCAAGAAATGTACTTCTATCAAAGAAACTGTAGCTATGATCGACAAAACAATATACGATGAGATAGACAATGAAATGGTCATTATTTGTTTATCCCCCATAATTTTCGGGTAATAATAAAAAATATAGGGGTAATATCGGGGTAGTCAATGACGAAAGGGAAGGGGACAAGGGCAATAAAAAAATTGTATAATCTCCCAAGTTGACTTGCAGGGACAATAGAGCTTGAGAAAATTCAAACTTGTGAATCAGCCAACCTATGTCGACTTTCACATTATGTTCAGGTAACATAAACGACGTTCCACTAGGACTTCGTCCTAGGAAGATAGCATTCTACCCTGTATCTTACTACAGTCAGGCAGCTCAATAAGATAGGGCAGGTGAATTAGCTCTCATAAACCCCGCTCGGTAAGACTCAAATATCCAAAACATTTCCCAAAACCCACTTTATAATGCCTCTCCCCTCCTGTGATCCATCCTTATCGTATCCCCATCAATGACTCCCGGAAACCATACCCTAAATCGATGGGTTCTTAAGAAAGACAATAAAAAAATCTGTTAAAAAAAAGAAAATAAAGAAAACACAATCTGAAGATAAAGATCTTGCAAGCAAGTTTAATTATATGATTAATTTTTCCTGAAAACGAGGCACTCTCAACGCCCCGCTCTTTACGCTAAAGTTTTTTACTGTTTTAAAATGTAGAGTTAAGAGAAAGAGTCAAACTTTAGCGTAAAGAGCGGGGCGTTGAGAAGGAAAAGCCCCTTTCATATACGGAGTAATTTCTGTTCGTTTTAAGTTTTAATGTCGCTCCTTACTTTCATTTAAAAAAAACTTGCTTTTTTTATTTAAGGTCGTGATTAAGTGAACTAGAAAACGTCGAGCTTCAAAATTGAAGTTAGGGTAGCCTTCTGTCTTTTAATTCTCTAGAGACCGTCGATTGTCAAAACTTCAAATAGCACCAATTATCAAGTCTTGTGAATGGTTTTGATAGACAGCTTCCTTTGGCGAGATGCTTCAGCCGAGAAATAGTAATATATTTGGCTGCGTCTTGCAAAGCTTGGTTACCGACCAAGGGAGAAGAGAAAATGAGCAAAAGAGCAGTATCATTCTCAAGTACAAAATGCCCATGTATATGAAACTGTGACGGCATGCATTGAGGGCATTTTAAAATTTATTGTTTTTTTCACTTTTTTTCCTAGGGATAGGCTATTTAAAATACCTCAGTTGATTAATTCGAAACTAAACACCAAACTTAGTTGAGAGCTTTCTTCGAGGATTCTTAGAAAACCAAAGTTTTCTGACGAATTAAATTAAAAAAAATTAACTGAAAGTAAGGAGTGGCATTAAAACTTAAAACGAACAGAAATTACTTCGTATATAAAAGGGACTGCTTCCTCGTGAACGCCCCGCTCTTTACGCTAAAGTTTTTTACTGTTTTAAAAATAGAGTTAAGAGAAAGAGTCGGACTTTAGTGTGAAGAGCGGGGCGTTGATGAGGAAGCAGCCCTTTCATATGTGAAGTAATTTCTGTTCGTTTTATACTGAACGTTTTTGAAGCAATTCATGTTTTGATTTATGCTCTCTGCAGATGAATAATTAAAACGAAATTTGCATATTTATTTTTTTGGCTGAATGGCTTTCTCATAGTTTTGATCGAATGATTTTGAGGAAAAAAGGAGCGGGGAAGGAGGTCTAGTTGTCCTCCGATTTTTTGGTTATTTAAAAAGGCAACTAGAACTTTTAATTTTTTACGAATGTTTTTAATAGTAAAATTATTATTAAAAATTAATTTTATTAGATAAAGATATACGTAACTTACAAATTAACTTACGTAACGAACTTCTGTATTCTCGTATTTTTATTACGTATATGAGGGGGTTCACCCCTCGTCAGTACCTCGCTCTTCAAGCTAAAGCTTAAATTTTGTCCCATTTTCTTAAGAATGACCCCTGAATCACAAAAGCCGTAGAATAAATAGTTGAAATTTCTAAAAATACTTCAGCGTAAAGAGCAAGGTATAGGGTTCTGCTGCGCCTCAAGGTTCGTCGCTTGACCTAAATCTCTTGACTTGTCTAGTTCTTCGGCGTACTGCATTATTAGGTATTTTGGATATTTGCATCTACCAAGCTCCAAATACTTTTTACAAAGGCGCTGTCTATGTGTGGTAACACTTTTAAGATGTATACCTCGCTTTGATTTAATTTTCCCCATGATTTCGGCTTTGTGTGCACAACTTTACTGAAGGCTCCTGACTATTTTTCATTTCTAGGTTCCTTCATTGCATTGAAATAATTTATGAAAATTTCACACTCTATTAACAAGCAACTGATTATACCAGCTTGTCATTTTGGTCTCTAGGGGGTATTATCGGCGATTACTTTCATAATAACAGCATAGACCAGAAATATTCTCAGAAATCAAGAGGGATGAAATATTAATTTCATTTTTTGATGTGTTTTTTTTTTAAATTTGTTTTTACCCCCCCCCCCCTAAAAATGACCCCCAAAACAAAAATCTTTGATACAGCCCTACCTCCATCCTCCCCTTGTCACTTTCTTAGATCTAATTCTGTATTTATCTGAAGGCTTGATGAGAGTAAGGATGTTTTGGTATTAAAATGCACCCTTTGATGCATCTTTCTTCCTTCTTATTTAGCCGAAATATTTTTAAGGTCTATGCAAGTATCAATTTCTTAGGTAAATCCTCTTTTTTCTTACAATTCCAAACATTTGCATAAGGGCTTTAAAGCTCTGCAATTGGGCTCTATGATTGTTTTATAGCTGTAAGAGAGGAAGGGAGATGCCTCAGAGGGTGTATTTTAATACTAAAACACCCCAACTCTCATTTAGCCTTCAGATAAATATAGAATTAGTCCTAAGGGAGAAATTAATATATCATCCCCAGCGCTGTATCTAGAGCTTTAGTTAATTTTTTGGATTAAAAAAAAAAAAAAAATACATCAAAAATGTGATATTGATACTTAATCCTTATTGGTTTCTGGAAATTTTTCTGGTCTGTGCTGTTATTATGAAAGCAAAGAGTAACATTAAACCCCAAAAATGAGCAGAATTTATTCTGTATAGAAGGGGGACTGCCCCTTCCTCATCCTACCTCTGCCTCACGATTGTAGAAACTTCAGAGGATGTTCATTCAATTAGAAATTTATTGTTTAGTCCTTTTTTTATAAGTCAAAAGTGATTGGAAACCAAGCAGCCGCGGAAATGGGTATTTTCCGCGGGGGTTTTGTTGTTGACAACAAAACAGCTTTCTTATGAATCCTCTTGACAGGCATTTATGTCGTGGCCATAAAAACAAGCTATTCCAGGAAGGTAGAACATGTAATGATTCTAACTTGTTTTTTACGCAATGATATTGTCTCATATTTGCAGGTTACTGAAAACCAAAGTATGGTGGTTTAGTTCCACAGTAGTTCAGTTGCACAGTTGTTCAGTTGTATGGGACACAGTTAGTGGCATGATGGTTCAGTTGCTTGGGGTTCAGTTACACGCACACCACTGTATTAGGACCACTTTTATTTCTAGAAATGATTAATGAATTTTGATAAGAATTTCTCTCAAAGATGGAAATATGTGGATGAATTGTCAATCCTTGAAGTGTCAGAGGAAATTATAAGTGATCCCGTCAATGCCTAACGCTTGTTTCAGATGAAGATAAGAATCTAAATATGAATGTAAATACCATCAAATCAAATGCAATGATGATAAACTTCACGAAATCCACTCCCGTTTTTCTAGACCCTGTCCCACCCTAATGCTAGAGAAACTTGTTAAGCTCATTTGTGTCACAATTTCTAATAATCATAAGTTTGATATACTTGTTTCCAATATTTAAACAATCAAATATATCACTATCCATCAATTAAAGTTTAAACAAATTTAGGTGTCTTAAGATGCCTTCCCTCCATGTTTACTTATCTTTTGAATGGCCAATATTGGAATATGGATGTCTGGTCTGACATTTACAACTTTCAAGTGAACTTAGCAACAAAATTGAGCTGGTCTAAAAGTGTTTGCTCAGGATCATTTGCAAAGAGAACAAAATGTTGTTCTCCTTCCTCCTTGAAGCCACACTCAATTTCACCTTAAAAGAAAGGAGGGATAAAATTTACTTGCGTTTCCTGTACTGAGGATTTTTCCCCCAATTTTACAACCCCACTAATTTTCTGTTTGGTAATATCAAACAGTTCGTGGTAACGAACTGTAGTAAGGAGCGACCCGGCTCAATAGTAAACGAAACTCTAAAAAACGGAATTTCGATGCTAAAAGATATATCAAAAGAATCAAATTTTTATGCTGATTTCAAATATATAAGTTTCATCAAGTTTAATTATTGTCATCAAAAGTTACGAGCCTGAGAAAATTTGCCTTATTTTGGAAAATAGGGGGTAACACCCCCTAAAAGTCATAGGATCTTAACGAAAATTACACCATCGCATTCAGCGTATCAGAGAACCCTATAGAAAACATTTCATGGTCCAATCTACAAAAATGTGGAATTTCGTATTTTTTGCCAGAAGACAAATCACGGGTGCGTGTTTATTTGTTTTTTTTTTTTTTTTTTTTTTTTTTTTTCCCAGGGGTCATCGTATCGACCAAGTGGTCCTAGAGTGTTGCAAGAGGGCTCATTCTAACGGAAATGAAAAGTTCTAGTGCCCTTTTTAAGTGACCCAAAAAATTGGAGGGCACCTAGGCCCCCTCCCACGCTCATTTTTTTCCCAAAGTCAACGGATCAAAATTTTGAGATAGCCATTTTGTTCCACATAGTCGAAAACCATAATAACTATGTCTTTGGGGATGACTTACCCCCAAAGTCCCTGGGGGAGGGGCTGCAAGTTACAAACTTTGACCAATGTTTACATACAGTAATGGTTACTGGGAAGTGTACCGACGTTATCAGGGGGATTTTTTTGGTTTGGGTGTGGGTTGCAGGGGAGGGGGCTATATGGGAGGATCTTTCCTTGGAGGAATATTTCATGGGGGAAGAGAAATTCAATGAAAAGGGCGCAGGACGTTCTAGCATTACTATAAAAAAAAACAATGAAAATATAAACATGAAAAAGTTTTTTCAATTGAAAGTAAGGAGAAGCACTAAAACTTAAAAAGGAACAGAGATTATTACGCATATGAGGGGTTCTAAAAATACTTTAGCATAAAGAGCGAGGTATTTAGGAGGAGATAAACACTTCACTCTTTATGCTAAAATTTTTTTAAATAATTTCAACTATTTATTCTACGGCCTTTCTGATTCAGGGGTCATTCTTAAAGAATTGGGATAAAACAAGATTTAGTGTGAAGAGCGAGGTATTAACGAGGGGACCAACCCCCTCATATATATAATCAAAAATATAAGAATATAAAAGTTTGTTACGTAAGTTAATTCTTAAGTTACGTATTTTTTTTTTACTAATAAAAACGTTCGTTAAAAATAAAAGATCTAGTTGCCTTTTTAAGTAACCGAAAAATTGGAGGGCAGCAAGACCTCCTTCCCCACCCCTTATTTCTCAAAATCGTCTGATCAAAACTAAGAGAAAGCCATTTAGCCAAAAAAAGAATTAATATGCAAATTTCATTTTAATAATTTATGTACGGAGAGCCAAAATCAGTCATGCATTAATTCAAAAACTTTCAGAAATTAAATAAAAAAAAAACAAGTTTTTTTAAATGAAAGTAAGGAGCAACATTAAAACTTAAAACGAACAGAAATTACTCCGTATATGAAAGGGGCTTTTCCTCCTCGACACCCCGCTCCTTGCGCTAAAGTTTGATTCTTTCTCGCAACTCTACTTTTTAAAACAATAAAAAACTTTAGTGTAAGGAGCGGGGTGTCGAGGAGGAAAAGCCCCTTTCATATACAGAGTAATTTCTGTTCGTTTTAAGTTTTAATGTCGCTCCTTACTTTCATTTAAAAAAACTTGTTTTTTTTATTTAATTTTCTGTATAGACCAATTTAGATCATGGTTACCTTTCCTGAGTTGGCTAGAAGTAAACCCTAAGTCCCCTGCTTAACCCCATTAGGAATATCAGCTTACTCTAGAATCAGGCTGTTACAGAGAGGCTCCATAAAAGCTTCATCCTCTTTATTTTGGAGCACCTTAATAATTCCTTATACATGTCCTGAACTAAAATCAACTCCTTTGTCTCTTTTTTTATTTGATGATGTATAATTCCTTTGGAGCACCTAATAATGAAGTGTATAATACTGGTTAAAGAGTACAAAATCACACTATCAGATTCAACATATCAGAGGAGTACCCTATCGTAGTTTTCAAGCTCGTGTTTATAATATGTGGAATTTTGTTGTTGTTGTTTTTTTTGCCAGAAAAAAACATGAATGTGTTTTTTTGTTTTTTTTTATTGTATTTTTTTTTAAAGGATGAAATTATTGAACCAACACTCCTAATGTTTGGGAGAAGGCATTCCTTGTCATAGTTGGCTTGACTTTAAAGGCTCTTGTTTAATAGGTGATTGCTTCCAGTAAATTAATGTATTGCTGGTTAGGTATCAGTCATTTTCATATACTAATAGGCATTTTAGCTAATATTATTGAAGCTGTAAAAATTGTAGCCGAAAAAAAAAACGCCGGCCCCCAGAAAACCCCTTATCAAAGGGATCCAGTCAGTTATAGCTTAGTGTAATTATAAAGGCTTATAAGTTTTATGGGGATTCTCCTAATCGGCTTTAATTTAATCAGTTATTTGCTGCAACCTTGTTTAATTTGGCAAAAACCTGATGATAATCTTGCAATCCTGATTGTAAAATATGCCACTGGTAATGGATCGTTACTTCAAGTGACATTAGCTGTTATAATCAATTACACAAGTCACTTTCTCAATAAATCCTCTACACTAGTACCTTGTGACAGCTTAGTGGATACGACTGCGCTGCTCATCTAAAGGCGCTCAGGTTCGATCCCTACTGTCGCAAGTATACTTAATAGCTTCAAACTCTTCATAGTCAATGCCTAATTTTTTTTTTTTTTGCAACGTATTTTTGTAAACTAGGAAAGAACAATTTAAAGCAATAACTATAAGATATTTTTTGGAACTTACTCGCACAAGAGTTGAGCGATTTTTTCTTTGAAAATTTTTAAAAATGCTGCCAAAGATTCTGCTTTTGCCGATAAGATATAGCCAAGAACTTTATCTATAACCGAAACTGAAAGAAACACAGTATTGATAATATTGAACATATCAAACAAATTGAATTTAATGCTTATTTAAAATATATAAAATTTATCAAGTTTAAAATGATCCATCAAAAGCTACGCACCTGAAAAAATTTCCCTGATTTTCGGAAAGGCGGATAACTCCCATAAAAGTCAATGAACTTTTGAAACCCAATGTTGGATATAATAAAGGACAAACCCTAGTTGCAACCGACTGTAACCTACGATTATGACGTCATTCATCATCTTGTATATGAAAATGCAGTTTTTTGTCAAATTTTATTTTATTTTGAATTTGGTAATTTTATTACCATTTTTTTTATTATATTTTGATAGAAAAAAGGCACTGGATGTAATAATTTCCTTCAAAATGAGTCCTTAGACAGCTCTCTGATGTTCCAGTGCCCCGCTGGCAGCGAAGAAATTTGTTATAAAAATAATATTTTCTGTTTAGACCAATATAGATCATGGTTACCATTCCTTAGTCGGCTAGAAGTCCCGGCTAGAAGTAAACCCTAAGTCCCCTGCTTAACCCCATTAGCAATATCAGCTTACTCTAGAATCAGGTTGTTACAGAGAGGCTCCATAAAAGCTTCATTTTCTTTATTTGGGAGCACCTTAATAATTCCTTATATATGTCCTGAACTAAAATCAACTCCTTTGCCTCTTTTTTTTTATTTGATGATGTATGGGCACAATGACTATTTCCCCTTTCTGATCTATTGCCATTTCTTTTTACCCGTTTGAGATACTTATTTGAGCTCTATTTTTATGGCACTTGGTATTTACCAAGTGACATATAGCAATCACAATTTCTGTCAGTCTGTCTGTCTGTCTCTTGGTCCTGCTTTTGCTAGTTTGTACACTTGCAGATAAGCTAGGACAATGAAAGTTGGCAGGCATATCAGGGACAGATCAGATTAAATTAGAAATAGTCACTTCCCCGATTCGACCATCTGGGGGGGTGGGTGGTTGGAGGGGTGGTTAATTTGAAAAATTCGAAAAATGAGGTATTTTTAACTTACGAACAGGTTATTGTATGTTAATGAAATTTAATATTTAGAAGGATCTCATGCTTCAGAGTTCTTATTCTAAATCCCAACCGGATCTGGTGACACTGGGGGGAGTTGGAGGGGGAAACCAGAAATCTTAGAAAATGCTTTGAGTGGAGAGACCGGGATGAAACTTGGTGGGAAGAACGAGCACAAGTCCTAGATACTTGATCGACTTAAACGAAACGGATCCGCTCTCTTTGGGGGAATTGAGAGGAGGGTGGGGGTAAATTCGGAAAAATTAGAAAAAATGAAGTATTTTTAATTTACAAACAGGTGATCAAATCTTATGAAATCGGATATTTAGAAGGACTTAGTAACTCAGAGCTCTCATTTTAAATCCCGAACGGGTCCAGTAACACTGGGGGGAGTTGGAGGGGGAAACTGGAAATATTGGAAAACGCTTAGACTGGAGAGATCAGGATGAAACTTGGTGGGAAAAATAAGTACAAGTCTTAGATACGTGATTGACATAACCAGAATGGATATGCTCTCTTTGGGGGAGTTGGGGGGTTGTTAATTTGGAAACATTAGAAAAATTTAGGTATTTTTAACTTACGATCGGGTGACCAGATCTTAATGAAATTTGATATTTAGAAGGAACTCATGTCTCAGAGTTCTTATTTTAAATCCCGACCAGATATGGTGACATTTGGGGGGGGGGTTGGAGAGGGAAAACGGAAATTTAGGAAACACTAAGAGTGGAAAGATTGGAATGAAACTTGGTGGGAAGAATAAGCACATGTCGTAGATATGTGATTGACGTAACCAACTGGATCCAATCTATTCGGGGGAATTGGGGGGGGCAGTGCTTTGGCGAGCTCGGTGCTTCTGGACGTGCTAAGACGATGCAAATTGGTAGGTGTATCAGGAACCTGCACACATTGACTTGATTTCCCCGCTTTTCCCTAATTCGACCATCTGGGGGGCTGAATGGAGAGGAAAAACTAGAAAAAGTGAGGTATTTTTAACTTACGAATAGGTAATTGGACCTTAAAGAATTTTGATAGTTAGAAGAACCTCGTGTCTCAAAGCTCTTATTTTAAATCCTGTCCGGTATTAAGCCTCTGATTTTCTTTTTAATTCAATCTATTTTTTTTTTGAATTTTGCTAGAGCTCATGCCATATGAGCTCTTGGCTCTTGTTTAATCTAGTCTTTGCGCAATCCTTCCTTCAATTGTCCATGTTTCTGATTTTTCTTGTATCCTTAAGGCCGTGATTAAGTGAACTTGAAAACATCGAGCTTCAAAATTGAAGTTAGGGTAGCCTTCTGTCTTTTAATTCTCTAGAGACCGTCGATTGTCAAAACTTCAAATAGCACCAATTATCAAGTCTTGTGAAAGGTTTTGATAGACAGCTTCCTTTGGCGAGATACTTGAGCCGAGAAATAGTAATATATTTGGCTGCGTCTTGCAAAGCTTGGTTACCGACCAAGGGAGAAAAGAAAATGAGCAAAAGAGCACTATCATTCTCAAGTACAAAATGCCCATGTATATGAAACTGTGACGGCATGCATTGAGGGCATTTTAAAATTTATTGTTTTTTTCACTTTTTTTCCTAGGGATAGGCTATTTAAAATACCTCAGTTGATTAATTCGAAACTAAACACCAAACTTAGTTGAGAGCTTTCTTCGAGGATTCTTAGAAAACCAAAGTTTTCTGACGAATTAAATTAAAAAAAAATTAACTGAAAGTAAGGAGTGGCATTAAAACTTAAAACGAACAGAAATTACTTCGTATATGAAAGGGACTGCTTCCTCGTGAACGCCCCGCTCTTTACGCTAAAGTTTTTTACTGTTTTAAAATAGAGTTAAGAGAAAGAGTCGGACTTTAGCGTGAAGAGCGGGGCGTTGATGAGGAAGCAGCCCTTTCATATATGAAGTAATTTCTGTTCGTTTTATGTTTTAATGTCACTCCTTACTTCTAAGTTAAAAAACACTTGTTTTTATTTAATTTAATTTCTGAACGTTTTTGAAGCAATGCATGTTTTGATTTATGCTCTCTGCAGATGAATAATTAAAACGAAAATTGCATATTTTTTTTTTTTGGCTGAATGGCTTTCTCATAGTTTTGATCGAATGATTTTGAGGAAAAAAGGAGCGGGGAAGGAGGTCTAGTTGTCCTCCGATTTTTTGGTTATTTAAAAAGGCAAGTAGAACTTTTAATTTTTTACGAATGTTTTTAATAGTAAAATTATTATTAAAAATTAATTTTATTAGATAAAGATATACGTAACTTACAAATTAGCTTACGTAACGAACTTCTGTATTCTCATATTTTTATTACATATATGAGGGGGTTCACCCCTCGTCAGTACCTCGCTCTTTACGCTAAAGCTTAAATTTTGTCCCAATTTCTTAAGAATGACCCCTGAATCACAAAAGCCGTAGAATAAATAGTTGAAATTTCTAAAAATACTTTAGCGTAAAGAGCAAGGTATAGGGTTCTGCTCCGCCTCAAGGTTTGTCGCTTGACCTAAATCTCTTGACTTGTCTAGTTCTTCGGCGTACCGCATTATTAGGTATTTTGGATATTTGCATCTACCAAGTTCCAAATACTTTTTACAAAGGCGCTGTCTATGTGTGGTAACACTTTTAAGATGTATACCTCGCTTTGATTTAATTTTCCCCATGATTTCGGCTTTGTGTGCACAACTTTACTGAAGGCTCCTGACTATTTTTCATTTCTAGGTTCACGCCTATGGTATCATAGTACGATCTACGCGTCGGAGCGCGGGCTTAGAGGAGGCGCAAGTTCAGAGCTCTGTACCAGAGCTTCTCATGAGCAAGATAGGAGTTTTCATAACTGTATTGGTATCTAAGCTGTGTGAAAAAAAGAAGAAAACGGGAAAGAATAAGAAAAAGAATAGTCAGTCGGCTGATCAAAAATAATTTAAGTTTTGTTGAGGTTGCAAAACTTGTCCCAATCAAGGTGATACGGAGACGCTGCAAAATATAGAAAGAAGACAAAACACTGAATTATTGATGCTCTGGACAACAAGCGCTTGAGTGAGCTCTATGATACTGGGAAAGAATTCAATCAGGATCTTAGTACGATGTCAAGAAAGTTCAAAATGGGTAAAGGGGATTATAAATGGTGCTGGTATACTTGGCCCCAGCAGCAGGAAACGCATCTCCCAAAGAATATTTACACCACAACGGGGTAAAGAACCCTGTTTTGGTGTGCCAGAAAGACTAGTTGGCGGATTCCACGTGTGATGAAAAATAAGTATAACCAGGGAGAGTCAAGGGAGATCTAAAATATGCTCACTTAACCACTGGCATAGATTGGGCTGAAGAAATTGGGAAGCAAAATTTACGACTCCCAAATGGTAGGAAAGAACGCACGTTTCTTAAATCTCTTTACAGTAGGATGCCAAATCCATCCAGCATAAAGGCAAATAGCCTACACTTTTTTTTTATAGACAGATAGATACTTTATTGAATATACTACGAAATACAAAAAATACTAACCCCCAACAGAGAGCAGAGCTTGTAAGGTTGGGTGTGTAAATAAAGGACATACACAAAACAAAACATCTCGTTATAATAGCAGTAGTAATAGCAAAATTAACTTAGTTAACAAAAAAATAATAGCAACAAAAACCTAGAAAACAAGGAATGAAAGAAACGAAGGGAGAAAAAAATGCTGGGCAAGAAAGAAATGCTGGGCAGGAGGGGCTTGGGAAGCCGTCCCATCGTGGAGACGAAAACAAAATACAAAGAAAAATATTATAAATTCCTAAAGTGAAACTGTTAAAGGTAAATAAACAAACATTAAAAAACAATCTTTAATAATTGCTTCTTTAAATACAGCTGAGATTTTTGGGATTGATCAATCTGAGTTTTATCATTCAGCTTATATTTATTCGCAATAAATGGCTTTAGATACCTAAGTGAAAACCTTGACCTTTCACATCTTACAAAAGGAATTCTGTATAATCCCACCCACCGACGAGCCGAACGAGGAGATAAAATTAAGAAAAATTTATTGTAAAATTAATGTTTAGGATTTCGAATTTGAAAAAGTCATAAGAAAATATTTACATCACGAATACGTTTTAAATCTGGCAAATTAAGGAAAAAGTACATCGTTTTTGTTTCAAATGTAAGTACATCTAAATAAAAGTTTGGAAATTTCGGTAGGAAATTTACAAGTATTCTTACTGCCCTACTTTGTAGTACCTGTAATTGTTTTAAATGCGTCCAAAAAGATATTAAGATAAGCAATTGAGCAGTAATTCAAGTACGAAGCGATTAAAGAATGGTAAATTATTTTTAGTAAGGAAAATGGAAAAATATTTTTCACATGGTACATCGACCTAACATTTTTAGCAAGTTCAACCCTTAAATGATCAATGTGATCACGGAAAGACAACAATGGATCAAGAAAAACTCCTAAATAATGATATGACTGAACCCTACAAATTTTATTCCCACCAATCTGAAGCTCCTGACAAGGAATCAATATTGCGTAGCGTATTTTGAACGACCAAAAACCATAAATTCAGTTTTAATAAAATCTGGTACTAGATTAATGAAGATTATCGACTAATTGAAGTAACAGTTACAATTAATTTTTCAATTAATGTAATTGAATCCCTCGCTTTAACAGATATAGCTATGTCATCTCCAAATAGAATAGCAAGACTAATATTCCCCTGCAAACATTGCGGAAGATCGTCAATATAAATCAAAAATAAGAGCGAGCCTAATACTGAACCTTGAGGGACACCAATATCATTAAAGTTTTTTTTTTAATTAGAAAGTTTTCCATCTATCGCAATCATCTATCGTAATTTTACATCCACAAAGGTATGATTTTGCTAAGTGTAGTCCTATAACTCTTATGCCCGCAATTTCCATTTTGTCAGAAAGAATTTCATGGTTTAATGTGTCAAATGGTTTCTAAACATCGTAGAAAACAGTAGCCACCTGGAAATCATTATCTAAAAAATCATTTAATTCTAATAAAAGAGCCGCAACTGCGTGTTGTGTCGAATAAGTAAAAAGTAAAGAAAACGGCATTGGACTTTACAGTCCCTACTGGCGATGCTGATCTCCGTTTCATGGCCCTTCAGACAGGAAAGCAATGGGGGGCTGGGGGACAGCCATCCCGTGCTTTCCCACACCCTTCCTGTTTACCTACTCCAGATTTCTCCAGGTACCCATTTAGAGCTGGGTTGACTCTTGCTGAGCTAACAGAGCCACACCACTGGCCCCCATCCAAAGCTAAATAATTTGGTTCAGCAGGATTTGAATCCTCGCCCTTTCGGACAGAGGATCCTAAATCCAGCGCACCAATCCACTCGGCTAGGACGGTACTAAGGTAAAGAGCACGGCATTGGACTTTACAGTCCCCAGGGGCGGTGCTGATCTCCGTTCCTTGGCCCTTTAGCCAGGAAGTGCAAAGGGGGTTGGGAGCTAACTGTCCTATGCTTTCGCACACCCTTCCTGTTTACCTTCCCCAGATTTCTCCAGGTACCTATTTAGAGCTAAGTCGACTCTGACTGAGCTTACAGAGTCACGCCACAGACCCTCGTCTCAAATGGCTTATCCTAAATCCAAACTAGTGTTTGGTAAGAAAAAAAAATATCTTATCCAATGAATTAGAAATCCTTTCTTTTAAAATTTTTTCAAACACTTTAGATAAAGGCGATAAAATTGCAATGGGACGATAATACCTGAACCGATACATAAATTTAAAATCGGAATAAGTGGTACTCCAGCAATATTTTTTAACAACTTTGTTGATAGCCCATTATATCTAACTGAATTACCACTTTTTATATTTGTAATAACCTTAAGGAACTTTTCAAAACTAGTTGGGGCCATAAATATGCTCGTATCTTCAAAGGGAGGGGAAATCATGTTTATGCATCTACGAGAAGAAAAATCTATTCTGCAAAAACGAAAGATTATCCAACGCCGATAAAATAATCACTAAACATATCAGCAACAGCTTTCGGTCCTCTTGACCCTTATAATAGGTGGCTTATTCAATAAAAAAAAAAAATGAGGCAAAGACATTAGATTGTTGTCAGAAGAATTAGTATCATTGTCAGGGTATTTTATATAATCTTTGCGGCTGCTAGCAAGGAGATAAACATTTTTAGCGTAGGTGAAAGTCTCTTGGATTTTTCCAAGTAAAGCAATAGAGATTATTTCAATTGGACGTTTATATTACATGCCTTTTATCCGTGTCTCTCATGGGTGTCAGCAGAGGGGCAGGGGGGCAAGCCCCCCTGGAAATTTGGGACTGTAAATTAATTACAAGGAAACCAAAGAAAAGAGACCAGAATAGGGAAAAACCCTAGAAAAAATGTGTGTTGCTCCATTGTTGGCTGTCTGACAATAGATTTCGACCCTTAATGAGGAAAATATAAGTTCTAGTTTGCGACTGAGTAACACCTTTCCAGTTTTCCACAAATATTTTTTCTATATGATTTAGTTGGAGTAACAAAAAAAAAATCAGGTTCTTCATGGAAATGAAAGCTAATTAAATAATTATCCTTGTCAATAACGAAAGTGTAAGAGCCTAACTATTGATAACGTTCAAAGGATCAGCTATTTATGGTAATCCTAAATATCTATTTGTTTATTAGTAATTAGTGCAATTATTAGTACACAAGAAAGTTTGTATAATTAGAAAAATTGGAATAAAGGGCGATTTCGGCAAAAATACGCCTTCAACTTTTGCTTGCATTGCCAGATTACCCATGAGCTGTGATATATGAAGCAACTGTTATCAGAAATGGTTTCCCTGAACGGAATGCTGGGAATTTATGTATTTTCTCCCTGAATGGATACGTTTTTGTGTTTTATCATCATTTTTTTAGGAGTGATTGCGTTTATCTAGTTGTCACGTTGAAAATGATTTAATTTTTTACAGTTATGAAGCATAAAGTTGTCAAGTATTGGTTTCTGGAATTCAAAATTAAATTAAAAATATCGAATTCAAAAATTTTATTTGACTTTCTTTATCTTAGTTTTAATGTTTTACTTTGAACAAACGACTTTGATAATGTGTTACTTCTTATAAACACTGAGTCTAAATGCATTAAATGTTTTGGTGTTTGATAACCAAGTCCAAAACTGTCAGTATTGTGATTGTTCTTATTTAGTGTGGCTTGCTGGTCTAGGGCTATAATTCTCGCTTAGGGTGCAAGAGGTCTCAAGTTTGAATCCTGGAGCATCCTAATTTTTACATGAAAAAGATCCGAAACTAGATACGTGATCAATATAGCGACCGTTGAAAGTTGGCAGGTGTCTCAGGAACCGGACCAGATTAAATTCGAAATAGTCGCTTCACCCGATTCGACCATCTGGGGGGGGGGGGGTTAATTCGGAAGAATTAGAAAAATGAGGTATTTTTAACTTGCGAATGGGTAATCAGATCTTAATGAAGTTTGATATTTATAAGGACCTCGTGTCTCAGAGCTCTTATTTTAAATCTCGACCGGATCCGGTGACATTGGGGGGAGTTGGAGGGGGAAACCGGAAATCTTGGAAAACACTTAGAGTGGAGAGATCGGGATGAAACTTGGTGGGAAGAATAAGCACAAGTCCCAGACACTTGATTGACATGACCAGACCGGATCCACTCTCTTTGGGGGAGTTGGGGGGATTTCACGTACTTTAGCGAGTTTGGTGCTTCTGGACGTGCTAGGACAATGAAAATTGGTAGGCGCAAATTCATCTTCTTTAGAGGTAGAATACCGAACAAGAAGAGACTACAGGAACACTGTATTTGCAAGATTATCTTTGTAATAATTGCCATAAACAAAGAACAGCAAAATCGATAACTCTAGTACCGAGTCTAATTTTAGGTTCCGACCTCGTCACAAGCGCCATATGAGCTCTTGGCTCTTGTTAGTTTTGGTGAATACTGGTCTAAGTCACTTATTACTTCCAGTTGTTTTTTATCACAAATTACTTGATAAGATTTTCTTATGATCAAAATTTTTATAACCTGCTGATTTTATTTAGTTGAATAGGAAAATAAAAAGAAATAGGGTCAGTTTGACAGATGGATAGATGAATGGATTTAATTTTTTTTCTTGCTATTTTTTTTTAATGTCTGAATATATAAGGGGGGACAATAGTCCTGTTATCAAAGAGATACATTTTACAAGGCCGTTGCAAAATCAAAAGGTGGTATCTATGGAAGCAGGATGATTTTGGAGTATCTCTACTTCTTCTGTAAGCTATTAAGACGTAGGAAATTGCATATAGACAACTCTACATCTGTTATAATCTACAGAAGCAATAAATCTTTCTGTAATTTTGGTTTGAATTTGATTTTCTTTTAAGAATAAATGCATAATAATTAAATATATTATTTATTAAATAAATTGGTCTCTTTGCTAGAAATCCGTGTCGTTTAAAATTTACTGCATTTTGATTCATTTTGCATGCAATTTAATTGCTCTTTTTATTTGAGAGTTTATTCATAAAAACATTAAAAAATAAACTTATTCCTACCGAAAAATATCCTAAAATATATTCCCTATCACCGAACCACCACTGCTATTTGGCATCTGCCCCCCCCCTCCGGAAAATTTCCTGCCGGCGCCCTTGTGTCTCTGTATCTGGGGAACAGTGATTAGTGATACTAAATTTGTGCATGCTTATAATAGGCAATAACACTGTCACCGTCCAACCTTCTTGTCTTCTTTCCGCACTGTCTTGGGCTGTTTCTAATAGCACAGAAGCGCTTGTCTTGCGTTCGCAACACGGACACCACAGCCTATATAGATAACAGTTGCGCGGAGCCGTATCTTGCCTATAGAAGGATTTCAGCACACATCTTCCGGATTGAAAACAGAAATTTATGTTGTGACCACGGTTAATTCTGACATTAGTCCTTCCCCCTTATTAGTATTGTATAAAAATGATGTTAGTTCATTTGTTAACAGATATGTCTATCTATTATCTGTCCATGCGTTCTGTATAGGCTGTGGAATCCAGTTTCTAACTACGAGAGTGTCTGGTTTTGACGCAGCACCAATTAATATCGCGACTACAGCTATGTGTTGCTTTTGAAAAATATTTGCGCAACTGGTGCTTATACAGGCTGTGACGTACATAGATTACCTATGAAAAATTTTATTGCGCTGATATGTTTGATTATTTTCATTTCAGAAAATAATCAATATTGTCAGTTCTTATTTTAGAATATAGCACTCAATAGCATAATTTAAGAAGGTTTCTTTTAAAAAATCGTTTTGGAGAGGCGATCACCCTCATTGCCCCCTCCCAGTTAAATCCGTGCTTGGTTAAATCGCATCTTACGGATAAAGGGCGAACAATCGTCAAAGGTAGTTCTTTTTCTTTTTGTTTGTTTGTAAAATCCATCTGAGGCCCAACAAAAAGCAAGTCGTCTGGGAAGGTCCTTTAGACAGGAATTGCAATGGGGGGGGGGGCATTCTGTGCTTCCGTACATCTTCCTGTTTACTTTCACAAGGGTTTTTCATGTACCCGCTTCGAGCAGCATCGACTCTGACTGAGCTTACACAGTCACGCCACAGATCCCTGTTCCTCACCAAATAACCAGCAACACCAGGACTCGAATCTCTGTCCTCAGGACCAAAGGATTTAAAGCATAGCATCCTAATCTTGTTTCCCAGATATCTGTAATGATTTAGAAGAAAACAGAATTTCAAAGGAAGGGATAAAGAATGAAACTCTGGACGGATTGGGGTGGAGGGGGAGCGTGCACAGCTACAGCTGTATTAGCCTGAGGTAGCATGGTACTTTAGTGAGCAGTTAGAAGTAGCAATAATAGTAAAAACATATTCAATCATTAATCAGACTGTAGAGAAAATGCTTTTGATCCCCCTTCTCCCTGAAAGGATCCATTTTAATAACCCAGAAAATGGATTTTTCAATATAACATAAATTTATGTCACCCATTAATACTGTTTTTTTTTATTGGGAGAACTATCAAAACACCATCAATAAAAAATTAATTAATAACGTTAAAGAGTCTTTTTCGGGGCCTGACGGTGGTGGAGGTTGAATCGATGCTCAAAAATTACCTTATAAATAGCCAATAAAGTGGCACCAGGTATTCAATCTTAGACTCGCCGAAAGTAATTAAAAAGCATTTCGATTTGGTATAATAATGCATCTCGGAAGTGTAACAGTTCAAAATAAGGATGAAACCTTTTAATCGACAGTGAACAGATATAAAAAAAAAAATTTAACTGTATATTTCGAACACATATACAGTGTTCATCGTCAGCAGTAAAACTGAAACTTTTTTTTCATCAAGGACCTTAACATTGCAAGGAAAGTCCGTATTAGAAAAAGGTCCAAAATTTTTCTTTAAAACTAATAAAGTTTCAGTAGAAGAAATTATCTTTTCAATAGAAACATCTTTACATAGAAACCCCTCTGTTATACTTTCGTCATGGAAAGGCAGTGTGGTCTTCGAAATTATGTACAGTAAATAATGCATCTAAGAATTACAATAATAATTGCCCATTTCATTTGTTAAATGAGAATTTAAAGTGACATATAAATGGATCATTTTCCTCTTTTTTGAGTGTGCCTTAAAAACATACCTAGCTTGTACTGGCTTTAATGTATAAAACCGACTGTACCTAAACTATTCTTAATTCATACTGATTATTTTTCTGAAAAGATCAGTGAACTATCAAATGTTATGCTTTGTATTTATGTGCTTGCCAAGTCTTCCGTCACCTTTCTCGTGTACGAGGGCGTAAAACCTGCAATATTCTCAGGACTTGTCAAAAAGGTCACGAGAAAGAGTACACGAGTGTTAAATAATAAGAGAAATATATGCGTTCTTTTCAAAGATTAAATAAAAAACAGGTCTTTTCAATTGAAAGTAAGGAGCAATATTAAAACTTAACACCACCAGAAATTATTCTATATAAAAGGGGGGTTAACCCTTCCTTGATCCCTTGCTCTTTACACTCAGGCCTTTAATAATTAAAAAAAAGTTTCTTATTCCAATTAAATGGCCCTGGGGTTTCAGGAGTCGTTCTTGAGAAATGGGACAAAAAGTTAAACTTTGGCGTAAGGAGTGAGGGATTGAGGAGGCCTCCTCATATACGGAGCAATTCCTGCTCGTTCTAAAAAAAAAAAAAAATATGACCAAGATTGTTTTCAAAATATTAATTTCTGATCATTTTTGAAATAATTCCGGGAAATCCACCCTCCCCTCTGTGGAAAATTTAAAGTTCCTTTTGTAGAAAGTTTAAGTTTTAATTTCCCCATGGCAAATTTCTCCTGGTGATATTTTCTCCATGAAGAATTTCTCACGTGAGAAATCCCCCCACGTAAAATGCCCTAGATAATTCTAACTCTACTTAAAATTACCCTTGGGCAATTCTCCCAGAGTGTCTTCACATTTAAAATGGGGTCACCAACGAGAAATTAAGACAAGAGAGACACATTTCATATATGAATTCTTTTAAATTCTCCCTTGTAGAATTTGCGCTGTGAGGTTCATCCCCCTGAAACTTCCACCCCAATGAGAAGTTCTTGCCGTAGAAAATCCATGTCCAGAATATCCACCTCTGAAAAATGTCGGAATACTTCCCAATAACAAATATTATACGTAAACAACGGGTAAATTCCATAGCTTGCGGCCCTTCATATAGGGGCTCGGATGGTCAGATCATCCCCAAAGACATAGTTATTGGACCTTTTAATTATTTTGAACAGAATGGTTATCTCAAAATTTTGATCAGATGACATTGAGGAAAAAGGGCGCGGTAGGGGACAAGTTGCCTTTTCGTTTTTGTCACTTAAAAAGGACACTAGAACTTATAATTTCCGTCCAAATGAGCCCTTTCCCAATTTTTTAGGACCATTTGTTCAATTCGGTCACCCTGGGGGGAAAAACGCATCGTGGTCTTTCTTCTGCTAAAAAAAAAAAAAAAATACAAGTTCCACATTTTCAAGATCGGAGCTTAAAAACTCTACCGTAGAGTTTTCAAATACACTGAATATGATGATGCGATTTCAATAAGATTACTTAGCTTCTGGGGGATGTTTCCTCCCTTTACCGAAAATCAGGCAAATTTTCTCAGGCTAATAACTTTTGAAGGGTAAATTACACTTAATGAATTTTATATATTTGGAATCATCATAAAAGGCCAATTATTTTAATGTATGTATTGTTGTCAGAATTCTGTTTTAAGAGTTTTGGTTATCAGGGGAGAGACCAGGGTTTTTAGCTTAGGGGAATGTAAAAAACGTGCCGACAAAATCATCCCATGGGCCGACAAATATGCTAAATAAAGACGCCAAAGATTCTCGAAGTTTGTGGGATAGTCCCCCTTAACTGTGCCCCTGTTGGTTACTATTGGGTCGAGTCGCTCCTTACTTACGGTTCATTACCATGAACTGCGTGATCTCTTTTGTTACTTAAGGGCACTAGAGATTTCAAATTTCATTTGAATGAACGCTGTCCTGAGCTTTTATAACCACTGCTTTAATACGACTAACCCCTGACAAAACACAAAACCAAACAAATAAGCGCGTATTTGGGACCATCTTTCTCATGAAAATATAGAAAGTAAGTAAATCAATGTCTAGTGGGTAAATTCTTCTTTTTTAAATTAACGTGAAATTTAGAGCTTTGTTTATTTAGTTGATTTGACCAATTATTTTGTATAACTATTTTAAGTCATTCGAGGCAAGAAAGTGTGCATGCAGAATTGGGCGATAGGGGTGTGTGTGTGTGTTCAGAATCAGGCCACCTTCGAAAAGAAAACAAATCTCAACATCTTTAAAAATTAACCGTATGTTTGGTATGATTCTCCTACTTTTGCTTATTTTTGAATTTGTTTCACATACTTGAAAATAAACTTTCGCGTAGACGCCTAACTTAGAGACAACAAAGAGAGATAAAACTAAAAAAAAAAAAATCAAACGGGACCGCGGCCAGAAGAGAGAAAAGACTAAAACAACGCGAATATTTCGCCTGCATCTAAACTAGGTGTCCTCAGTACAAGACAAAAAGAAAAAACACTAAACTAAAAACAAATAAAACCACCACCAACAATAATAAATACAATTGTCGCTACTGATCCACGTAGGAAAAAAAAGCTATTAGAGTTACTTCAATGAGAACATCAAAGTAACTGAGGAAAAATTATAAAAATTTAAACTAAGTTAACTATTCTGTTGCGAAATAATCCTTTTGTTAGCTAATATTGAAGCAACTCTTTTTGGTCCAGTAGGTAATCTTGTCCCCTGGTGATTATGTAAAATTTCAATTCCCTTATTGACTATTGGTTCATTTTTCAAAAAAACAATCATAAATTAGGTCAATATTTAAATTCCCCGTGTCTCCATTTTTTAAAAGATTAGTAAACATACGTTTTTTTTTAATTTCTGTAGTCTACCTCGCCCACGGAGAAAAACCCTTATCATTAGAAATAGCTGTAGCCACATCAAATTATGTTCAGGATGAAAGAATGTATGTTCAGCCAGAGCCGAAACAAAAGTTTCAGGAGGCATTCTTAGTTGTAGGGTTTTTTTCTATTGAGTTGCGATGCTCAATAAATCTTTCAATAAA
Source organism: Artemia franciscana (assembly GCF_032884065.1). Lineage (NCBI taxonomy): Eukaryota > Metazoa > Arthropoda > Branchiopoda > Anostraca > Artemiidae > Artemia > Artemia franciscana. The sequence goes on from NC_088870.1 coordinate 22,117,657, forward strand.
TTGTTGGTGAGTTCTATCAATATAAAACTTTCCACAAGAACAAGGAATCTTATACACCCCACTAACTAAATCTCCCCGGGTTAAATCATTCCCAGAATTAAGGAAACTACCTAATGGTCTCGCCTAATTTAGTATCACATCTAAATAAAATGTGGCCTGAGCCCCCTCACTCCATGAAGAACCCACTTAGCCAAGATTAGAGATTGAGAACCTGATCGACTCAATCCCTCTCCCTCGTTCAAACTTCAAGGATAATAAGTAATCTCTTTCTAAGGAATTGTTTTCCTGTAAGGGAAATTTGTTCCAGAGGAAATCTTTTTCTGTGTTAAATAGAAGGATGATGGCTCTTCCCTATCTTTGGTAATTTTGCTAATTTAAGCCCGAAAGAAGGGCCTAAAAGACATTTTTAAGATCCTGCCTGATTTCAGTATCTACTTATGTTTTTTGATAGTCTGTTAAGCCAAGCATTCACAAAATAAAAGCTTTCTTTCGCCGGGAAATTGTTGATAAACTAGAGCCGCGGATGACCACAATCTAGGAATATTTTGACATCTGCGGCCTTCAGTAGGTTTTGGGAGATGTATTAAAGCTCCTGCCTTCGTTTGCTCCATACTTATAAGGCTTTAAATATTCAGTAAAAACCTATCAAAAAGAAATTACAATAATTTAGGCTAGGACTGTTTTTCTTGGACTGTAAACTTAAAAAGCCACTTTTCAGGGTCGGGGATGGATATTGAACCATTTTTTTTTAGCTCTTTTTCATTCAGTCCATCAAACCTTAGAAGTTGAAAGCAGTGATGGTATACGGTTGGAAACTCCTTTCTAGAGTAACGTTCGGGCAGTAACTCTTTTTCTGAGGATTTTCAAATTTCATGAAAAGGAAGTAAAAGAAAGGGCTGAAAACAGAAGCTTAGCATAACATTACCAGGTTCAGGTTTGGACCTAGCCCTCCGTCCCCATTTGGTAACCATTCAGGTCGCACTAAGAAATATCTGTTGGAAATTATGCTGATATTGGAAATACGTCCCTAACCTTGTGTATATTCTTCCCGATCTTGACCTCTCCTAATCTTGCCAATTCCTTACCCTATCTTACAGAGACATGTGGGGCTGCGTCCTCTCAAGTTAGCTAGTAAATAAAGGTAAATACAATGAAAAACCTAGACGGGAAAGAAACAAAAACGGTATTGTAGTATTTTACCTGTTTTGTCTCATAATTCATACTGAAATTCACCCTATTCTTGACGAAACACTGTTTATATAACCTTGGTACAGCAACACTTTTATCTATTCACGAAAACTACTGATTTGGCAACTCTGAGCATTAAACTCCCTTTTTTACAGGTGGTCTGAGCTTCCGTCACAAGTACTGTTTATAAAACAAATAAAAATCCAGTTTCTTTCTTTCAGGAAGTGCCATCACAATTTAATTTCCTCTTAGCTCAGCAACTTCTGTTACAGGGTGGATAACAAAGACTCAGACATGCTACGGAAACAGATCAGACAAAAAATAAAAATAAGGCCAGCTGTCCAAAGTCAAAACAAACTAAAGGCAAATTACATATAAACATATACGATGAGGGGGGGGGGCTCTGGGCCCGGGATTCCGAAATCTCATAATTTCTGATTCTGATACTTCTCAAAAAATAAAGGATTTGAAGGATCCCCTCCTCCTTCCTGCATACGTGCCTAATATAGAGTTGGTTTGGTTAGGTATTTAATATAATGCGTTCTGGGTGGTCTGCTTTCCATAATTCTCTATTGTAGTTTCCAAACTTTTGTTACTAAAGTGTTATTGTTTCATCATATCTAGGTATATTTCACTATGATTAACCTAACTTCACTTCTTGAGTGTGGTCGGGATAGCACCTAAGTACCCTCATATGTTCTAACACTCAAATACTTCTTGTACAAACTTTCGACCAAGCTAGATTTGATAGAAAGTACTATCCGCAGTGGTTTCACTAATTTTCGCAGCTCCGTTTCTAACTTTCCTCACTAAGACACCTTTGCCGTTTCGCAAGCTAATTTCATAAGATTGTTCTCCTTCTCATAAATAGTTCCCAACCTGTGGCACGTGTGCCCCCAAGGGTACGAAGACGATTGTAAGGGGGATGAAGAAGGGTACGAGGAAGATTGTCACCTTTTTTTTTTTTATCAAAAACGTCCGATCAAAACTAAGAGAAAGCCATTTAGCCAAAAAAAAAAAAAATATATATGCAAATTTCGTTTTAAGCATTCATGGGTGCTTCAAATCAAAACATGCATTAATTCAAAAATGTTCTGAAACTAAATAAAAGAAATCAAGTTTTTTAACTGGAAGTAAGGAGCGACGTTAAAACTTAAAACGAACAGAAAATTACTCCGTATACGAAAGGAGCTGTTCCCTCCTCAATGCCTTGCTCTTAACGCTAAAGTTTTTTACTGTTTTAAAAGGTAGATTTAAGAGAAAGAGTCAAAATTTAGCGCAAAGAGCTTGGCATTGAGAAGGGAACAGCCCCTTTCAAATACGGAGGAATCTCTGTTCGCTTCAAGTTTTAACGTCACTCCTTACTTTCAGTTAAAAAAAACTTGTTTTTTATATATTTAATATCAAGTTAGAAATCCACCTAACTGCTGTTATTGACGAAGTGACAAAAATAGAACAAAGCTGCTTTTATGACTGGGAAGAGGATTAACTTGCTAGTTTTTCTTTCTTCGTCTTTTCTTTGCTCTTCATTCTGTATCATTCCCAAAGACCATCTTCCATCTAAGCTTTTTCAAATTGGTTGCTTCAAAACATTGTTTACGGGAAAAAATAGCATTTGTTGCTGATTAAGGAATGGTAACTATTATCTTGATTATTCACAAACTAAAGGCAAATTAACTAATTAATTCTTAATCGTTATGTCAGGTTGTGCTTATGCGGATAATTTATTTGGGGGCCAGAACTTGTAGAAACATCCTTCGAGTGGACATTGACATCGATAACTTCGAAGACCACACTGCCTTTCCGTGACGAAATCTTTACTGCTGATGATGAACGCTGTATATGTGTTCGAAATATCCAGTTAAATAATTTTATATCTATTCACTGTCAATAAAAAGGTATCATCTCTATTTTGAACTGTTTTACTTTCGACTTTGACACCATTTAAAATTAATAAATATATACTAAAAACAAGAAAATTATTGGGAAAAACTAGGAAAAAATTATCTTCAATGTTAACCCCCGCGCAATTCTTAGCTCTCCCCCCAAAACCTCATAATCAAGATTACTTCTCATGTACAAAGAACTTGAAATTTTTTTTTAGAAAATCAAAATCTTGCTTCATTCATTGTCTTAGTCAAAGTAAAATCACTGCCTTAGTAAATAGCAATGTTGATTGCATTTTATTTTCTTAGTATTTTTTTTTTGGCCTCATCAAATGCAAAAAATGGCCATATGAACGTAGGGACAGTTCACTGTATCACAAACCGAAGTTTCTTGTACACTTTTTATAGGTTGAAACTGCTCTGATGGCAGCCTCTCGCACTTTCAATCCCATATGTGCCTCCTGACGACCTTTGAGCTTTGAGAGGTACCGAATCCAAATTTCGAGATACTGGTAGTAATTAAAGCGAAATAGGGAAAAAAGTGTGTCTCTAGAGTGACATCACTAACGTAGTCCCAGCGGCAAGGGCCCAAAATTGTGGAAATAGCTCGCAGATAATGAAAGACTTGTAAGTAGCCTAAGAAAGGCAAAATGTTTGCCTTATTCACCGAAATTTTGGCACTGTTAAACTTTTCTTTCTAATAAAGTATTTTTCGTCAAGTCTTTGCAATTGCTTTCTAGTACAAGGATTTTAACTTTTGTGATTTAAGGATCCAAGAGTAAGACCCTCCACCAGCAGTCAACAATGATTGCCCTTCACCTTCAGCACCCCCCCTCTTCCGTCAACAGAAAACACTGTGCCTCTCAATTGTTTGGTTGACAGTAAGCACTGTCTGTCTCCATTCTTCTTTTATTAAATGTTACATACAATCTGTTTCTAAACCCTTTCGCTTAGCAGCACGTAAGGTCCATCTCTGATCCCCCTTGATCAACTACAGTGCATGTGTTACTTTCCTGACCTCTCTTAGTCAACGGTGCATTTGCTACGTCTTCATCTACCTTCGGTCATAAGTGTGTACGGACGTGTTCAATACGATGTAAACATAAGAGGAATATTTACACATTAAGAATGTATTTCACTAGCGCCACGACCTTTTTCCCCTGTGAGATTGAATCTTCGCAAGCTGCCTTAAACAACCTATGACTCGGCATACGAACAACTCTCAACCAAAATCTGATCATTGTGACTACTATGTAACCTTTTAGTGGCCATAGACCTAAATCACCATTTAAAAACAGAGAATGAGTCAGTCTATGCAGCTCGGCCTAGCCAGAGTCCAAAAATTTAACTCCCTAGTCAATTCTTTTTCTTAGGCGGCAAATCGGTCGAATACAAAGGTATCAGTTTTCTTCGTCACTTCAACTAAAAAAACATAAGAAAGTTGAACTTAAGGGGTTTCTCACTCAAAATTACTATTAACTGCAGGTTATCCTTAGCAATTCTTCTTGTAATTATTTATACAATATAATTTTTTATATGTATTTATTAACCGGTAGATTGATGTCTGCACGCTACTTATTCTCTAGACTCTGTTTAAACAGGTTAAAACTAACTAATACTTGACTGAATCGCTCCTGAACAATCCGAGTGGTTAGTCCCTTGGTGTAATTTTTGCATTCTCACACGCTCCGATTACAGCTGGATCTAGTCTTTTGAGGGGAATTTTTTACTTTGGAACACAAATATGTAATGTATTTGAAGGGACTGCAGCCAGGAAGTATATATTATAGAAATAAGTTTCTGACTGTTGAGTAGGAAATTTTTTGCTCTATTTTTTGATATCCCACAACAACAGTGTCAAGTATAGCAATCTAGAATGGAAACCCGAAACAGGTTGTATAATTATTTTGGAATTACAAAAAAAAATAATTGTCGGCTTTAAGATTTGATTAGATCAAAATATTCACCAAATTTTTTATTTCTATTGACATAAAAACCGCCAAAATCACAAATTCGGGAACGTCAGGCAAACTCCAAATGTTTAACATGGGAAGTATAGGAAGATTCCATGAGAGTGCGTCCTGCCTTAAAGTACCCTATTTGAATACATTCTACCTGAACAGCTTTATCATGCCCCCAAAATCTCTATTCTATAATCTTGAATCGGTATCATTTTCGATAGAAAACCCTTTTATGCAACGACAAATTCTTTATTTCTGTTAAATTATTTCGGAAAATTGTTAACATTGCTGCTCTTTTCCAGCTAAACGTTTCCTTTATGCGCAAATCCCGTCCTTCATTACTTTGAAAGTATATCCAAGATATTTTATCCACAACAGTTTTATCAATAACTTAAATCTCCTCTTCTTCTTCAAAAAAAAAATCTACCTTCACGTTTATCTTATTAAATATGATCACATTTGGTTTCTGAACATTTTACCTGAAGGCACTTCTTCTTTAGACAATTTTATGTTAGATCTAGTAACCTCTGTAAACCTTGCACCAATTTCCCCACTTCAAAATAACCAGACTTCTAAGAGTAGCCTCCGAGTTGGAGGCAAAAAGCTTTAACCAATATCGATCGAGGTATATGAATGGCCCTCTAAATTGAGCTACAAAATTTACCTTAGGCTTTTCCAAGCTAAATTTATTTCCTGTTTGAGTCACCAGAATCCTGTATATTTTCAGAGCCTAGCTAATTAGCGGATTCTTTAAAGAAGTCTCGTAATCAGCTAACTACGAGAGAACATAAAAAGGTAAATAGATATTAAATGAATATCTAGGGCCAGTTTTAAAGCTATAAATTTAAAGAAAAGGAATTAAGCTCACAAAAAGGACCTTTATCTTATGATTACGGCCAAGGGTCCTAACGCATACTTTAATACCTTTTCTACTTCTGCTGTGTTTCTTTAATTCTAATATGGGTGCTTACGTGTTATCCCGACCACACTCAAGAAGTTTGATCTGTTTAAAACCGGTTTTTCTGTGTGCACTCTTAGACAATCAGCTTAGCCTGAGTGAGATGAACTACTATGCAGATATATTTTAATTAAATATTTAATGTATAGAGCTGGCATATACGATGAGGGGGGGGGCTCTGGGCCCGGGATTCCGAAATCTCATAATTTCTGATTCTGATACTTCTCAAAAAATAAAGGATTTGAAGGATCCCCTCCTCCTTCCTGCATACATGCCTAATATAGAGTTGGTTTGGTTAGGTATTTAATATAATGCGTTCTGGGTGGTCTGCTTTCCATAATTCTCTATTGTAGTTTCCAAAATTTTGTTACTAAAGTGTTATTGTTTCATCATATCTAGGTATATTTCACTATGATTAACCTAACTTCACTTCTTGAGTGTGGTCGGGATAGCACCTAAGTACCCTCATATGTTCTAACACTCAAATACTTCTTGTACAAACTTTCTACCAAGCTAGATTTGATAGAAAGTACTATCCGCAGTGGTTTCACTAATTTTCGCAGCTCCGTCTCTAACTTTCCTCACTAAGACACCTTTGCCGTTTCGCAAGCTAATTTCATAAGATTGTTCTCCTTCTCCTAAATAGTTCCCAACCTGTGGCCCCAAGGGTACGAAGACGATTGTGAGGGGGATGAAGAAGGGTACGAGGAAGATTGTCACCCTTTTTTTTTTATCAAAAACGTCCGATCAAAACTAAGAGAAAGCCATTTAGCAAAAAAAAAATAAAAAATATATATGCAAATTTCGTTTTAAGCATTCATGGGTGCTTCAAATCAAAACATGCATTAATTCAAAAATGTTCTGAAACTAAATAAAAGAAATCAAGTTTTTTAACTGGAAGTAAGGAGCGACGTTAAAACTTAAAACGAACAGAAAATTACTCCGTATACGAAAGGGGCTGTTCCCTCCTCAATGCCTTGCTCTTAACGCTAAAGTTTTTTACTGTTTTAAAAGGTAGATTTAAGAGAAAGAGTCAAAATTTAGCGCAAAGAGCTGGGCATTGAGAAGGGAACAGCCCCTTTCAAATACGGAGGAATCTCTGTTCGCTTCAAGTTTTAACGTCGCTCCTTACTTTCAGTTAAAAAAAACTTGTTTTTTATATATTTAATATCAAGTAAGAAATCCACCTAACTGCTGTTATTGACGAAGTGACAAAAATAGAACAAAGCTGCTTTTATGACTGGGAAGAGGATTAACTTGCTAGTTTTTCTTTCTTCGTCTTTTCTTTGCTCTTCATTCTGTATCATTCCCAAAGACCATCTTCCATCTAAGCTTTTTCAAATTGGTTGCTTCAAAACATTGTTTACGGGAAAAAATAGCATTTGTTGCTGATTAAGGAATGGTAACTATTATCTTGATTATTCTTAATTGTAAAAAGGTATTTCGAAATAATAGCAAATGGAACCGTTCAAGCGATTAATTTGTCAATCTCAGATAAAGAGGGATTAATTGATATTTAAATTAACTTCAGTTCCCAAGTTTAAACATGCTAATTTTGCTGAGTTTTGGACACGAACAATAAAAGAATATAAAGGCATCAATGATAAGGTCCTGACGTTTCTGTTGTCTTTTCAAAGCTAAGTACTCGTTGAGAGGGTATTTTATCCTATACATTTATCAAGAAAAAAAATTAAAATAAACTTGACGAAGATCTATATTTAAGACTCCAACTGAGATAAAAAGCTCAGCTTTAACATACAAACTTAAGGATCTCATTGCGAAGTATTGAGTTTTCTGTTCATGAATATAAGTAGTCTTCTGTCAATAAATATTCATGCTAAGTTGTTAAAAAAACAATGGAAAATATTTTCCTACTCTGAAATTAGGCCAATTAATGAATGCAAGTTAGGTTTGGGATTATTTTTTGACTTATAGCAATAGCTTACACAATGTTCTTTTTCTTAAAATATTGTTTAAAAAAGAATTTTAGTTAGATTTAGTCTTGTTTCCATACACATGGTTTTACACTTGTTGTATATCATTTTTTGCCTTTAAATCTCAGTCTTTATTAAGATGACGATGAAAATGAAAATAATTTTTTTTTAAATACCACAGGTCGTTAATAGTATTACTTGGAAGGAGATAATCCACGATGACAATTTTTTTTAAGGGTTACTCGATTTGAAAAAGGTTAGGAACCAACCTTTTTCCAATATTAGACTCTCCAGCTTAATACTTAACTGTTCCTGAAAAGTTTCTCTCAAATTTCCTTGATGCTATGAATTTAGCACCCAGGCGTAATTCTGGATTTTTTTTTACGATAAGGTGTTCCGAAGCATAAAGAACACATTTTCATATATATATATATATATATATATATATATATATATATATATATATATATATATATATATATATATATATATATATATATATATATATATACATATATATAACCTTTATATATATAACCTTTTTCCAATATTAGACTCTCCAGCTTAACACTTAACTGTTCCTGAAAAATTTCTCTCAAATTTCCTTGATGCTATGAATTTAGCACCCAGGCGTAATTCTGGATTTTTTATTATACGATAAGGTATTCCGAAGCATAAAGAACACATTTTCATATATATATATATATATATATATATATATATATATATATATATATATATATATATATATATACATATATATATATATATATATACCTGACAATCTATTTATATGCACAGACAATGGGACAGCAAAGAATGTTGTATATTCGCAAGTTTTACGTAGTTAAAAACATATATATATATATATATATATATATATATATCTATCTACTAGCTGTTGGGGTGGCGCTTCGCGCCACCCCAACACCTAGTTGGTGGGGGCGCTTCGCGCCCCCCCCCCCAAGCCCCCCCGCGCGCGTAAGTCGTTACGCGCCATAATAGTTACGCGCCATTGTAGTTGTGTCCCTATGTCCCACCTGTGAATATAGATAGATATATATATATATATATATATATATATATATATATATATATATATATATATATATATATATATATATATATATATATATATATATATATATATATATATATATATATATATATATATATATATATATATATATATATATATATATATATATATATATATATATATATATATATATATATATATATATATATATATATATATATATATATATATATATATATATATATGGTTTTAACTACGTAAAACTTGCGAATATACAACATTCTTTGCTGTCCCATTGTCTTTGCATATAAATAGATTGTCAGGTTTACCGACTCTTGAACATGCAACATATAATGGTCCATGGGAAAACAATCTGTATTCAGATCTATACCTCATGATTCTAATGATTGCCCTTGAGCTTTGTTGATGGTGATTGCTAATCGACCATTCCCTGTCCCGGTGTCCCGGTCGTCATTTATATCCCCCTGTTTCCCCCGGTGTCCCCGTTGTAGTTGTGTCCCTGTGTCCCGGTCGTCATTTATATTCCCTGTGTCCCGGTCGTCATTTGTATCCCGGTGTCCCGGTCTGTATATACATTCGTTTTTTAGTTTTGTTTTTCTCCTTTATTTTTTTCTTTTTTTTTTCTTTTTTAGTTTATTTAGATTTTTAGATTTTTTAGTTTTTTTATTAGTTTTTAGTTTTTTTGTTTTTTTTTTGTAGTTTTTACCTTCTTTTTAGTTTTGTTAGTTTTTTTTTTACTTATGTCCTGGTCGTCATTTATACTCCCTGTGTCCCGTTGCTTTGTTGATTGCTAATCGAACATTCCTTTTGTCCTGGTCGCTTTCTCTTTGAGTGTCGTCATTTATTTTTTTCTTTTTTAGTTCTTTTAGTTTTTACCTTTTTTAGTTTTTTTTAATTTTTTAGATGAATTTTTTTTTTAGTTTTTTCCTTTTTTTCTTTTTAGTTTTTTATTGGTTTTTACCTTTATTTTAGCTTATTTTTCAGTTTTTTCCTTTTTTTAGTTTTTCTTTATTTTTTATTTTTTTTAGTTTTTTACCTTTTTTTAGTTTTTTTAGTTTTTTTAGTTTTTTAGCTTTTTTACTTTTTTTATTAGTTTTTAGTTTTTTTTGTAGTTTTTGCCTTTTTTTATATTTTTCAGTTTTTTTTTTAGTTTTTTATTGGTTTTTACCTTTATTTTAGCTTATTTTTCAGTTTTTTCCTTTTTTTTAGTTTTTTTTAGTTTTTAGTTTTTTTAGTTTTTTACCTTTTTTTAGTTTTTTTAGTTTTTTTAGTTTTTTAGCTTTTTTATTTTTTTTATTAGTTTTTAGTTTTTTTTGTAGTTTTTGCCTTTTTTTAGTTTTTTAGCTTTTTTATTAGTTTTTAGTTTTTTTTTGTAGTTTTTGCCTTTTTTTAGTTTTTTTTCTTTTTAGTTTTTTTGTAGTTTTTACCTTCTTTTTAGTTTTGTTAGTTTTTTTTTTACTTATGTCCTGGTCGTCATTTATACTCCCTGTGTCCCGGTGCTTTGTTGATTGCTAATCGAACATTCCTTTTGTCCTGGTCGCTTTCTCTTTGAGTGTCGTCATTTATTTTTTTCTTTTTTAGTTCTTTTAGTTTTTACCTTTTTTAGTTTTTTTTAGTTTTTTAGATGAAAATTTTTTTTAGTTTTTTCCTTTTTTTCTTTTTAGTTTTTTATTGGTTTTTACCTTTATTTTAGCTTATTTTTCAGTTTTTTCCTTTTTTTATTTTTTTTTTTTTTTTATTTTTTTTTAGTTTTTTACCTTTTTTTAGTTTTTTTAGTTTTTTAGCTTTTTTACTTTTTTTATTAGTTTTTAGTTTTTTTTTGTAGTTTTTTGCCTTTTTTTTTAGTTTTTTCAGTTTTTTTTTTAGTTTTTTATTGGTTTTTACCTTTATTTTAGCTTATTTTTCAGTTTTTTCCTTTTTTTTAGTTTTTTTAGTTTTTAGTTTTTTTAGTTTTTTACCTTTTTTTAGTTTTTTTAGTTTTTTTTAGTTTTTTAGCTATTTTATTTTTTTTATTAGTTTTTAGTTTTTTTTGTAGTTTTTGCCTTTTTTTAGTTTTTTTAGTTTTTTAGCTTTTTTATTAGTTTTTAGTTTTTTTTTGTAGTTTTTGCCTTTTTTTAGTTTTTTTAGTTTTTTAGCTTTTTTATTTTTTTTATTAGTTTTTAGTTTTTTTTGTAGTTTTTGCCTTTTTTTAGTTTTTTTCAGTTTTCAGTTTTGTCACCTGATCCAGTTTTTTCAGGTGACGTCACCTGATCCATCCACAGATCCACACACAGACAACTTATTTTTATATATATAGATATTCACAGGTGGGACATAGGGACACAACTACAATGGCGCGTAACTAATATGGCGCGTAACGACTTACGCGCGCGGGGGGGCTTGGGGGGGCGAAGCGCCCCCACCAACTAGGTGTTGGGGTGGCGCGAAGCGCCACCCCAACAGCTAGTCTATATATATAAAAATAAGTTGTCTGTCTGTGGATCAGGTGACGTCATGTTTCTGTGTCGGCTGACGTCATGAAATTAGTTGTCGTCATTTCTGCTTTGACGGTGACGTCATTCAAGATATTTAAGACATATGTTAACGTAGAAATCTATTAATGTTTAAGTTTACAATGACTGATGAACTTACCATGGCAAAAGCCGATGAAGATGCTCAAAGAGTCTATGCCAAAAAACTTGCTGCTGATAGAGAAAGTCAGAAAAGAAAGCGTGCCGAGGAATCAAAAGAACAGCAAGGAAACAGGCTTGAGGCTGATAGAGAAAGAAAGAACAGAAAGCGTGCCGAGGAATCAAAAGAACAGCAAGGAAACAGGCTTGAGGCTGATAGAGAAAGAAAGAAGAGAAAGCGTGCCGAGGAATCAAAAGAACAGCAAGGAAACAGGCTTGAGGCTGATAGAGAAAAAAGAACAGAAAGCGTGCCGAGGAACTACCAGAGCAACGCGGAAGCAGACTTGCTGCTAAAAGAGAAAGTGAAAAAAGAAGGCGTGCTGAGGAATTACAAGAACAGCAAGAAATCAGGCTTGCTGCTGATAGAGAAAGTAAGAAAAGAAAGCGCGCCGAGGAATCACAAGAACAGCAAGAAATCAGGCTTGCTGCTGATAGAGAAAGTAAGAAAAGAAAGCGTGCCGAGGAATCAGAGCAACCTGAAAGTTATCGCCTGGCATTCAGGTAAAACCCAGTCGATGATTATAGCTTGAGTAGATGTGTTCAAATCGGGACATTGTCTAAAATTTGTCCCTATTGCAAGGCCTTGAAATGCAATGGTGAAACAATGGGAATGTGTTGCGCCTCAGGAAAAGTTAAACTTCCTCTATTGGCTGCACCACCAGAGCCATTGAAGACGAATGAATGCTTGCCTGAAAAATTCTAATTTATGGGCACACGTAAAAATATTAAAATTAACTACAAATATGCGTGTCCCATTGCAAAACGATGACTCTGGTCAAACATTTTCAGACCAATTGCTGATAATTGGAAACGAAAAGCTCCCAGTAGACTCAATTTCAGGACGTATACAACTACCTGCTGATTTCTGTAATTTAGTGACGTCCAAAAATGAATTGATTGAAAAAGTATTTCCAAATATTCTAAAAAATTATAAAAATAATAAATGGCTAAGTGAAAGAGCGATTCTCGCACCCAAAAATATAGACGTCCACGAAATCAACAATATTGTTTTGACCAAGATTCGAGACCAGGCAGTCCTTTACAAGTCATTCGACACAGTTTTGGAACCAAATGAAGCGGTTAATTATCCATCTGAATTTTTAAATTCCATAGATCCTTCAGGGTTTCCACCAAACGTGCTACAACTAAAAATAGGCGTACCAATAATACTTTTAAGAAATATCAACCCACCAAAGCTTTGCAATGGCACGCGACTTGCCGTAAAAATTAGTATTTGCAATCACCATTAACAAAGCTCAAGGTCAATCATTAGAAAAATGTGGTATAGATCTTAATACTGATTGTTTTTCCCATGGACAATTGTACGTTGCATGTTCGAGGGTCGGTAAACCTGACAATGTATTTATATGCAGCGACAATTGGACAGCGAAGAATGTTGTATATTCGCAAGTTTTACGCAGTTAATTTGTATTTTATCTATCTATCTATCTATCTATATAAAAACGAGTTGTGTGGATGCATGTTTGTTTGTTTGTAAAAAGAGCGTTTGCATATGACGGCATTATTAGTACATTACGGCTTTGTATATGCACAGACAATGGAAAGCCAAGAATGTTGTTTATTCGCAATTTTTACGTATTTGAAACACATATATAAATCTATCTATATTCACAGGTGGGACACAGGGACACAACTACAATGGCGCAAAACTAATATGTCGCGTAACGACTTACTCGCGCGGGGGGCTTGGGGGGGCGCGAAGCGCCCCACCAACTAGGTGAGGGCGCGAAGCGCCCCACCAACAGCTAGTATATATATATATATATATATATATATATATATATATATATATATATATATATATATATATATATATATATATACATTATATATATACATATATTTATATATATATATATATATATATATATATATATATATATATATATATATATATATATATATATACTAGCTGTTGGGGTGGCGCTTCGCGCCACCCCAACACCTAGTTGATGGGGGCGCTTCGCGCCCCCCCCCCAAGCCCCCCCGCGCGCGTAAGTCGTTACGCGCCATATTAGTTACGCGCCATTGTAGTTGTGTCCCTATGTCCCACCTGTGAATATAGATAGATATATATATATATATATATATATATATATATATATATATTTATATATATATATATATATATATATATATATATATATATATATATATATATATATATATATATTATATATATATGTTTTTAACTACGTAAAACTTGCGAATATACAACATTCTTTGCTGTCCCATTGTCTGTGCATATAAATAGATTTTCAGGTTTACCGACTCTTGAACATGCAACATATAATGGTCCATGGGAAAACAATCCGTATTCAGATCTATACCTCATGATTCTAATGATTGCCCTTGAGCTTTGTTGATGGTGATTGCTAATCGA